>NW_009661373.1:328-37784 GCF_000708025.1 Charadrius vociferus | reverse complement strand
CACTCTTCTTGATGCACCCCAGGATGCCATTTTCCTTCTTGGCCGCCAGGGCACATTGCTGCCTCATGGTCATCCTGTTGTCCACCAGGACTCCCAGGTCCCTCTCCACAGAGCTGCTCTCCAGGAGGTCAGCCCCCAACCTGTACTGATGCATGGGGTTATTCCTCCCCAGGTGCAGAACCCTACACTTACCCTTGTTGAATTTCATCAGGTTTCTCTCTGCCCAACTCTCCAGCCTGTCCAGGTTTCACTGTAAAGCAACACAGCCTTCTGGCGTGTCAGCCACTCCTCCCAGTTTTGTGTCATCAGCAAACTTGCTGATGGTACACCCTATCCCTTCATCCAGATCATCAATGAATATGTTGAACAGGACTGGGCCCAGTACTGACCCCTGAGGGACACCACTCGTCACTGACCTCCAACTAGACTCTGCACCACTAACCACAACCCTCTGAGCTCTGTCAGCCAGCTCTCAATGCACCCCACTGTCCATTCATCTAACCCACACTTCCTAATCTTGCCTGTGAGGATGATGTGGGAGACAGTGTCGAAAGCCTTGCCAAAGTCTAAAATAAACGTTTTTCAACTAAGTACTCAGCACCTGAGTCATGGGAATCTCTGGTGCAGGCTGGTTCTAATCTTTGGGTCATTTACATTTTCTTTTTTCTTTTGAAAGAAAATACTTTTTAAAGTGCGGATAAATTATTTGCACAAATTTCTATTAGATTTTTTGAGGAAAATGTTCACAAGAGAAACATGGCCGATGAAAGAGAAATAGGAGATTAAACATCTGAATCAGGTTATGTACAATATCATCCACACATACCAAATTTGCTACAGTGCAAGCTGGATGCATTACGTATGTAAAAATACTATTCTAAAGAGTGCTCAAAGGCAACACATCTGATAATCCTGAAAATACTTCAACATGATAAAAGTCAGTCCACTTTGTATGCCTGATCTTTATCCTGGTTTTAATGGTGAGATTTTGTTTGTTACAAATAAAGCATTTATTGTTTCTTTTTCAACGAGTTAACTTCTGTTATGACTTCTAAAAAAAAAAAAGAAAAAGAAAAGAAAACCAAAAAAGCCTAACTACATGGAATGGATGAAGAACATATTCAGATGAATTATTTTGTTACTATCTTAAGCCACAGTAAGTAATGGCAGTAATATGGGGGCACCTGCATCAACACAGGACCAGGTAGGCTTATTTTCATACAGAAGTTATGAATTGGTCATAATGGCTTCAAAAAACAGACGATAGAGTCCCATACACGACAGGAAGCACTTGGTAGGCAATAAATTATATTTAACTCCAGAGAGTAAAAGGATGACAAAAAAGGGGGTGGTGGTAATATTTATTTTGGTGCATATTTTGGAGAAAGGAGAACCCTCTGATAGCTTGCAGTTATTTTTATGAAGGGCATCCTTTCCCTTTCTCATTCTCTTTGTTTATTCAAATGTTCCTGTGTTTGGGTAATGGAACCTCAGTTCCTCTCTCTGTTTCTGGGTAGGGTAAGAATTGGAAACAAACAAATACAAATCAATAAGGCAATAACAATATTGAAAAAGGCTGAGGAGTCACATGGTCACCAGTGATGTATATATGTGGATACAATGAAGTATTATGATTCTATGTGTGTATATTATCAAATACTATCAAAACCTTTAGGCACTGATGGCTATAATACTAGCCTTTGGCTCTTCTGTGCAGCACCTTTGTGCTCCACAGCAGTCACTCCAGGAAGCGTGACAGACTCCACCATATGGCCTGAACACCTGAACAGCTCATTCAGGAAAAGGAGGCAAAATGCATTAGCTTTGATTAAGAGAAGAATTGGTTCAAGTTTTTATCATGGCTTTACCTCCCTAACAATACTGTTGAATGGAAAAGTTGCCAGGCTTTTCACAGGAAAAAGAAAAACAAAGAAATGGAAAAAGAAAAGCAAACTGTGAAAAGGAAAGTGGTGGCCAATTGGACAAGAAAAGGAGGAAGTCAGAAACAGGCTTTTCCCTCTCAGGGATGGGCAACAGAAAAAAGGATGAAAAAATGACACCACGTGTGTAACAGACTTTGCTGTACATCTTTCAAAATTCTGAATGCTGCTTTGACTATAGGAAATACTTCTGTGGTGGACAGAGACGGCCCCAGACAGGAAGCATGCTCTTGCCCTTGGGAAAACGTGTATGTCAGGAGAAAAATAATACTCAAACCTTGGCAATTTTCATTTTGCACTTGCTGAAGCTCTGTTTGTGCAAGGCTAAGCAGATACTCTGACAAATTCGCAAGACTCAATTTTTAGCTGTTTGACCCACTACCTACATGAAGAGGTAAAATCACAGTTTTCTGTTCATGTCAACTGACAATCGTAGCACTGGCTGGTGTTGTCTGAAGCCCAAGGATGCAACAAAGATTTGTTCCAAGTAGGTGCAGACACTAAGATATTGGCACTTCTTAAAAAGCTCATATTTCACCTTGCACAACTGAGGGAAATAAAAAAAAACAAACAAACAAACAAATAAAAAAAAAGCATGTTTTGCCTGCAAACCTGCAATTTTAGCAAGGGATGGTGCTGTTTGGGTTTTCAAAAGGACCACATCACAGCTCCTTGGGGGCTCCCTGCTGAGCCCTGATGCGTGGCAAAGGCACAATGCTCATCTGTGTCATCTTGCAGTTCTCTGAGGGTATCACAAGTGTTGAGGAGGAGTTAAAGCAAGAGCGTAGTTGCTGCCAGTAAGGGTTCTCTCTCCTGTGCTTGGAATGACCCTTTCTAGACTGTACTTCCCAAAGGAAGAGGGACAAAGTCACACCTCTTCCTGCATTTATGGTTTCAGCGGCACTTTCTGACTGTCCTTGTAGGTGCCTTGATGCTCTGGCTGGCAGATTTACCCATACACTCCTGCGAGAAGCAAAAAAGGACAACACAGAGTCTCTGCCCATCAGGCACTGGAGCCAAATGCTTCCCCTGCTGTCACCACTGCCACTGCTCTGGGGCAACCCCGCACTGCTGCACACCCATCCCACCCACCTCCATGACAGGAAAAATCTCCTTGCAGGATGGATTATGACCGGTATGTATTTTCCATTTCCACACTTATTCTAGTTAATCTGTAGCCAATATAGTCATTTCAGTATTTATTCTAGTTGATTCTTTGTAAGAGTTGAAACATCGAGGTCTTCAAGAGAGCTGATCTAGAAGGTAGTAGATATGAACTGACCCTGACTACCTGTGGTATGACAGAGTCAATAACTTGAGTTAATCAAAGCCTGTCCTGTGAAAGAAGGACGTACAGCTTTTTTACTTGTCACCTTTGAAGATTAGGGTTTTGTGCATGAGGGCTTTATTTGGCTTTCTTTTCAGAGACGCTCATTGTTTTAGCATTGTTTGTGAGGAGAAAAAGACCTTTTCTGTATATCTTTTGTTTTCCCCCTCCCACACCAACAGATATCTGGTAGACCATCTTCCAGCTGAGACTATGAACACATCTGTTGGAGTTTTAACTATAAAAATCCAGGTTATAGTCTGTCTGACTTGTGGGAAGCTTCTGAAATAATGTGTAGACATTTGTGACTGCCACATAGGCAGTAGAAATTATGCATGATTCAATAACAATATTAACATGGGGGTTTTTTGTTGCTTTTTTTTTTTTTTAAATTTAGTTAGTTTTTAAGTGTCAGACCTTAGTGTATTTGGTGTTGGTACCTAGGTGCTGTGAGTGGACAGCTGAAGGGATAACCTCTGTGAGTAGAGGCCACGGATACCCCGTGCCAGGCACAACCAGTTCCAGATGGCTCCAACCAAACCACCACAGGGCACAGCTGAGCCCCTCATCCAAAATGGTGTCTCATAAGAAAAAAGATATTTAAAAAAGGGGGAAAATGCCACAGAAAGTGGTAATTTAAGGTTGAGGTGATCTAGGCATCTATCTGCCAGTAGTTAGCCACGCCGTAGCAGGGTGCTTGAGTGTCATGTGAAGTCATACCTTTTAAAGCCCAGTTCAGAGCCCAATTTTCCTGGTAAGCTTTCACAAAAGTTAAGTTTCAGTTAGGTTGACAAATTGTGTATAGAGGACAATCAACTGTTATTATATACTATTGTCCTGCTGTAAGCACAGTCATCTCTTTCAGAGTAATAAGTAAAAATCAAGGGCCAAGTAAACTTTTTCAGCTAAACCTACTAGGGCTTATCTATCACTTAGTTACATACATGAATTTTGGGCAAGCCACAAGAAGTTGGGAGACAACACAGCCAAGACATCTGACCCCAACTGACCAAAAGTCTATCCCATACCTTAAGACACTCTACTCAGAAATGAAAGTTGAGGAAAGAAGGAGGAAGGGGGGGACGACATTTGGAGTTGTGGCATTTGTCTTCCTAAGTATCCTTTACACATGATGGACCCCTGCTTTCCTGGAGATGTCCGAACACCTGCCTGCCAATAGGAAGCAGTGAATGAATTCCTTGTTTTGCTTTGCTTGCTCACATAGCTCTTGCTTTACCCATTAAACTGTCTTTATCTCAACCCATGAGTTTTCCTACTTTTACCCTTCCCATTCTGTCCCCATCTCACTGGGTGGGGAGTGAGTGGCAAAATACATCATTGTAGTAATTTTAGGATTGTACCAGGTCATGCACGTCACACCAAATAATCTGTACATTCAGTGAGTTTTGTGATATATACTTAAAAAAAAAAAAAAAAAAAGTCTTAAGAGATTCTGTTTGTTTTCCTGTAAAAAGAAATTAATACTAATAGAAGAATAAAAAATATTTGATATTGTAAAGCAAAACACAGTTTCACACTCACTAATAATTATTTTCAGTTCTGGAATCCTTTCTGCAGATTCATAAATGGTATATTAGCCTTTGGCAGCTATACTGCTCTCAGTTGTCTGTGATCACTTCAGATTCAAATTTGTTCTCATCAAATCTATATGTTATTTTAGTACATTGAGTACCAGAACAAGTTAATTGCATAGAAAATGCAACATTGAATAAACAAAATTACAGAAAGATACACAGCAAATACACTAATTTGATGTTATGCATAATTTTTTCTTACATTGTTTTTAATGCATATATTAGTTTGAGTATCCCTTGTGTGACACAGAATAAAAATAAAATCATAGAATCACCCAGGTTGGAAGGGATCTTGAAAGATCATCTGATCCAATCTTTTGTGGGAGCCTTGGTGAGATTATCCAGCACCCTGTCCAGTCATGTCTTGAAAACCTTCAGAGACAGCCACTCCCCCACATTCCTGGGGAGATTGCTTCAGTGACTGATTGTTCTCACTGTAAAAAATTTATTTCTTATGCTGAGATGAAACCTCTCCTGATGGAACTTGTACCCATTGCCTCTTGTCTTCTCCATGTGGTCCTCTCTGAAGAGAGAGCCTCTGTTCCTTTGTAGCCACTCTTTAAGTAATGGAGTACTGTGATAAGATCCCCCTGATCCTTCTGTTCTCCAGGGTGAAAAGACCTAACTCTTTTAGTCCTTTTGCACAGTAGAGGTTCTTTAGCCCTTTGATCATATTTGTGGCCCTTCTTTGGACCCTGTCCAGTCTGTCGGCTTCTTTCTTTAATTATGGAGACTAGAACTGGACACAGTACTCCAGGTGCCACCTGACACATGCTGAGTGGGATGACTGCATCTCTGTCTCTGCTACCGACATGCCTGTGGTTGCAGCCCAGCATCTGATTTACCTTTGTTGTTGCAGTGGAACACTGCTGACTCATGTTCAGCTTGTTCAAAAATATATACTAATTATACATACCTTTGTGGCCAAAAGGAAAGATTGGATAGTTTTGAAGTTTGGAAATAAATAGTGTTTGTAATCTAATACTGAGCAAGTAATACACTTCTGCATAAAATAATGAACTCTGACATATCCCCTCAAAACAGGAATGACTTACCCTTCAGCCCAGAGTAACAGAGAAAGATTTAAGAAAGCAGTTCTTTATGCTAGCTCTTTATGTAAGGTGTAGTCACATAGATGGATGGTATTCAGGAGATTAACTTTATAGAAAAAATAGCCTGGGATGATTAAAACACTACTTATCATTTTCCAGATTTTAGTAAGTCTTGGAATATTTACTACTCTTCATAAAGCTCAATAGTATTGAACAAAATTATCATGCCAGAGTTTTCATTTTTACATGGAAAAAAAAAAATTCCTCCATCTTTCATGACAATGGAAAGACTTTTAAGACTGAATGGCTCCAATACCATAATACATGATAATGTAGAATGTATTGAATATTTTAATTCCTTGAAAATTTAAATGAAACTTGTGTTTCAGGAGGCTTAATATAGAGATTCAGGAATTCATGGTGAATATAAATAAATATAGTAAATAACAGGAAACAATTAGGAAAAAAAGCTTCTTTTTCATTAATCTTCATATATTCTTGTGTCACCTTGATGACATCATTTATATTTTATTTACAATGGTATTTAGGGAAAAAAAAAAATCTGATTTTTTTTTTCTTTTATCAAGCTGCAGCAAAACCAAAACTATAACTAAGCAGGAGAAGAGAGAAGTTCAGACCGAATACCTTTGAAAGTGTTCATTAAATTCTTAGAAATCTGTCACAAAAATAAAAATAAAAAAAAAATGTGAGGAGGTTTGTCCTGATTTGAGGTAAAACAGAACCGATTTTCTGTTCAGTAATTTTACTTTGCAGCTAAGCCTCTTGTAACTACTGAAATTAACTGCATATTTTGCAGAAATTGTTCGCTCTCAGAGTGATAAAAGTGATGTTTATAGTTGACACCAAGGTATGGTATGCAGAGGGGGTCTTGCTTATACTTATTGCTATAACAACCAAGGCCAGCTAAATTGGTTATTTGCCCTGTTGGAGGGTCAGAAGCTGAAAAAAATATGTGTCACACCTGTATGGAGGAGTGGACAGGAGAGGTGACCCAAAATTGATCAACAGGGTATTCAATCCAATCATCTGCATCATGCTGATATAAAAAGCTGAGGGATCAAAGGGTCAGCTCTCTTTCTTCAACGGCCGGCATCAGAGGAGGACTCTGTCTGTTTGTCTGCTTTTGGTCCCGATCCTGAATGCAGATCTGGAATCCAGTTCCCACCTGTCACTGAGTCCAGTCTGGGACTTCCCCAGTGCCAACTGGAGATGAGATCGTCATCTTGGGAACTTGATACAGTTTTGTATGTATTTTATTATTTTTTTGTTAGTAATATTTTCACTAAAGTTCCTTCTAAACTCATAAGCTTCTTTCTCTCTTGTAGAGAGAGTTATGGGAGAGCATCTGTCATTTGTTTTCATTGGCCAGTCTGGCCTAAAGCACAACAAGGTTTCAAAAGGAACCATTATGGAAAACTGGAGTGACATTTGGTTTCTTCCAACTCTCAGGAATTTCTCCCAGTCACCATGACCTTTCAAAGATAAATAAGAGTAGCCTTGCAATGACATTGGCTAGCCCTCTCAGTACTTGTGGGCACATCCCGTCAGGTCCTACGGACCTGTGTATGTTCAAATTTTAAATGATCCTAACCTGAATCTCTTCCACTGATGGTAAATCTTACTTGCTCTGGACTTTCCCACAGATTTCAAGGGCATGGGATTTCTGAAGTTCAGTACTTAAGTCAAGGCAAAGGTAAAAAGGACATTAAGTACCTCATTCTTCTCTGTGTACCTTATTGACATGTCCCCATTCCCACTCAACAGCAGGCTTACATTGTCTTTATTCTTTTTGCTGTTTATGTATTCACGTACTTGTAGAAGACCTTCTCCTTGTCCTTCACATCCTTCCTAAGATTCAAGTCCAGGTGGTCTTTTTCTGTCCTAACACTGTCCTAGAACACTCAGTGTCCTGTACTCCTCCTGGGTGACCTGAGTGCTTCCATGCCTTGTATGCTTTCTTTTTATGCTTGGGTTCAGTCCAAAGCTCCCTGTACTTCCACACAGGTTTTATGCAATCTTTGCTAAACTTTCTGTGTATTCGGATGGACCTTTTGAGCTTGGAGGATGTGATCTTCTACAACCAACCTTTATCTTCTGGACCTTCCAAGTATGTTCCCAAAAAGGCCAAGGTCTGCTTTCCCAAAGTCCAAGGGTGTGATGCTGCTATTTGCTTTGCCAGTTTGTCTGCTGTTTCCCTCGACTTAGGATCCTGTACTCCACCATCTCATGGTCACTGCAGCTGCTTTGAGACAGGACATGGATATAGTTTATCAGTGACTGCTAAAGCATTATGGGTATTTTTCTTTTTTTAGGGATAGGCATGCTCTTCTAAGAGAAAAAAAATAGTTGTTGGTAATGGGAGGTTCCAGACAAAAGAAGTAGCGAGAATTTATAACACATTTTATGTGAACTTGACAATTATTTATAATGAGGTACACATCTAAACCAGTTCTGTGTCCCACTAAACAGTGATATCTATTTTCTATGAAGATGTCGAATCGCTTCATGAATGCATTACAGTGTTTTGAATTCTCCATATTTTTCATTTTTTTTATAGTCCTTTATCATCTTCCTCCTTATATGGCTTCTCTTCAGTCTGAAAAGTCCTTACCTGTTTAGTTTCTTACCCTAGAGGCCATGTATTTTCTAAGAGCAGTCATATTCATTTATTTTGGTAATTTTTCTAGTTCTAGGTACTTAATGAGATGATGTAACCATGACTATATGTAGTTTTCAAGATACAAGCACATAAATAATGGATGTCACATCGATGTATATGTCTTTTTTTGTTCATTGGTTTCACCCTTTTTCTTTAAAATTCTTATTATTCTCTTTTCCTTTGGCCACCACTAAGTCTTCATTCATCTGAAGCTTGATGTAGCAGCACGTAGATATGGTTTGCTGAGCAGCACTAAATTTGTTTGAAAAAAGATGACAGGGAGAAGGCATTCATCATGAGAAAAGGTAAACAATGTCTTCCCTTTTCTTTCTGTATGCATCTTGTATTTCTTTTTTTTTTTTCCCTTCTGATTAATGCAAGCTTACTTTTCTCTATGTCAATCATTGTAGAAGTTGAGAAAAAGTAATTTTCTTTACTTTTAAAGATTATTTAATATCTTTCTTACTGTACATTGTATAACATTATGTATTTGTAATATTCTTTCTAGACATACGGTGCCACATTAGTATCTTCTGCTTCTACCTCCATTTCTAGGGTATAAATACGTGGTGAACCAGCTGCTGGTGCTGATTAATGTACACATTCAAAAGAAATGTGGCAACTGAGATGCATTTTAGAAAGGATTGCTGCATCACCTGAAGTCTGTTACTGCTGTAAACACCTTTGAAATTAAATAGTCTTCTTAATGACGAAACCTGAATTTAAAAAAAAAAAAAAAAAAAGGCTTCATGCCCCATGAATAATAAAGCAATTTTTATTCGGAAATTGGTGAGCAACTGTATCAGGCTTTAAAGATAAATCAACTTCTAATTAATTTCTTTAAATAAACCCTGCACTCCCTGTACTTTTTAAGTTAAGAGGTAAGTTGAAAAGCTTAGCATATCCTGTAAGTTGAAAAGCTTAGCATATCCTGTCTGAAGTGACTGCATTACTGAATTGGTGATAATCTTTTTTATTTTTCTAGTTGTTAACGGTGATGTCAAAAAGAAGCTCAGCTGTTCACTTCTGTATCAGGTACAGAAATGAGAAACTATGAAGAAACAGTAACAAAAAGTGCTTACTATTGTCCTACTGAAAATGTCGACATATTAGAGTCTAAAACTGACATTTTACTATGTATCCTATTTTCTGTGATCATACTGCCAAGTTTCTATTTGCGCTTCCTAGCTCAGGAGGATTACCTAGCCCAATGCATTTTTCAGAATCTTAATTTTCCTTTGTAATTCTTGTGTGACAATAAGATATTCCTTTGTATTATAGTCTTCTCTCCCAAATCAAAATTCTAATCTTTTAATGCTGAAATTTTTTAGATTAATAAAATAGTCATATAAAGGATACACTATGAAATGTTCCCTGGTGTTGTAAATACCACTTATTAAGTCAGTGGCAATGTCAAAAGCAACTGAGTTCATAGAGAAATATGGGATCAAACTCATAAAGAATCTCACTGAAGCTTTAGAAATATCTATGCTCATTCAACTTTTTTGCATGCATTGTTTTTAGTGATTCCTAGTTTTACAGACTGTTAATACAAAATAGTCTTTAATTATTTTTTTTCTTAGTTACTGAAAAATGGTTTGTCTGAGTAAGTAATGGTGATGTCTTGAATAAAATTCCTGTTGCTGAGAGATTCATTCATCATAGAAATTGATGGTGTGGTCATTAGATTTTCTGTGTGTTTTTACAATATGTATAATTTCATACTAAATACTCTATCAGGAAAGTCTGGGATCCAAAAATAGACAAAAAATTTTGAAACTCTACATTCCATAAGTGTTTAATTTTCAAGGACTCCATAAGGCATATTTCCTTTATGTGTTTGTGAACTATTGGAAATCATCTTAAGATTTGATTGTGGTTACCAAATGCTGTTTAGCTTTTTAATACCTCATAACTGTGAGTACTTAACATGAATGAAGGTACATCTGAAAATACTTTTTTGGATGTTTCACAGAACTTAGTAATGTGGTTTTGTGTTCTAATAGATCAGTTTATGCTGGTTTTCGTTTGACATAAAAGTGATATGATGCAGCTGAAACCAACAAAGTGCAACTGATGCTTATAGAGCTTATTTAAGAAGCTGACTACTTGTCTTTACGTATGTTTTATCAAGACAAGATGTAATCAGCTGCAACCAATTGGTGATTACAAGGGTTGTCTATGTTTTTTTAGCCTTTTGCCTAAAGATATTAGAGACATAAATATCAGCAATGCTATCAGCAATTAAAACATTACTATTATTCCCTGACTACTCAACTTATTTGCTGAGGAGCTCTGTTCATAATTTGTAGAATATGCCTGTTCCTGGATGGGAAAATACATCATTTGGTACATACTACTACAGAAATGCTCAAAGAAAAGATGAATGAAAAGCCAGCAAAAATATGTTGTTGGCACACATAACCAAAACAAAAATTCATGTAAATTATTTTAGACAAAATTTAAAAAGGCCTGATCATAAGCACAGGAGAATGGCATTTCTCAACATCAGAACCTGACTATGCTAAATGACTATATATAGATTTTGAGAAACTTCTCACTCAATTACTTGCTTTCTCAATAACATTTTCTTCTGTGCTAATTGCATCAAGCTTCTCTTTGTGGAGCTGAATTTTATTTGAAGTTGCTAAGAGACGAGAGATTCATCAAAACACTCAGTTGCAAAAACACTGAGCTAATTTCATTCCATCAAATTCATCAACACTGAATAATTTTACTGCTGGTTTGGAGAAAAAAAATCTATTCAGAGACATTATTTAAAGAGACCAAAAATAAGCCAACTGTCTCAACTACACTGGAAAAAATCCTTAGTATCATTGTATGCATTTCATTTTCTTCAGTGCTACACATGATCAGCGACAAAATAACTCCTGTAAAAAGCAGTGAAGCCACTACCTCACTTTCACCCAAACCCTTTATTAAAACATTACTATAATGAGGCTTATAGGAAGCTAATCCCTAGGCAGGTGGCAAATTCAAATAACTGTGATTGCTGCTGCTACCTTGTTTAATATACCCGTAATTTATCCAATTAATTCTGCAGTTTGTCTCACTAATCTAGTCTCGTTGAGCATTTAGAAGCTTTTGAGGACTGTGATTAACATTTTGTGGGAGTTCAGTCAAAAGAACAAAAGAACTATCTTCAAAAGACTTCATAATTTCTGCTTTATGATTTTTATGAGCCCAAGAATAAACTTACTAGCTTACTTTTCTCTTTCATTATTCAGAAAATCAGAAAGAAACAGCGATGTTATAATTTCCTGCTCATGACAGATATTGCCCTACTTGCCATCTCTCATCACTATTTTGTGAAACTGGTTGATCCAATATGACATAATATAAAACCCCCAGTATTTTGGAATACTGAAAGTTATCCTGAGAAATGCCATTTTCCCCAAATAAATCTGAAAGTATCATGAAAGATGTAATATACTAAAATAAAAGTTTACTTGTCTATGTTGTGCTGAATTTATAAGAACAAAGAAAAATTTCTCTAGAAAAATAGTATTAAACGGCAATACTAAATAAGCATAAAACTAATTTCATTGTTTACACAAAGCACACAAGCTTCTCTAGAGACATGATTATAACAATCTTTGAAATAATTTTCTGGTTGGACTCAGAATATTAAGAGGAATATTGAAATACTTAGATTCAAATTTGGGCTCTCGTTGACATATTCGTGTATAGGCACATGTGAATAAAACTTGGCTTCAGAACTGTGTCCACTTCCCAGACTGCAACAGATCTTAAATTCAAGAAATTACACATATCGACAGTACAATTCTCAAATATACGTGAAGCTTCTTTTATATATTAAAATTCTAAATGGCTTTTTTTTTTTTTTCAGAAAAGACTGAAAAATAACACAGTAAATGTTAAACTGTACAGAAAATGTACAATATACATATATATAATATGTTTTTCTAAAGATTGGATATATTAATTAGGATATAAGAACTGAGGTTTAACTTTTTTTATTTCTTTTTTTTTTTTTTAATACAGGAATTAAATAATGGACCACTTTCTATTTACTGCAAAAAGCACACAATAAGGGGAGAAAAAAAAAAAAAAGCTTGGAAGGGAATGTTGCTCTCATTGTTCCAAAAAAAGGATAAGTTATATACCTCTCCTTCACTTAGAGTTTTGACTTGAAGTTTAGTGCTTATTTCATTTGTGGAATGAGACTATCCTTTTACACTTCAATTTGAAATAATTGCTGTTATTGCATAGTATACACGAATCAGAGAGAAAAAACATTTCCTTTAATGAGTTTAGAATATTCCCAAAATGGTATACAGAAAAAGGTGCCAAAAGTAAGAAAGAAAAATAACAAAAGGGTGGGTTTAATGGTAATGAGATATAAGAAAGACATAAGTAGAAATGAAAAACACTGAAGAAAAAACTAGTTTAATTGACACAAGAAAAAAACATAGACAAATTCCAGGCACTAGGCCTGCTTTGGATTTAAAATAAATACATCAACATTAAAAGCCAAATGCAACAGAGAGCGATTACCTTGATTTTAACTTGATTCTGTTAATCAGTGACATAAATAGAGACAGAATTGTGTAAAGACCTGAAAGTAAAAGAAATACAGGGAACAGGCCAGAAGAGGATCCAAGTAGCATTTTAAGTAGACATGAAAGCTGTAGTATAATGAAGAACTAGGAATAAATTTAGGAGGAAGCAATTAAGAGGTTATTTATGCCAACTCCTATCTGTATATGTATAAACTACCCAATAGGTCATTGAGAAAAACCGTCTACAAAGCCATTTTTTAATTGGCAAATTGAGCTGTCAGAATTGAATACTTCAGGAACACTTGATGAATATAGTGAAATTAATTTTACAAGAAAAAAAATGGCACCGACAAAATTAAAAGTGCAGCTATACCAGTTGCATAAATATTTATTGTTAATGAAAAAATCACTTAGATGCAAAACCAGAAATAGGCATATCTGAAGACACATACCTAATTCATGAACCATTTGAAGTCAACCACATATGAATGTTTTCATGAACCATTTTCCTTTAAAATAAATAACCAGACTTCTAAGTCTGACTTTGGAAAATCTGTAATCTAGATTCTGAAATAACCAACATGAACCTGTCAATAGTATAAAATATTAAAAGGCAAGAATATGAATGCTAATACACTAGAAAAAAATGCAGGCGTCCAAAACAGGACCCACATAACATGCTAGCTAGTTACATAGTCATTATATTCATAAGAGAAAAGAAAAGAGGTAAAGAACCTCTTTCTAAAATTAAGAATATTAATTCCCAAATGGCAAGACTAGATTATGTATTTTTCCCTTTGCTTATTTCTCCCATTTTTTTCTTTCTTAAATAGAAGAATGCTCAGAAAACCAATTAACCTTGAGTTACTGAAGAGGGGAGAAAACTAGTAATTAAAAATTATTTGAGAGGAATGTTGCTTTCTGTCTTCAGACAAAAAGAGTGCCTCTACCTCTTCTCTACTTTGAAGAAGGATGATCTTCATCAAGGGCCTTAACAATTTGGGCTCATTCTCATGTTAATCAAAAATAACATATTTTATGACGTGTTACAGAGGGAAATGTCATATACATGCTTCGTGCTGCGCATTGAAGAGAAAAAAAATGTTATTATTCTAGCTCACTAATTAAATTAGGATTGCCAGCTCACTAAGCATAGAAAACTTGTATCAGAGTTTAGACAGAGAATCTGTGAATTTTCATAAGGGTTTTTTTCATATGTAACATGGTCACAGGAGGTGACAAATTTTGTTTGGTTTGGTTTGGTTTTTTTTCCAAAGTAAATCTAGTGATTAAGCAACTGCAATAAAGGACAATAAAAACAAATTTTTAAACTGTATCAAAAAAAAAAAAATACAAAGCCACAATAAAAATTGTGCATTTGACTTTTTTTCTTTAAATGTGATCCTTTTGATTCCTAAGTATTCCTGTTCTGACAACAAGCTAAAGGAGTAAACTCACAGTAACAATACAGTGTTATAACACTGTCCAGGACAGAATGTTTTGTCACATTAAACGTTAAGTATTTTAATCAAAATGACATTTACCAGAAGCTAGAGAGTGTTCCATCTGACTTACTTCATTTTAATCAGTTTTCAGATGTAAACCTTAGGAGTATTTGGAAATCCTCAATATTAACATTTTGAGTCACTATTTTAAACACTAACAATGATTTTGGCTTCAACATTGGCAAAGGCAAAAATATTTCTCTAATATACTGCTGCAAGGTTAGAGGCAGGTAAAGCTATGCTATAGCTAAGAAAGAAGGGATTGTGTATGATATTGAAGGTTGCAGAATGGGGAAATACAAAGAGCAACAACATAAGACACTCAAGGCTTTAGAGCATCCTTAATAAATTCACTCAGATAAGTGAAGATAAAGTACGAATGTTTTTAGATTTTTTGATAAAGTTGTTATATCAGGTATCAAGTTCTTGAGACACCATCTGTGCTGAAAAAAAAAAATGTTTTATTAATAGATTTCTGTAAAAATTGTCAAAGATGTGTCAGATGCTCTATGGATAAGTTTTTAATGAAAAGTTATGCAGTATCTAAATAACTAATCCAGGGTGTTAATTAGAACAAATATTGAACTTTTATGATATTTTTATGAGCTTATAATGCTTTGTATTCAGGTTAGCATATTTTTTTCCACTTTAAGACAACTTTCATGGTTTTTGTGGTAAAATTTTGAGCACGGTAACGGCACTTAAGGAAATTAATTTAATGGCTTAATTAGTTTTGAGGTCCCAGGTAAAAATTAGTTTAGTCTTTACCATATTATCTCCTATTTTCACAAAAACACTCTACAGTCAGAAATGTGTTCAACGATGTCAACTACTACTCAAGAAATACATAGGAATGAACTGTCAGAGACATAGTAAGTCAGGCTAGGAAGTTGTTTTGAGAAAACACTTACTCATAGCCTTTATCTCCGATCCTTTTCAGTCCTAGTTGGCATTCATTTTCAGAGACAGTTCATATAACGATGACAACAATTATACAGAATCTTTTGGGTAGAATATTCCTGAATAAAATGAGGCATAAGTGAAGATAAATAGATTTTGGGATTTTTATGTAATAGAACTTTACTGAGGATTTAAAAAGAAAAAAAAAACAAAACAAAAAAAAAACCCAAACCAACAAACACCCAAACAAACAAACAAAAAAAAACACCACACAACCCCCCCAAAACCAGAAATCTGACAGTGAATATGACATATAACAAACAGAATAGAAACAATTAAGTGTTGTACGAGTAAGTGTTGCACAGAAAAAAGGGTTTAACTAAATTTAGCTTCCTCACTCTTATTTTGCATTCAGGTCTTAATTTTTGGTTGTCCTGTTAGTCTGCTCTGGTGCGAATTCGATGAATGCAAATAAAGAAGAGTGCTATTTGCAGACTTTACTCTCCATATAACATGAATGCAAGTTAGGCCAGATTGGAGTCTGCCAGCCCTTTGAACTCTCCCAACATTAGACTAGGAGTCTCCGGTGTCTTGAGTAAGCTAGAAGGAAAATGAGTGCTAGACAACACTGGTCTGCTGGGCAGTGTTCTCATGCTGTCTTGACAGCAAGGTTAGATATCATGTCTTTACATGATCCTAACATAATGTGCTGGATAGCCATACTGTAGATATTCATGAGTATTAAATAAAATATGCACTTGCAAATTAATTCCCTTGGCCAGAGATAGGCAGGATGCTCCTGCAGAAGTTACTAACTCTGTAATAGATACAGCCTTTGTATTCCAAAACATCCACGTGCATTATTGTTTTTTGTAGGTGATGCAGCTATGAGACTATGTTACATGTGAGAGATGTTTTGAAGTAAAAGTATACATATATGAGGATCTCAAATACATCTAGAAATGTAAGTGGACTTACACCTACAGAAGTAAACCTGGAATCCTGAATGTAATATGTCAAATATCCCTCTATTACTAGGAGAGAGCAAGCTTTCCAAGTATAAGGTTTTTTTAAAGAAATCAAACTGTAGTCTTTTGCCCCAGTGCTTCCTTGTCCCACTGCTTACCTAAATGACACAATCTGAAGTTCAGTCACTTAAGCAATTAGAAGCATCTTCAAATATTAGAGTTTTCCAGATTATGTAGTTAATAGTTATAAGAATTACTTTACGTATAGGAAAAAAAAATGTCTGAAAGTGTTAAAAGTGTATACATTGATTTCAGTTAAGTTGAATTTGGATTGTTAAGCCTGCAGACAAATATTGTTTTACCTTGCTGAAACTGTGTTGCCATGAGATGCTCAAGAGATGACAGTTTTAACAATGCTAAACTGTTCTTAAGCTCTCACAAATCAAAAAAACTGCTTGTGTTTTTGAAATGAAATATTGACATAAGCAAGGCCTTGAGTTCATTCTCAGATTTTTTGTACTTTGCCCTGTAAAAATACCAAAGAACTTTGTGAATTCTACAGATAGGCTTAAGTAGAATATTGGAACATATTTTTTAAAAGGGAAATAGCACAACTTCTGGGAAGAACTACAAAAGTTTTACAAAAATATCTCCCTCTTCCTTTCACTGTTCTTGTGTGCTTGTTCTCTTTCCAACAACCCAGTGATTTTTGGAAACAAAATCTTCAGTCTCTTCTGCATCCCACAAGGTTTCTTTCCATCATATCTCAGGTTAGCTTATTCCCATTCTTCACAATTTCCAAGTCTCCAGTTGCTGAAGGTTTCCCTCTGCTTTTTTAGTGCTCCCTCTGCATGCTTGAATGCTCTTCCTTGCACTCCAGAATGTTCCCCCAGTTCAGCAACCCTAGCTGATCCTACAGAAAGGCTGACTTACCTCTTCTTCAACAAGTTCTGTTTGACTCAACAGACAGCAGTCAAGACAAGTAAAACAGAGATCATCATTCCCTGCTGCCTGCCCACATCCTTTAAAAAAAGCAGAACAGTAACGTAAATCTAGCAACAAGCAAAGCAGACATGTCCTTCCACACGATCATTTTGGAAAAGAAACTGGTATTATTTCATTACTGACGTTATATTCAAACAACTGAACTGTGCACACTCAGAAATAATTGCTATTAAAAAAGCAATGCCAAAGATTTTACTGAAATAATTTTATATAAGCCGGAAATGTCACTTTGCACTTGATTCAAAATACATGAAAAAAAATAGGAGGCATGGGGTGTCATGAAATATAAAGAAAGGTTCGAAATCAGATTTTTCCCAAAAATCAGATTGAGTATGGCAGCAGGATGAAATATCCATTTCAAAAATGGCTGGAAAAAGGGACAAAAAAAAGCTTGTACAATCAAGTAGTAAATAGCTCCTATGAAAAGTAAATTACACTCGACCCATTTGCAATGCCAAACTCCTCTTATTCTGTTTATTTTCAGTAGTTTAGTCATTAACCATGGTTCAGCATCTTGTGCTATTTGCTACAAACAGTATAACTTGGCTAATTTTCTGGGACTTGGGATTTTTTGGCAGACTTGAAACTCTTCACCAGATTTTCTAATGCACAGAAAGATTTCAAGAAACAAAATGGCTCTGTTATGGAATTACATCAGCTAGCAACTTGCAATTTCACTTGGTGTTGACATAAAAGCTTAAGCAACTCAGTTGCATTGATTGAATCTTGCTTTTCAGTGAGAAGTTTATTTGAACCTGAAGTTCAAAGAAAATGTAATGGAGTATAAAACCAAAATGAACTAAAACTGGGGAGAGGACATTATACAGCCATTCTTCAAATGAAAATACAATTTTGTGTCATTCTGTTTATAACTTAATGTCAATCCTCTTCTCAGTTATTTATTGAGTATTTTCAATTTTGGGAAAGTAATCTTAAATTTAAAATTAATTTCTGTTATTCCACAAATGTACTGAAAATATTTTAAAGGAAATTTTACAATGATACATCACAAATAAGGGATTACATGGAAGTTAGAAGACATTTTATATAAATAACATTTGGATATTGATAGAGGAAAATATGTCATATCCAAGGGAGATGAGGCTGCAAGAGCTCTGTGTCCCCAGGTCCAACTAGCAATAAGGCTGAAGCAGGCACATGCACATAGAACACATATATACGCCATATAGAATTGTTTTGGTTGGAAGACACCTTTAAGATCATCAAATCCAACCGTTAACCTAGTGCTGCCAAATTACCACTAAACCACGTCCCTCAGCATCACATCTACCTGTCTCTTAAATACCTCCAGGAATGGCGACTCTCTACCCTGGGCAGCCTGTTGCAATGTTTGATAACCCTTTTGGTGAAGAATTTTTTCCTAATATCCACCCTAAACCTCCCATGGCACAACTTGAGGCCTTTTCCTCTTGTCCTATCACTTGTTACTTGGGAGAAGAGACCAACCTCCATCTCTCTACAGCCTCCTTCCTGGTAGTTGTAGAGAGCGATAAGGTCTCCCCTCAGCCTCCTTTTCTACAGGCTAAACAACAGCAGTTCCCTCAGTCGTTCCTCATAAGACTTGTCCTCCAGACCCCTCACCGGCTTTGCAGCCCTTTTCTAAACACATTCCAGTGCCTCAACGTCTTTCTTGTAGTGAGGGCCCCAAACATACAGACATGGTCAGCCACACAAATAACAGGCAGACACTCAGGGTACTCACATGAACACAGACATCACCAACAGCCTCATGCTGCTCCCTTCTCTGGCATATCAGTCCCAATAGTTAGCCATTACTCTTCTCTCATCCTTAGAGGCACACACATGCCTCTAATGTAGAGGTGGCTGAGACTCCCATAGGGATGGAGCTGGGAGTACCTTGGCAGGGTATTATTTGGGCTCCCTCTGCTGCCATTGTCTTTCTGAGCTCCCCTGTGGGTGTGCAGATGAGCTTGTAACATATAATCTTACGTGTTGATTCAAAGGTGACTCATTTCGTCTTCTTTGCAGTAGACAAAGTATCTTACAAATCAGTGTGAAAGGCCAAAGCTGGAAGAGTCTGTTAGGACTTAGTGTTAAATATTCTTCGGATAAATACACACTTCTTTTTATTAAAGAGAGGTTTTATTCTAATAAGTTCACCCAATGTGATGGAAAATTACTCATACACTGAGGTTAAATTCTTTGGATCTATCCTGTGTTAACTACCACATGAAGAGTTCAGAGTCAACTAAAAAAAAAAAATAAATTAACTGTACTATTGGTTTGAATTGTTCCCACAAACGTCTTCATGTTTTCATGAGGCTTTATTCTGACTAAACACTGCTTATTTGTCTATACGTAACTACCAATATACAAATATTTGGTTGCTTTTTTGATGAAATAAAATTTAACAATGACAAAATCTTTCATTGAAAAGGTATAGCTATACAGTGCCAAAATCCTTCACTAAACAGCTGTGAAATACTGTTTAATGACTTTGCAATAGAAATTTGATTTGAAATGAAGAAACAGTTATTTTTCATTAAAGTAGTTTTAATGACAAATTAGTTACAGCATGATTTCTGTTTTAACAACTCATTAAAATCTGTGAAACTCACTTCCTGGATTTTTGCCTAAACTGTTTCTTAGTGATTACACACCTAGAGATTTCTTGTTTGTTATAACATAGACAAAACAATGATAGACCAGTAACATTATTGTAATACGCTTTCTTCTGCTGCATGTCACCTGCAGTTAGATGCCTATCATTTGTTACATTTACAATATATTTGCACCTATTTCTATTCTCCACATGAGTCTTTCACATTCTTTAATCTCTCTGTGAATATGTAAGACGTAACAGTAATAGTTTAAGCCTTTAAAATTCATGGGGTTTGGAGTTTCCTTTTTTTTTTTTAATTAAAACACTTTCCTTGCAGTATGTACAAACTTATAAATAAAACATTTTACACTGAGTTTGTAAGAATCCCTAAACTATAAGTTTATTCATAATCACTCCTTTTGCACATTTTCACAGCAGACATACTGCTCTATAAAACAAATGACACCTATCAGAAGAGTTATTTATATAATGGGTATGTTGCACACTTGCTTATTAAGAATCAACTATTTTAATTCTGTCTCTGCAGTAGAACACTGTCTTGCTTTTACTTCCAACACATGTCCAGAAGCTTGTTTTTATATGTCTGCTTTATAGTATGTTGTTGTGGTTTAACCCCAGCCAGCAGCTAGGACCACGCAGCCACTCGCTCGCTTCCCTCAGCTGGGATGGGGGAAAGAAGCAAAAGAGTAAAAGTGAGAAAAAACTCATGGGTTGAGACAAAGATGGTTTAATATGTCAAGCAAAAAACATGCATGCAAACAAAGGAAAATAAGGAATTAATTCACTACTTCCCATTGTCAGGCAAGTGTTCAACCATTACCAGGAAAGCAGGGCTACATCATGTGCAACAGTTACTTGGGAAGACAAAATTCCATAACTCTGAATGTCCCTCTCTTCCTTCTTCCCTCAACTTTATATACTGAGCATGATGTCATATGATGATTAGTTAAGGTTTTTTCAAAACTTTTCACATATATTCAAGAATGATCTTAAACTTTATTTCATCCAAATAGCAAACAACTACACATACATGTATTGGTAGACACGTGTAAATAAATAATCAGTGTTTAGTCAGAATAAAGCCTCATGAAAACAAAGACATTTGTGGGAACATTTCAAAACACCTGATCTATTATTTAGCTATATGAAAACCTCATAAAAAAGATATTTGGAAAATGTATGTCCTTTCAGTATTCTTAACAGCCAGACAAAAGCACTAGCAGGCTAATTATGGAGTACCAGCCGAAGTATGAATATGTCATGTTTTTAGTCCCACAGCCAAACTGAATTTGTCAATAACCCCAAAAGCACAATCATTTTCAGACAGTATAGTCTATGCAAAAAAAAACCCCAAAACTATACAGCTAAGAAAACAACATGCATCTTTGAAGAAACCCAGAAATACTGCAGACAAATTCACTATGATACAAAAAAAGAACCTCTTATTATTGCATTAATCTCCCTAGCTTGAAAACTAAAAGGGATATCGTTACATAATTATAATCCATAGTGAAAGATGACCGTGCCTATATCTTTGTCTCCTTAGAGCTCTGCTTCCTCAGTTGTTCTAGATTTAAGCATCCAGAACTTCCCAGAGATGAAAATGTACACAATTTAGCTATCTTCCTGACACCACAATAAATGTCTCCTTGAACAGTGTATCAAAATCCTAGAATTATATGAATGTATACTTCAGATGGCGTGTTCTTCATGTAGCATCTTAAATGCCAAACACAACACAATGCCAACAGGTGAGACCAGACAATCATTACCAGTATAGCTCTTCTGTAGATGCTCTATTATACCAGTGTATGCTAGGGGCCTATAAAATATCCCGTGTGGCCTACAGCTGCTCTTCCAAAAGCTTTCCCATAAATCCTTACCAGAGTTGTGTAAGTTCTGTTTCATATGTGCCAGTCCCAAATTGATATTTTGGATATCACAAGCCATCTCCAAAAGCATTAGCAACTCTTTTTTACAGAACTGATTCTGAATCTGGATGCCTAAAAACAGGTGAAAATGTTTTTTTTCCTGCTACCAGAGGACAAACCCACTCATGTTACATTCATCCTGTCTCTGACGTCTCAGTGCTCATCCTTAAGACAAATCTTACAAACCAATTTCAGAAGAGATGAACCAAGCAACTAAACCCCACACATTGTTTTCAAGGCATACAACAGTTTTCACCAAAACCTTTAGTCACTGCATGTCTCACAGGAAAAGATTTCCACCCCCACTTTCTCTAAGGAATTTATTATCGTTATACTTGATAACCCCTCCTCTGTTCCACAGCTTTTTTGTCCAGTTTTTCTAACCTATACTTACAGAGTCAAATGGCCAAGCTAAACATAAACTATTGTTGACAGTGCATATAATTAGTTTTGAAAGCAGATACTTCTGGTTTTTATACATATATATATAAAAAAAAAAGTTTATCTATTTGAAAACTCATGTGTTTGTTAAATAGAATTGGTCTAATAAAGCTATTGCCTCTCTGCAAGCTTCATCTGGTTTATGTCTTTAGATCAAAGCTACAGCAATGTTATTATCATACCATGAAAAGCAACTCACAGGTCTTCAGTATGAATGTCACACACGTAAAAACTGTATAATTCATATCTAAGAAGCCTGAAAATTCACAGACATGTCCTTTCCAACCTAAACCATTCTATGATTCTATGATTCTATGTCTAGTAATCACTGCTTTTTGATAGGCTTGCTTTGATCCTTTATACCCAGGCAATGGGCAAATAATGACATTATGTTACCATCTGAGACAAATAATAAATAAATAAATAAAAAGTTTTGAAAGTCCAATACTTTTCATTATCTACTAGTCTGTTACCATACCATGAAATTGTATCAATTACTCTATCTTAGTGAAAATTCCCCTCTTGATACACTTTTGGGTTTTGGTTTTGGGTTTTTTTTTTTTGAGACCCTAAAACATACTGCAAACCTGACCTGGGATAGAATCCTGCATAGAAAAGGTAATTGATCGGTTTGGTTTCGGATAGGCTTATCTAAATAACATGAAACTGCAAGAAATTCAGTGCTATTAAAATGAATTTGTATCATAAAATATATGCAGATTGCTCAGTCTGCATTTTCTACAGCCTCTCTTACAAATGCCTGAGTCGAGTACAGAGTCTTCAAAAACAGTCAAAATATTACATTTTGTGAAAACCAGACACATTTGGGGACCAGATGCTCAATTAAAGGTCTCTCTCTTAATTAAAATAACACTGAAACATAGTTAGCTAAGGTTGGCAGAAGCCATTTGGAAGAACCCAGATTTCCATGTGGAAGCAGCACTGAAATAACTGTATATCTAAAATTAGCATGTTCTGACAATCCAATTAAAAAACATGGAGGCTGTAATCATGACATTACTCTAAGGGATGTCAGGCTAAAAAAGAACAAGTTTTAAAAGTCAAATCTGAAGTATTAAACAATTTAATTATGCTAAGTATTCAAAAACTAAAGAGAGAAAAAGAAAAAGCTGATTTTTAAAATCTATAGTCTGATAGAATGTAACACCTATCTGTGGGAAGTGATGTTGAACTAGATGTATGGCATAAGAGTTCAGAAAAGGAAATGACGCTCCCTGTATTGACAAACAAGTAAATAAATTGTGCTCTATCAAAAAAAGGAAGAATTTTTTGAAAAGATTCTGATACAGTGCAATCATGGCTATTTTACTTCAATGCCACAAGCAGGCATTATATGTCAGATGAAGTTGACCATTGTTTTCCTTAACTTTGATAGTGTTATGTTCCTACTGAACTGCACATGGTCTTATATCACCTAGAGATAAAATTAAGAATTAATCTATAATATATATTAACTTTTTATAAAACAAACATTTGATGTTTCAAGGATCTTTCATTATCAATACAACTAGAAACTATAAAGGTATTGCTTTCTTTCGTTGTCACCTAAGGGGAAAAAAAAACTACACTCAAATCTGCAATAAAAATATAGACACTTCAAATGTCACACTTTATGTACTACTCAAAATCAGGCTCAGCTTCAATGGCTTTCGCCTTCCATTTTCCCAATTTGAGATAAGACTTCCTTCAGTATTGAACGTCACCTTGAGCTCCCTTCCATCTCCAACCTCAGACCAGTTTTGAGTAACTTAACATTTTATGTTTCTTTACCATGACCTATTGTGTTGGTTTTGACTCGGATAGAGGTTTTTTTTTGTAGTAGTAGCTAGTATGCTGCTATATTTTAGATTTGTGACCAAAACAAGGTTGATAACACAGCCATATTTCACGGTGCTTACATAGAGTGAAGGCCTTTTCTGCTTCTCACACTTTCCTGACAGCAAGTAGGCTGGGGGTGCACAAGAAGCTGGGAGGGGACACAGCCGGGACAGCTGACCTGCCTGACAAAGGGATATCCCATAACATACAACACCATGCTCAGCAATAAAAACTGGGGGAAGAAGAAGAAGGGCGAACATTTGGAGTTATGGTGTTTGCCTTCCTAAGTAACCGTTACACATGATGGAGCCCTGCTTTCCTGGAGACAGCTGAACACCTGCCTGCCCATGGGAATTAGTGAATGAATTCCTTGTTTTGCTTTGATTGCATGTGCAGCCTTTGTTTTTGCTATTAAGCTATCTTTATCTGAACCCATGAGTTTTCACACTTTTACCCTTCTGATTTTCTCCCCCACCCCGCTGTGGGGGAGTCAGCAAGTGGCTCTGTGGAGCTGAGCTGTCTACTGGGGCTAACCCACAACAGCTATATTCCCCACTCTGGTTCATAGTACTCTGAGACCTCTGAAAACTTCCAGCCTCTTCCAAATTGTCAGGTGCTCCTACACCTCTACATTTACAGATGTGAATGATTTTTGAAAGGACAGCCCTATTACTGCCAGCCAAGCATCAAGATGGCAAACTGCTTGGTGCTATCTGCTCTGTACCTGTGTTGACTGGACAAGCAGAGGAAGCACCTTTCAAAAATTCTAAGAGGAGGAGTCAGACTTTCACATCAGAGGATCATGTGCATAGATATTGGCTAACCATGAACGACGTGACTCCATCTCCAAAAGTGGAGGAAAACTGTTGTCAAGGGCTGATAGCAAATGAAAGTTAATGGTCATGACTTGAATGGATCCGTTTATTATTTTGCTCACTTACAAAATTAATTTTGATATCTGACTCCGGGACCTTGATCAACAGATGACTCCAAATGAAAGTGAAAAAAATGTGAATTTACTTTTGCCTCAACTCATGTCCTAAGTACATATTTTAAATGACAGTCAGCTGAGTCAGTTATGTAAAAGTGAATTGATTTCCTACAATATTTAATCAAAACCCACATCGAGCAAAAAGGCAAGTTAACACCTAAGATTATTCCTCAAATTACAGCAAATCCAATATGTATCAGATCAACACCTAAAAATTCCCTAGAAGAATCATTCTTCTTCTAATCTGTATATCTTCCTCTTTTTTTTTTTTTTTTTGCAGAATGAGAATAAATGACACTGAGAATAATTATTGTGTGAAGAACATGTAATGCAAAATGCTTGAAGGTTTTCTAGACCTGCCATTATAATTGTTACTATTACAAATTGATGCCTCTTTTGCATTTCACATCTTAAAGTGAGATGTGACCTGAAGACATCCATGCAGGAAAACCTATATCCTCTTTCATTTCCCAAATGTCTGGGGAGAGAAAAAGAATATGAAAAGACATATGGTGAAAGAAATATAGTCACATATGGTTTATACTGTCACCCTTTGAAGGAACTTGCGCAAAAAGACTTGCAGAAATTGCTGTAGCCATATTTATCAGTTACATTATTCTGTTAACTAGGGAATCTGTAGTAATTTTCCTGCAAAGGCACTTTTCAGTGGTAGAATCTGTTAGAAGACAACATTTCTTAAAATATATCAAGATAACAAAAACATAAAAACTTTCACAAAGCACTGTCTTTTTACGTTGAAAAGCAGGAGTTCTATGCTACTCCCTGTGAAGCTCAGTAGCTCTCTGACCCTAATGCCTGGAAATCCTGGAACAGTCTTTGTGGTCTAATAGGAGAATGGGTTTGAATCCCTAACCTGCAAGGCTGATGCAGAACTACTGAAAAGTGCTGAAAAGTTTGAGACGATGTGTAAATGAATACATCAGAACACCTAACTGTATTACAGCATAGGACTCCACTTGAAGTACCTGTGTCTACACACGGGTATAAGTCATTGTCCTGAAAGAAATCATTCATTACAAAACCTACAGGTGACTAAAGAATCACTGTGATCAAAATTTAGCACTCACTCTATATCTCAAAAGACTTCCTTTTGCTTATATTTGTTAACAGCACGTAACCACACACTGGTAGTTTAGGTAAGACTAGAAAGCAGAAGTGAGAGCAATTTTTTTCCTCCATTCTTCTTCACATTTCTGCAATATCCTGGGACTCCAGAACTGGTGTGTTGAAAAATATTTTGATGCCTACAAAGGAAAATAAATGGTGAGATTTCTGAAAAGCTCTCAGTGGTTGACTTTTCAAGCCTCTTTATCTTATTATTTGGAATAAAAATAAATTTGTTAATTAAAAAAATTCCTAAGACATATATTTTATCTCTTTTTTTTTTTTTATTTAGGGAGGGGGAAAACAGGAAAATTACTAATAGAAACACATAGACATTGTAAAGATGAGAAAGGAAACTTAGTTCCCAGTACAGTACATTCTAAAAAGATGGCCTGCTACAGAGAAGATATAATGGTAAAAGAATACAAATGTTTCTTCCATTTTTCTTTTTTTTACTCTCTGAATTTAACTGGAACCTATTTTCCCTTCTGCATCAATGAATTCACATAAAATATACTTTCCTTTCTTTTTGGCAATTTCATTGCTGCTTTCTCTGATTTCCTTTTTTGTTCAGTTCTCAAACTTCTTATCCACAACAAGAATATTGAACTCTCAGAACTGATGAAGGTAGAGATATTCTTAGATTGATACATATATGTATATGTTTGTATGTATATGTATATGTATAAATATAATTGCAGAATTTTAAAAGCCTTTAAATCAGTCTGGCATATTTAAAGCCTTAACACTAAGCTAACAATCTCTGAAATACTTTTATAGAATCATAAACATTGACACTTACTTGTATTTTGCTTGTCTAAAAATTATTATGCAGTCCCTGCAGAAGAAACAGAATCATAAAATAGAATAATATTCTTCCTAATGTAAGATGGTACCCTACAAACTCTTTCTTTAGTAGAAAAAAAAAAAAAAAGACTACTCCTAATTTTGAGACTCAAGTGTTTTGAAGATCATAATTATTCACCTAGATGAGTGAGAAGAGCCTGGAGTCCTTTCCTGTGAAAATGTGGTGCTTAAGGTTTCGCACCAGATGAAACAGATGGGGATTATCTCTAAGTACTAACTGAATAATCACAATGCAATTTGACATGATTATATTGATTCATATGAAAGAACATTTCTGATATTTATAAATCAGAATCTATAATAAGAATGTATAAATCTTTATCTAGATCTGATTTATTAGTTTATAGAACTGAATAAATATTCATAGCATCTACAGCAGAGGTGTAACCAAATTAGACAGTACAAAATATGTTGTTGTATTACATACAGCAAAAAATCCTTCTGCCATATAACAAATCAGAAAATGGGAAAATATAATCTACTAGGCAAAATTAGAACCAATTGCAAAGGCATGCCAGTTTGGAAGGGTTTTTTGCAAGCCAGCAAATAAGCAAATACAAACCAGCTATAGAACTTATTTTTACATAGCATCATAACTTATAGATGACCAGTGTCCTATTGTGTCTTAGTTTTAATGATAAAAAAAGAGTTCTAAAGCAACCTCTCTCTCATATTATTTAAATATTAAACTGAAAAATAACAAAGTTTTAGAAGCTCATCTCTTGAGAGATAAGCTCTTGGAAGACTATTAGGATCATCCCTTACTGAGAAACAACTTTTCAACACAAAGTGGCTTAGAACCCCAAACAATTTACATCAAAAAACAGAGCTGGTATTGTTTGTTGTTAGTTTTTCCCACGAAGGAACAAACAAACAGACAAACAAACAAACAAACAAAAAATGAGATGAGTAAAAAAACTATGATGCATACAAGTAGCTGAATTTTGATCTTCCAATATATTTACCCGTGGCTACTCACTTTTGTGAACAAAATGACTGTTTTACTAATAAAAAAAAAAAACAACAAAAAAAGACTTTTTTATGGGAAAATAGTCTAAATAAATGTCTAAATAAAGACATGCATGAGCATACATGGACATTTCCATGCCAAACATATTTATATCATCACACTATGTAGGAACAGAATAATAATAATAAAAAACAAATAATCAGTGAAAGCCCAGTGAGATGGTCAGTAAAGCTCATGTGTGCATTCTCCTCTTTTATCTTTTCTTAAATGTGTCGTCACAGAGGCACCACCAGTGTCATTGATTGTCTCAGCTTTGGCCAGTGGTGGGTCTGTTTTGAAGGTGACTAGAACTGATTGTGTCTGACATGGGGTCAGCTCCTGATGTCTTCTCAGAGAAGTCACCCTTGCACCCTTGCCACATAAAGCCAATACGTTCTCCCATTAAATTGTTGTCCCATTTGTTGTTGTGTCAAAGCACAGATGATGTGCAACATGGTACATTCAGATATAAAGATCTTGTAGATCCAGAATTTTTCTAATAGCTTATTTATTTCTCATTCTGTGTTTCTTGCTTATTCTTGGAATGAAACTACTGTGCTACTGTCTATTGTCTTTAGTCTATATTGTTCATTGCCTATATTGATTATTGCCACTTCTATCACTGTTCATTTTCGGGTTTTTTTGCAAGCTCAGATTGCATATTTTGTCCAGTAGAAAATTATGGATTTTTCAATATATTTTCACTCTTAACATCATCTATATTGATCTATGTATCTCAAAGTAGTAGTGTATGATTTCATTTTCATTTCAGTATTTTACAAGCTTCCAAATATTTCACTCTGACTGGACTTCCATTGGAAGATTTGGAAAACCATGCTTCCGTTAACTATACCTCTGTTAGTTCATATGCCTGGCAAAGTCTTCCAATAACTGATATTGGAAAGGCAAGTAGGTTCAGTGAGATTTTATGTCGCAGTCCTATAAGGAAGACAATTTTAGAAACTACTTAGTTTTTTTGATAAAATATCAACTTTATAAACTGACCCTATGTTATTAAAATATTGAGCATCAACAAACCTTTCCACTTTACATTTAAAAGTAATGATCACATTTCTAAACTGATACGGAGGGCTGAGATTTCATAGAATCATAAAATCGTCTAGGTTGAAAGGGACCTTTAAGATCATTGAGTCCAACCAATAACCTAACACTGCCAAAACCCACCACTAAACCATGTCCCTAAGCACCACATCTACACATCTTTTAAATACTTCCACCACTTTCCTAGACAGCTTTTTCCAATGCTTGATAACCCTTTTGGTGGAGAAATTTTTCCTCCTATCCAATCTAAACCTCCCCTGGCATAACTTGAGGCCATTTTCTCTTGTCCTATCACTTGTTACTTGGGACAGGAGATCGACCCCTACCTCCCTACAACCTCCTTTCAGGTAGTTGTAGAGAGTGATAAGAGCCTCATTTTCTCCAGACTAAACAATCCCAGTTCACTCAGCTGCTCCACATAAGGTGTGTTCTCCAGACCCCTCACCAGCTTTGTTGCCCTTCTCTGAGCTTGCTCCAGAGTCTCAATGTCTTTCTTGTAGTGAGGGGCCCAAAACTGAACACAGTATTTGAGGTGGGGCCTCACCAGTGCCAAGTACAGGGGAACAATCACTTCCCTAGTCCTTCTCACCACACCGGTCCTGACACAGGCCAGGGTGCTATCGGCCTTCTTGGCCACCTGGACACACTGCTGCGTCATATTCAGCTGCCTGTCGACCAGCACTCATAGGTCCGCTTCCGCCAGGCAGCTTTCTAGCCATTGTTCCCCAAGCCTGTAGCACTGCATGGGGTTGTTGTGACCCATAACAAATTTCAAAGATAAAGACAGATGTCTAAACTTAGACGTGCATACATAAGGGACATGGGTTGGAATTCCACACTAAGATAGCTGTTTAAGATACTTGGGGGGAATGGTGTTTGGTGGTTTTTTTGCTGCTTATTCATTGAACCCAGATGACAGATTTTGGCTGTTACTTTTAGGTAGCTCAAGTGAGATGAACTAAACTTCATCCCCAGTAGAAATGAAAGAATCACAGAAAGGTTGAGGTTGGAAGGGAACACTGGAGGTCATCTGGTCCAACCCACCTTTCTCAAGCAGAGCCACCTACAGCTGGTTGCCCAGAACTGTGCCCAGATGGCTTTTGAAGATCTCCAAGGTTGGAGATTCCACAGCTTCCCTGGTCAACCTGTTCCAGTGTTCAATGACACTCACAACTAGAAAGTGCTGTGTGATGTTCAGACACAACCTCCTGCATTTCAGGTTGTGCCCATTGCTTCTTGTCCTGCTGCTGAGCACCACTGAAAAGAGCCTGACTCCACCCTCTTTGCACACTCCATTCAGGCATATATATGTATATATATTAATGAGATCCCTCCCTGAGGTTTCTCTTCTCTGAGACATGCAGTCCCAGCTTTACCTCATAGGAGAGATACACCAGACCCTTCATCATCTTCCTGGTCCTTCGCTGGATTCTGTCCTGTAGCTCCAAAACTAAACTATCGGAAAGAGTTAAGATATAATAATTCGTTATCCTCTTCAAGCTCCATGGACTGATTTTGAATTTCTTTTCAAGAGAATTGTGCCTTGCTAGTCATGGCTTTTAGCTCTGGCTCTCCTGTGGGAAACTCAAGATGCACATGATTGTGCTCAATTTAAGGAGACCTTTGACTTTAAAACTTCACAAGACTAATGAGTTTTCTGACAACCAGTTTTTATTTTACCAGATTTTGTGTTTAGTAACAAAAAAAAAAAAAAAGAAAAAAAAAAAGAAAAAAAAATTGCCTGCAATCAGGAAAATGTGATTACGTTTTGATTTTAATTCTGGGCACAGGAAGATCAGTATGTATCCTGAGTATTCTTGTAGGGTTTTCCTGAGCCATCACTGTACTGGAACACTGTACTGAGTGTTGTGTCTGGAAACTCATGGTTAAATCTTAATGTGCCCTAAGAGCAAATCTGGAGCAACATGTCACATCGAGTACAACATGTGGAGTAGACAGCAGTCATGTAAAACTTTGTTACTAGGCCACCTATGCCCCTTCAGCATTTCTGCTATACTTGACTTGCCTGGTATGTGTAGATTTTTTGACCTTGCTGGGGACTTTTTTTAAATGGTCGTGCAACATCTGTATCAACACTGATCACAAGGGTTGCACCTGAACTGTCCAATAAATACTAGCCGGGGAAAAGGAATTACATATAACCATTGTCAAGGTGACAGTGCAAGAGGTTATAGCAAGAGGCAATATCACTATAGAACTGGTATGAAAGCACAAAGTAAGATCAATGTTACAGCTCAAAATGCTGAATTTTGATAGCCATTGTGAACTGAGTGATAGGTCACTCAGTATAACTTACAGCAGTTACCTAAACACTACAGAGCATATCACATATAATAGTCTGCCACCTTGGATATGCATCACTGTACATCTGATACATATATTCACAAGATCCTTCAGATGTCTTATGGTCAACAACAGGCAACAAGCCAGCTCAGTCTGCCACACTAAAAGCTCTGTCTTCCCCAGAAATGTCTGTTTGCCATGCAGGGAATTAAATGCTAGAGTGTTCTCTTTTTCTGGGGCTAATTAAAAAAAAAATAATTCTGAAGCCCCAGAAAGCATTTCTGTTCATACAATACCTTGGTGGAAAAAGAGCGGGATGCTCCCAGAAAAGATGGGTAAGAAGCAAAGAACTGCCTCTGCTCTTGTCCTAAAAGGTGCAAAATGGAAAAGCAAACAGGGGCCTACGTAACTCTGTGCCCACAAGATGGAGACCTTAATTCCCAAGCAGCTTGTAAAATTACCTTTAAATAATAGTAAGAAAAATAAGAACAACAAAACTCCACAAACAGGTAGATATATCTCTAAATTACTAATTAAAATATAATATTAAAAAAGATATTATCTTTCAAAACCATGGTCAGTTTTCTTCTGCCTATCTGTACCCTGAGCAAGTACTTCCATTTCTACATAGCTGCTCAGGACCTCTAGCTTTTGTGGGCCTGCTGCTGTGGGTGCCATTCAACGTCTTCCTTTTGCAGGCATGCATGTCATGTATTGGCTCTTTTCTTGGTGCCACTGAAAACTGCATTGATAGCCAGCGAAACAGACTGTGGGATGCTTTGCCTAATGTTCAGAGAGGCAGGCTTATGAAAATGTCCTGAGCATAGGCCAACTCTCTTGATTTCTCCCTTGAAGTAGTAATTGTGGTACAAAATTCTTAGTATTAAGATTTTTCTTCTCTACCACAGTAGACTGTCCAGAGCATAACCACTAATTCGAGTCCATCATCATATAATTCATGCCCTACAGAAAGTTCCTATCCAGTCACCCTTCATGAGCTGTGTCCAGTTGCCTTCCACATGTTCTCTGTAACCATCCCCTCTTCTTTTTTCACATTTTTGGTATGTTGCAAGATACTGAAACTGCTGTGCCTCTATAATAGCTCAGGTGATGCTTGTATAATTCCTTAGGAGAATGAAGGGCAAGAGAGAGAGAGAGTGAACAGGACAAGGGATAATGAAGCAAACCTTGGTTGCTCAGTGCCATTTGCAGGAAGGTCAGTAACCACCTTACTGTTTCCTCTGTGTGTATGTCTGTGTTATTGCACAGAAGCAGAATTGTGGTTTATTGAGGTCAAAGTCACTTGCTACCTCAGTCTCTCCTCATGGGAAACACAAGAGGACACCCACCTACGCTTGCAACAACTGAGGGTTTTTACAGAAGTTACTGTGAACCAGCAGCTACTTAGCTAGAAATTTGTATTCTCATAGGCTGGAGACATGTTAGATTCACAAAAACATATCTGTTAGACTTTATGAGAATGCCATCCACAAACTCTTTCTTCAGTCCAGCAGTATGAGTTGAAATCTTGTGCTGCGAGAGTTGCTGCCTAAGACTGAGTAGAGCAAGAAGACCAAAAGTTCTAACATCAGGTTATCTCCTCTTTGCATAAGCATTGCCCTAGAGATGTTCCCTTTGCCCCTTTAAGTATTCCACAGCCTGTCATCTGCCATGTTAGTCACCACTTCCCCTCTATAATAAAGCAGTAATAACATCCATTTCACATCAGTGTTGTGTTACTGCTTCAGTTTAAGAAGACAGAATTATCCAAGTGCTCTTGTTATCATAAATGATACATAGCACAGACATCTCTGTTGTGTGCTACACCCCTCATCAACATCTGTTCTAGTGTCACGCGTTTCATTTAAAGTAATGTCCTGTGTATTCCTTCTTCCTTCAGAGACTACTTTTATTTACTTGCATTTTAGATTTGTTCATTTGAGAGCTGCAGGTTGTTCTTTTCTTTTTCACAGTAACAAAAGCTGTACAGTACCCTGTGGGTCAGCACAAAAGAAGCTTAACTAGGCTGCTCTTTCTGAAATTTTCCATGGAATTCCATAGGGCCTCATCTGTATATTCTTTTAAATACTTTTCATTTTTTTGACAGAGAAATTCCTTGCAGAGCACGGGGGGGGGGGGGGTTGTTTTGTTTTGTTTTGTTTTTTTTTTTACTTTCCAGCATACAGAGTCGTCTTGCACATCATGTTTCTTTTGATAATCTGATCCAGGGAATAAGGTATAATTTAAAGTGCAAAAGAAACTGAGCTTCCCAAATACAATTGTTACAAGAACTGATGTCTGATGACTTATATTGGTTCTCAGCATTTCGTAACTTCAGTATTAACCTGCACGTCCCTAAAATCATATGGCATTTTTGGTAATAATTGCACTTACACAGATTCTCCATTTTAATGTTGCATAAATTATCGTCCACTCTTTCATTTGAAATATAGCATGATATTATTTATTTATCAGTAGTGTTCAGACTAATCCAATAAGTCAGGCTTTGTCCTAGCAAAAAATATTGGCTGCTATTTTAACTGCATCAAAATGTTGACATGTCATTTATAACTAAAATTGTTTTAAAAAATAAGGGAGATTTCTGGCCTAAAAAAAGAGATTCTAGAAAAACATTTGGTTATGAGATAAAATGCTCATCTCTCTACTCATAGAGGAGCATGGAGGCACAGGTCAGGCAGGGGAACTCCAATAACTAGTTGGAAAGAAAAGCACCACCATGGCCCAGGGTGATGTGCTGCTGATGTGCGCGCGTGCGCGTGTGTGTGTGTGTGTGTGCGTCTGTCTGTCAATCTGTGCCTGAGGGCACAGGAAGAGCAAAGCTCCAGGACCAGCTACTGCATGGACTACGTGTGGAATCCCAGTTCCCAGAGGGTTCAAAAGTGTGTGTGTGTTAGTGCATGTGTGCAAGGGGGTCTGTCCCAGCAACTGGAGCGGGGCTGCAGTGCAGGGGGTCAGTGCAGGTGCCAACAACTGGGGAGACTGGGATCCAGTGGCAACTACTGGGCAGATCAACTGTCTGAGCTAGAGGGATCCATACTGCACATATATATTTTCCACTAACTGGTCTTTATCATGACCAGCCACAGGGCGGAGCTGGACGAGGTTTTTTGTGCTGTGTTCATGTGAATTTTCTGTATTTTTGTCTGCAGTTGATGTGACCAGCTGTGTACTTTTGTATGTATGTGTTGCATCTCCGCTTGTGCCCATTGGGAATACATGCTCAGTCTCCCTCCTGGTTTGATATGGGGATGTGGAACTAAAGCAGTCTCTTCTCCATTGCGCTACTGGGTTTGACATCTCCCTAATATAAAAATATGGGCTGACGCGACGATCTCAAATAATATTTCACTTCAGGTTAAGTCTGAAGGATTCATTTGTATATCTGATTTTATTTTGGTGTTCTCAAAATGTTTTCTTTTTAATTCTAGCCTTTTTGAGTTGTTTTTTTTTTTTTTACATTTATATTGAAGTCTTAAATTATAATGAGTATAATTATTGTATTAATTTGTTTTATAAATTCAGAGATGTTTATTTTGAAGGAACCAAAATGGAGCTGCCAGAAGGAAAACAGTGTATACAGGTTATATAACAGAAAACTATTCCAGAACAAAATGTACAGTCTTCTGTGCTGTAATATTTCAACAACTGCAAAAAGAAATGACTCGGTGGTTCTCAAACAAATTCTGTTAATTTTTCATTTTTCCATTGGATGTCTTTTGGTTTTGTTTCCTCCACAAAATGAGAAAAATATCAGTGTTTAAGAATATCCTATACAATGTTTTTTTGAACACTTTTATTCATTAGACTTTTCTAGATGTATAGTAAACGTGCCCACTCCACTAAACAAAAGAAGGTTGGGGAAGCACATTGGAGTAATGGACGCCTTATCATATACACCCTTCTCACTCCCTGCCTCTGTCTCAGGCTATTCCAGCAATCATCTGTCCAAGACACTGGCCAGGTGGGCTTCAGGGCTTATTTCACTGTGGGGATCACTTCTGAGAAGTATTATGGATAAGAGTCTACCAAATGTGATTCTTTGCCTGTTCCAGGCACCTTTGCATCCTCCAACAATCTTTTATATATTCAAGCTGCACTCCAGCCTTGAAAGAGGTAATCTCGGTTTTGTGGTATGAAAATCACCACTCTCGTATACTGCATGACAGTACTCCCACTGGTCTAGATACTTTGAACTGAGAGAAGAAAAAGCCCTGCTCATGAAACATTATTTATGTCTTAGGTTTACAGAGACATTATATGGTTGACAGCAAAGATGAAAGGCAAATTGTGGGCATAGTCAGTCTACTTTCCTGTTGTGTATATTAATTTTAGCATATATGGACTCCTCTGCTTTTGTTTGGGACTCATGGACAATTTCCTGGAATAAACGTATTTGATAATACCAATGTTAATGTCCATGCTTATAAGGCTTCAGTAAGATTTATCTTCAATTATGTCACAGATACAGGGCAGAGAGAAAACCTGACACCTTTTGCATGGGAAGTCTTGCTCTATAGCAGTCTACTGTGCAAAATTATCTTTACTGAGCTGCAACAATAATGAGAAGAATCTGTCTTCACTGAACAAACACTCGTATTAAAGTACCAAAAAAGGCACTACACCGACAGCTTCAACATTTATTGTAAAGAATCTTTGTCCAAAGCTTGTTAAATCAGGTTCTTGCATCAGTCAAAGCTATTTCTCTTAAAGCTAATGAACAACTTACGTATTTAAGTATGCAGCCAAATATATTTTCCACATTGGTAAGATAACATGGCAGTTACTGTAACAGTACAAACTACCTAGCATTACCTCATACCCTTATAATGAACCTTACAGAGTTGTCTGCAGCTTGGTTTTGTTTATGAATATTTTTTCTTAATGAACTTGCATATCTGGATTCAATCAAAAACCTACTTAGCAGAATAGTTTAAATCTGCTGATTTAAGAAGAATCTTAAAAGCAGCTCAGGCAGTGATGCAGTCATCTTTACTTAGGATGCTCCCTTTAGGCTGAACCCTTCCTCTTTTACTACTCTTGTCCATACTCCTGTCCAAGGTTTTTAACCGTACTGTTAAGAAAAACTACTCTTCGCTGAAATTATAGCGATGTTCCAATATATTTGGTTTGGGTTGGTTTTTTTGGTTTGTTTTTTTTTTTTTTTTTGGTCCTTCCTTTCTTCATTCCTGCCTACTATTTGGAAAACAGCCCAAAAATTTATGAGCAAAGTAGGTTGATTAGTTCTGTTTTTTGCACTCATTATCACAAATGGAGCCAAGCCTAAAATGGTGTTACTCCATATCCTACTAGTGCTTACACGCAATTAATGTAACTCAAAAGAAAGACATAGAACTTTAAGAAGGTATATTTTATCACATACTCCACACACAATTTAGTTTTATATTGTACTGTAATGAATCACCCTTGGTTTCCTTGGTTTTATTTTTTTTCTGAATGTTGTAATTATGGAAGATGCTTAAAAGTGTACAAATTGTGGATGTTCCTGCCAAATATAACTTATATGCATTTTAACAATTTTAATCTCTCTCCTTATAATGACACAGCATTCCTTTTCCGAATCAACATTGTTCTTAGTCTAAAATGCTGATTTTGCCATTCCTTGTTTTACATATGTCTGGAAAGTACTTCCATATCTAAGTCCTTTTCCCTTCTCTTCTTCTCTTCTCTTCTCTTCCTCTTCTCTTTCTTCTCTTCTCTTCTCTTCTCTTCTCTTCTCTCTTCTCT
>NW_009661373.1:0-224 GCF_000708025.1 Charadrius vociferus | reverse complement strand
CTCTCCTCTTCGCTTCTCTTCTCTTCTCTTCTCTTCTCTTCTCCTCTTCTCTCCTCTCCTCTCCTCTCCTCTCCTCTCCTCTCCTCTCCTCTCCTTTCCAATACAATCAGTCTTATAAACTCCTTTCTGGCATTGTCTGAGCTGTTTTGTTTCTTTTTAAAATGTGAATAGTAATATCCTGAATCTACTCTGGAAGAGCCTTCTCCTGGATCTCCCTCAGCAGT
>NW_009661372.1:5896138-5911245 GCF_000708025.1 Charadrius vociferus | reverse complement strand
AGCTACCGAATGGGTGGGTGAAGATGACGCCACAGCCGCCCTGGCATTGCACAGAGAAGATCTGCTGCTTGGTGGGGACAGTCTGTGCCTTAAGAGGTGACAGAAGAGACCTCAAGCACAGAGCTCGTTGCCTCAGTGATATTTTAAGACTTGGGTGCTGAGATCCCATAGGAGTGGGACTTGTCAGATGAGGGTCTGAAGTGGATGCATTAGACTACCTAGTAGTTCTGTGTGCGTGATGTAGGTTTGCTCTGCCTGTTGCTGAGCTCTTGGGCCAGATTTTTTCCTGTCAGTTGCACTTTCTCCTTATGGGAAGTGGCAGAACGTGGCTGTGGAATTGAAATCCAGATCTAGACATGCGGCCTCGAAAGCCCAGTTCCTTTTTTCCGCCATCGCAATTGCCAGAAGTTGTTGCTTGAAAGCTGAAATCCTGTTCTTCATCAGCTGTAAAGCATTCCTTCTTCCCAAGTGACACCTGGAAATGGAAACAGCACAGATTTCTCCAGTTGATTTTCAAAGTTGATCCTTGGGAAAGTATTTGGGTGTAAACTGCAATTAAAAACCTTGCAGTCTTGCTGAGACAAATTTAGGTTACTGAGATGTCTTTTTACACTGCCGTACAGGGACTACAAAGGGACAGGACGAGAGTGTTGCCTGTTTGTTCGTTACAGGTGGCTGTTTTTTGACAACTTCCTCTAGCCTGTATGTTGGAGGATTGCAGATTGCATGGATCCTTGGTTTCATTTGTCTAATAACAAATATTGTCAATTCACACTGCGCTTTTCATCTCAGAGGATCCCCGAGTGGTCTACAAATGACACGCCTGGCTTGCTCTGCACGGCACTGAACTGCAGCTGCAGAACTGCCTACCGATGTGTGTTGGTACTGCCTGGCAGTTGAAGGACGGAACTGTACTGTCCCCTGAGTGAAACTGTCAGGGTTGTTTGGGAAAGCAAAATGTAAGTGGCAGAGCTTAAATCTAGCCAAGAGCTGAACAGCAAAACGCAACAAGTCAAATAGCATCAGGTATCAAGCCATTGATACGATTTGTAATTCTTCCAGTGGACAGATGAAGTTGTTCCTAGAGCTGGGAAGAAAGTCACAGGTCAAAACCTTTGCCTGTTCCTCAGCAAGGTGCGTACCTCCACTTCTGAAGGGAGAGGGCATCCCGCTGCAGACAGCCAGTTTGTGGCCCCCTCCAGGGATGCGGGAGAGGCAGCTTACGGCGTTGTTTGGTCACTTTTCCCTGCTGAGTGCGTGTCTTTGCTCTTGCTGGGGGAATCATTCACTTTGAGCTAAAGAAGCTTCTCCAAGTGTTACAATTCTTTGACTTAGTATTAGTCAGGGCTTGAACAAGGTAGCATTGGAAGGTGATTCAGGTGTTTGCAGCCGCTGAATGACCAGGTCATTTTCTGTCTGGCAATCCGTACAAAGTGGCTGAAGCCCCAGGGAAGAAGATCAGGAACCGTCAAGGTGGCAGTAGCTTGGTGACCTGCATATTCTCCTGAGAAGAGAGATGCTAGTACAACTCTCCTGGTTCCTACAGGAGTTCATGGTCCAAGCCAGGGAGCAAGCCGGGCTGTGTCTGCCTGGCTTTTTTGGAAGAAAGCTTCTCCTGGAAATCAGATCATTGACTGACCAAAATGAATGGTAACTTGATATCAGGGCCAAGGCCAACAGGTTCGGTAAATTGTAAAAACAACTACGTAAGTAGTCTTAAGATTGCATTGAAGACATCAAGAATTGTGACACGGGGTCCTTCTCATGCTCCCAGCCCAGAGGCACCTGTATTGCTGGCAATAAAAAGGAGGTTTCAGTAGCGCGTACTTCTGCTGCATTTTTTTCCCAGTACCCACCCATGAACTAGAAGAAAAATGCAGGAAATGCATTTTGGTAACACCAGGATGGCTAAAATAAGCTTGCCAATACCCATCTCTTGTCCCTTCCCTTCCCTTCCCTTCCCCTCCCTTCCCCTCCCTTCCCTTCCCTTCCCTTCCCCTCCCTTCCCCTCCCTTCCCTTCCCTTCCCTTCCCCTCCCTTCCCCTCCCTTCCCTTCCCTTCCCTTCCCTCCCCCTCCCCTTCCCTACCTTTCCCTTCCTTTCCCCTACCCTTCACCTGTCCTTCCCCTACCCTTCCTCTTCCACTTCCATTCCATTGAGTCAAATGATGATAAGACTTCTTTGCCTGAAATGCCAGGACTTTTTCAGCTCCAAACCCCCTTTCAAGGACACGGAGCACAAAGGTTACAAGTGGGAACAGGATTTGATTGTATTTTGCTCCAATGCACGGTGTGCATGTCGAGCCAGGAGCAGGCTGATGCAATCCTTGCTTTAGCTTGAAAAAACATCACTTGATGCCTGGCAAAGGACAGCGAGAGCCACAGAAAGTCGCAAATGCCCTACATCGAGTAGAGAGCCAGAGGCATGACTATTATGGTCAATACAATCTTAACTTTGCGAGAAACAGGAAAGCAAGTAACTGACGGATGCACAAAGAAGGCAGTCTTGGGAACAAACAGAAAATTTTCTCGAATGTGGGTTTTCTCTCTTTTTTGGGGGAATGAACTTTTTTCACATGAATTTTTATCTTGGCATCCAAAAAATCCCCAAACATTCCCACCCCTAGATGATAATTATTTCTTCTCTTATGTTTTTAAATTCTTCTTTTGTTTCAGCCTTTAACAAGAAAGGACTAACACCAATGTCCCATATCACTTAGGATGAAAACCTCAAAGAATATGGCAGGAGAATTTGGAAACAGTCCCCTGTTTTCTGAAGAGCGAGAATTTGAAGAATGAAGACCAGTACCAGTCACACAAAAGAGGAGGAGGAGGAGGTGGGTGGTATTTTCCAAAGTATTACACTTGTTGATGCCAGTCCTACTTTTTGCCCTCCAAGAAATGCTTTGCTTTGCTTCTTGGCCAGCGATGAGAGAGAGTGCCCAAGAGCGCCAGGGCACGAGTGGTGCCTTCAAGGTGCAGGAGCAGCCGGCATGAACCGAGCTGAAAGCACCCGGAGGAGCCCTGACCAGGGGCTGCACTCAATGCTGCAGAGGAAGGCAAAAAAAAATCCAGGGGACACTTGCTGGCCCACCCTGGGGGAAAAAAAAGCCTTCCTCCCCCAAGCTGCAGGGCACAAGAGGTCAGCTTCATGGGGCATGAGCAGCAGGTGGTAACCTAGCCAAAACGCAGCAGAGGAGCCCTGACAAGTGGTCATGCTCTGTCTCCTTTGTGAACAGCGACCTCTGACGAGATTTTCTGCACAAGTCGGGGCTCCTCTGGGATCCTTCCACCTTCCAGGGATGGTAGGCGACAAATGGAGCTGACGGCACGCCTCACCAAGACTTCAGTGACCAGTTCCTTTCGGTGGCTGCCAGCACTGGATAACTGATTGGGGTACCCGAGACTGTTCAGGAGACAGACAACCGATGGACCGCAGAGGTCTGTGAAGAGGTGTGCAGGGAGAGACCATTGAAAATCTCACCAGTGAATACTATGGGAAATTCAAGGAGCAAAAGAGGGAGGATGCCCAAGGAGGGCAGTAAGGGAAAGTCGAGAAAAGGTCTCGACAACAAGGATGACCATCCTGAAATACACCCGGAAAGTCTCTTAGGGAGAATGTTGAGATCTTGGTATAGTCTACACATTCCCCTGGCAATAACTAAGGAAACAATGGTAAAGTTTTGTTCTTTTATCTAGCTCGAATATAATTTGCAAAAAGGATTTAGATGGCTTGCTCTTGGGTCAGATGATGCTAGCCTTTGTCGGTGTTTGTGCTTATACTTGAACGACACTGAAAAAGGCCTTATTGAAAAAGAATGTGGGAAAAGATGGTTAAGGGTGACAGCAACGGGTATTTATGTAGCCAGAGGGAAAAGAGATAAGGGGGAGTTGGGAAATGGGGAGAGAAAGGGAACAGATAAGATGTGGCTTGTTCTTCAATGTCTTCCCCCACCTTATCCCCGAGCCCCTCCAGATCCCCCAAGGGATCCAGGAGCAGCTGCTGGGCCTTTATACCCCCAAATCCCAGATCAAGAAAACTAAGGAGAAACCACCCCTCCAGCCCCCCTTGATGAGAACGACAGTGAAGGGGAGGATGGACAACATGTTACGTCCCCATCTAGAACTAGAAGGGGGACACATTATGAAGCACCGAGGGTACCTACAACCCAGAAGGCAAGAGTTGATCAGATGCCTCTATGCCAGGTCCCTTTGGGCTAACAAGGTGGAGGATTTGGGTTTGTAATTGTGCCCCTTACAACTCAGGACATAAGAGGATTGAAAATGGAATTACCCCCATATTTGGATGGTCCCATAGGGGTGGGGGAAAAGATAGACCAATATCTAGGGAATGCAAATTATACCAGGGAGGATTGGGATTTTCTTCTGAGAATTTTATTTGGGCCAGAGGAAAATCAGATGATTTTGCAAAAAGCCCATCTGTTGTGGGAAAATCAACATCCACAGGCAGCGGGGAACGCAGGGCAGAATGCAACCATAGGCGATGATACAATCCCCCAAGTGGACCCCAGTTGGTATCCAAAAAATCAGGCGAGTCTAGCCCGCCTTTGGGATTATGGAGCCTATTTGATTAGAGCAATTAAGACAGCCATTCCTAGAACTAACAATGTGTCAAAGGCTATGTCCCTCAAACAGGAGAAAGTCTTTCTCACTGGTTGGAAAGGACCAGAAATGCCTTAAGAAAACAGGGAGGGTTGGACCCCGAGGGACTGGCCTTTTACATACTGTTTGTTGAGGGTACAATCAGTCACCAAATCCTAGCCTGACATAAGGGGAAGAATACAGAAAGATGAGGAGTAGCAGAACAGGCCTTTGGAAGAATTAGTTATAAAGGCACAGCAGGTGTATGGAAGAACAGTTGAAGAAAAAGCAAAGACAAAGGCAATACTGATGGTACAGGTTTTACAGCCTCCAAAGGGAAAAATGCAGGGACCCCCAGGATCAGAGGGGAGGGGCGACCGCCAGGATTTAATAGAAACATGTCTTCCTCAGTGTGAGGGGGCCGACCCCAGCCTCAGTTGGGAAGAAATCAGTGTGCCATTTGTAAGAAAGAAGGACATTGGAAGAGAGAGTGTCATGCCACATTATTTTCACTGGTGATCCAACCTCCCAGCATCTGTTGACAATCCTCTTTGGCACTCTTATTGTCAATGGTGGTGTCTTTGGACACTCTAGGAAGGATGTCCTGGGAAAAGCAGTTGACTGGAGGATTGTGCTTGTGCTGCTTGACCAACACTACTTACAAGTCCTGTGTGAGGGGTGTTGCTGCTGGTGACCTCTACAAATAGATCAGTTGCTGCTTCTCAAAACTCGACATCAATATTTCTAATATCACCATCTAAGTCCCTTCTTCTGGTAGTAATATTATAATTTTTGCCTGCTCCTCTGCAGCAAGTTTCCTTGCTGCCTCTATAAGCACTTTTACCTCTTGTCATTCCTGGAAAAGAAGATGGAGACTCATTTTCCCTTTCATTTATCTGAGCTGTGCCTGTCCAAGTAATGCTGCTGTCACATTCAGTCCTTTGTGACTCCTTCTCATGATCACCATCAATTGTAATCGCTGCTGAAGAAGCACAGCCTGAGCTATTCATGTGATGTTTCTGATGTTTCTGCTTTTGCTTTTGCTTTTTGGGATGCCTCGCTGTGTCTGTCACTTTTTCTTCACAGACTCTGTAGCTGGAGTCTTCATCCTTTTTTTCTTTTTCTTACATTCCATCTGACTCCTTGCTGGATTGTTTAAAGGGCTATCTTCACTTGTGTAGCAGTCACTGAATTTTGATAAAGTTTTCTGGGGGTCATTTTCTCTCTCTAGGTTTGTGTGCTCCTTGACTGTGCTCTCCATATGGGGAGTTTTGTACTTCCCCTTTCCACCAGGCTTTTCTCTTCTCATTCTGCCAGTCCCTCCAAAAAGGGACCTCGACAACTTGATCAACTCCTTAGCCTGCATCTTTGGTAATAGCAATAATGCCTCCCATGGAGTCCCTCCGGCTCTGCAGATGTGACCTGTCAGTAAAGGCTTGTATCCTGTATTCTGGACTAGGCAATTGCCTTGGATCGTGAACATTAGACTGAGCCCTCTACCTGCTTGAGGATTCATAGCCATATCTGACCATCTTTCAAGTATAAAAAGCAGAAACCTGCAGGTACCTACTTTGGTCGTTGTCTCCTTTATAATAACGATCACTGTCTTTGCTTCTTGGTCTCCTTTTGCTATAGCCTTTGCTATGGGATTGTGACTTGCATACTTCTCTGGATGAGGTGGTCTCATGACTTAAAGAAAGTGTCTGGCTTTTTGGAGGGACAATGGTGTCATCAGCTCTTGATCTCCTCTTGCTTCTTTGGTCCTTTCTTTGCTACTATCTCTGCTTCTCAGCTGTCCCGTTTTAAGCTGGCTTTTGATACAATGCTCCTTAATAGTCCTATGGCCATGACTGCCTTGGCTGTGCTGAGTGGGATTGTTGATACCTGGAGTTTCTTTTTCAGGACAATGTGTGATTCTGTGGGAGCATATCATGTCCCTTCCTTAAGAGGGGCTCCCAGATTGTGACTGTCAACTCCTGCTCAGATTTTTGGCTAACCCAGCTTATGCTAAGGCCTGATTTGTGCTGAGAGCAGCACCATTAGGTCAAAGCAAGAGCAACAGGTAGCAGGACAGGTGGCCAAAAAGAGCTAAAAAGTCATTTTATAGCCATTATCACCTGCAGCATGCTGTCTCCTACAGCCATCATCTTTGTATATTGATTGTCTGGCAGCTTCTTCTGAATCTGCCAATTCATGGAAATGACATAGACGAAACTTCCAAGCTGGAAGGTGTAAAAACATCAGCTTACCGAAAAAGCTTTTGAAGCAGATCCAACAGCAGCTGGTCTGCTGAGGCTTTCCTGCTTCCCAGTGTGATACAGGGGATGCCCACACCATGATGGAGGAGGAAGGAGGAGCACTCTCCCCGTTGGCTAGGGGAGTCACAAATTGTAAGTTGTGAGCTGTGAGTTATGAATTAGAGAACTTGCAAGTGTGAAACCTCATAACTGAAGTGATGAATTAATGAATTCACGATAGACTAGTCTGTGTAAAGGGGATTGAGGCCTTGTTTGTCATGTTTGTTTTCTTTCTTAATGGTCTCATAAAATAAAGTTTCATTTGCAGAGTACCTTTTCCTGTAAATTTGAGAGAACCAAACAGACCATGGCACCGATCTAGTCCTGTGGAGACAGATCTTTGGAAGCCTAATCAGACTGTCAATTGTGCTTAGCAATAAATCTACTTATTCTAAAGTTATTTTAGGTATCAACACTGCTCGGGCATTATGATTCAGTGGAAATGAAGTACTGAGTTACTTCTTCAAAAGTCATTAACCCACCTTTTGCAGCAAGCCCAGCAGCAGATTGTAACCACATGGAGGACAGCATGCAAGAAGTGTGCTATGCAGACACATGAGACACACACATGGGCGGGCACAAACACACACTCACAAGGGTGCAAACACACACGGACACACTATGGAAGGAGAAAAGGTGCCAGCTGGTGCAGTAGCTCAGCAGGGATAGCAGCTAAAAGGATGTACTCAGTGCTGGGTGCAAGTTGTCCCAAAACGGCACTGTATGCTGTAATCAAAAGCCATGCCTTCTTGAAGTGGTTGTGCTGTTCTCTAAGTCTGGCTTTCTAAGACTTATTCTCTTAAAAAGTCTGGCTGCCATGCTGTGGCTGCAAAAACAGTTAAAAAAGAAAAGGCTAAAGTAAGCGTATAGTTCTGATAAATTTGTCTGCAATATTATTTTAACATCCTCAGAAATGTTAAGAGAGTGGAAGTGGGCAGTAAAAGTCTCCTAGGTAGTCTGAAGTGTGTTTAAAAGTGGGGACAGTTATAGCCCAGCAGGAAGAATAGAGTGGGTAAAAGAGTACACTGGGAATATGAGAAAACATTCCCCAGAATCCAATTCCACTGAGGGACTAAATTTTAGAGGTGGGAGGAGTCATCCGAGCCCAAAAGAAGAACTTGGTGGGCACCACTGGTTGTGAAATGTTTATTTCCTTCTTCAGCCAGGGTGAAAACTGTAGCTGCTTCCTCTGCTTTATAAATTTTTATTCTGCATCCTTTCATCTTCTCTTTCATATACTTCTTTCCTTGTCCAGGTTGCTCCAGTGGGATCTTCCTTTGCCTCCAGTAAGTTTTATCACTGATTTTTTTTTTCCCCTCATCTATAACTTCTCATCTGGTTTAACAAGATCTGACAGCAGGACAGTGTAGAATTGATAGTACTGGAGCATCACTTTACATCTCAGGTAAGTTTGTGGAATAGTCTGCCAAAAGTAAGGCAGTAATCCTGAGCAGGACCTGTCTAAAGCAGAGTGCATACACACAGGGTGAAGAGCTGTTCTCTTCCAGCCAGCCTAGCAGGCTCTTGTCCACCCAACGCTTCTTAGAGCCTGTCAGGGAATAGTACACTTCCACCTCTCTGTAATCCTGTTTCTCTGCCAACAGAGGACAATTGACATGGAGCAGCTGGCTAGCACTCCACTGACCCTGTCTATCCCTGCACATGAATCTGCATGATAACAGCAGGGTCTAACGGTGAGATTAAAAAACAGAGATTAAAATGAGGCTTCTAGAGGTCTACACTTAGGCACTGAAATAAATGCCCCTCATTCAAAAGTGACAAGCATCTACATGTTCCTGTCATCACAAAGTCGGTCTTCTGGAAGAGGTTTTAAAGGTTGAAGCCCCTGCTGTCCAGCAAGACAAAGAGGAATGAGTCCTCCATGGGAGGACATCCATGGTCCTCTGTGGGTATGTCACTAAAGGTCACCTGAAGTTTATCTCCATGCAAAACTAAATGTAGCATCAAATATTCCATATTTTTTTTTCTGGGCTGAGACTGAGGTGGAGTTCAGGCTGCTTGCCCTGTTTATTGGACCTTTTAAACAGTGAAGTGCTCACATTTGGTTACAGAAGTTTGTGTCCTTGAGGAAAATGCTATAGGCTTTAAGGAGAGATGGCTGTGGTTTTTTGGCCTGTGATATATTCTTGCAAATTTTGCTTCATGTGCCCTTAAAAAAAGTTACAAAACTATACTCCTAGGGTATAAAGTATTTCAATTTCTAATAGCTGAGGCACGAGGTTCCAGACCCAAGCCCTGTATTTACCAGCAAAATTGACTGAGGTTTTGCTGAACTTCTCCAAACTTGTAGACTAAAAAAGTGAGAAAGGAGGGAATACTTCTGTCTCAAGAATTTCCTGAGATCCCACAAGTTGTGTATTAGTTGTAACAAGGAGAGTAGTTAAGTCATGACATGATGTCCTGGGTTGAGCAAGACAGGACTAATTTCTCTTATAATGCTTGGGAAAAAAATGTACCTTTAGAAGACTCAGGTGTCTGAATTTGTGAAAATATTTACTTTATAGCCAGCTCTGGTGTGTGGGTTTCAAGGTCGCAGTGTTTTCGAGTTAGCCAGGTGCAAGGATGAAGAGGAGTGAGACCTGAGCACTTGACCCAAGCTGGCCAACAGGATTATTTCATACCATGAACATCACAGTCAATATAAATTAGAAAGGTTGCTGCAGAGTGCTTTCTCTCTTCCTTGATGGCTGCCATCCTGAGAACTTCCTCCCCCAGTGCTGAACCCCTGAGCCCTTCCATTCCTCCCGAAGCCGTCACGCTCACAGTGTCCGACTGTCCACTGTTGGGAGTGCACAGCTTCCTACTGATAGAATGAGCTGGGTATAGTCTTTGTATATTCTGTGTTGGTATTGGGATCAATATTGGTTCTTTAGTGCTATTAATGTTAATTATCTAATCTTATTCTATTAAATCTGTTTTTATTTCAACCCCTGGGTTTCCTTGTTTTTTCTCCAATTCTCCTTCCCGGGTGGGGATGGGTCATCAGGTGATAGAATGGTTGTCTAAACAATAATAAATTGTTGTGAGTTTCTTAAACCATAACAAATGAGCATGTCATGCTTCACCCCAACAGGGTTTTAATCCCCTGGGGCCTCCTGGCCCATAAATGTAAACCCAGTACATTCCACCTCCAGCCTCTGTGAAACACATACTTAAGAATTATCATTAAAACATCTCTTTATCACAAAATCTTCACAAGCTTCACTTACGTCAACAAAAAGAATTCCCCACACTAAAGTGAAAATAACATCATCACAACACCGACAAAGTTGGACAACTTACACACGCTCCACCCCTTGTCCCTTCACCACATTACAACAACAAAAATGCCTCACAATTATTCCACTTTCTGGCAATGTACAGTCAGAGCTTTGCCCATTATCTCTCCCATTTACTGTCCTTATCTTGAATTCCTTGACAGACCCACTTTGGGTACCAGAAAGGACTGTGGTGGGTTGACCTTGGCTGGCTGCCAGATGCCCACCCAGCCACTCTCTCACTCACCCTCCTCAACAAGGTAGGAAGGGAAAATAAGATGAAAGAGCTTGTGGGTCAAGATAAAGACAGGGAGATCCCTCACCAATTACTGTCATGGGCCAAACAGGCTCAACCTGGAGAAGATTAATTTGCTGTCAATTAAAAATAGAGTAGGATGGTGAGAGAAAAAACAAAACAAAACAAAACAAAACTTAGAACACCTTTCCCTCTCCCCCTCCTCTTTCTTTCCGACTCAACTTCACTCCTAATTCTTCTACCTACTTTCCCCGAGCAGCGCAGGGGAATGGGGAATGGGCGCTGGGGTCAGGGGTCAGTTCATAACACTTCACCTGTGCTGCTCCTTCCTCCTTACACTGTTTCCCTACTCCAGTGTGGGGTCCCTCCCATGGGAAGACAGTCCTTCATGAAATTCTCCAATGTGGGTCCTTCCCACAGCCTGCAGTTCTTCAAGAACTGCTCAAGCATGGGTCCTTTCCATGGGATACAGTCCTCCAGGATAAACCTGCTCCAGCGCAGGACCCCCACGGGCTGTAGTTCCTAACAGAAAACCTGCTCTGGCATGGGCTCTCTGTGGGCTGCAGCTTCCTTCAGGACATCCCCACCTGCCATGGTGTCGGGGTCTCCACAGGCTGCAGTGTGGATATTTGCTCCACCACGGCCTCCTGTGTCACCATCATCTCCACAGGCTGCAGGGGAATCTCTGCTCTGGCACCTGGAGCACCTCCTCCCTCTCCTTCTTCGCTGACCTTGGTGTCTGCAGGGCTGTTTCTCTCACTTATTCTCACTCCTCTCTCCCAACTGCTGTGCAGTTTTCTTCTTTCTTAAACTGCTGTGCAGTTTTCTTCTTTCTTAAACATATTCTCACAGAGGTGCTACCAACTTTGCTGAGGGGCTCAGCTTTGGCCAGTCCTGGGTCTGCCAAGGAACCAGCTCGAACTGGCTGTGTCCAATGCATGGGCAGCTCCTGGCAGCTTCTTACAGAAGCCTCTCCTGCAGTTGCATAAACCCAGTACACAGACTCAACTCAAATCTCTTTCAAGCTGTGCTGCTGGAAAACTCAGGCCGCCTCCAAGCACAGATGCCCTCTTCCATTCTACGAACCAGAAGGCAGCTACCAACTGTGCGGATCTCACACACATAGTGTAAATCAAATCTGAGTCAGCAGCTTTTCAGTCTAGTCCTGTCCTAACCGGATAACAGAGCAATAGCTAGCAACCTTGTTTTCCAACAGAAATGTAGATTTTAATTCTGCAGGACTTATCAGAGAAAGCCAAGTAAAATCTGCTTAGAACATCCACTCTGCTGATTGAGCATGTGGCACTGAGAACAGGTCTCTCTCCACTGGTGTAACTTGCTTCTGCCTGTCACTGTGTGTGAAAGCACTTATGTGCACGGAGGCAAGGAGGACAGAAAGAAAAAGAAGTGCAAGAAGTACCCAAAAGATGAGCTATGAGTACCAGTGCAAAGACACACACCAGTACAAGCAAGCAGCCAGATGTTAGGTATGTGTAGACACAAAAGGTAATTTGTGTTTTCTTGTGTAGGTGAGATGTTGAATAAGACAGACACTGAAGGCTTGCGTGTGAAAAAGCATTCCCCATTGAATAATCAGATGGCTGCTTGTTTACAGCTTTGTAGAGAACAGATGCCCTGCATGCACAGCCTGTGAATACACGGGCTCATAGTAAGCTATGTGAGTATACACAGAGTAGATAGTAAGCTGCTATGTGGGATGCATTTCTTTACCTTGCATATAGGATCCTGAATGACACAGGCTCCTCTTCTTGAAGTTGAAGCTGGGAGAAGATTTGTCCTAAAGAATGGAGCTCATATTTCCACTAAGAATTACCATTGCTCACAGGATCCTGTTCTCTTTCAGCCTTTCTCACATTATGGATAGAAATCTTTGTAGAAGGAAAGTGAGGCAACGCCTTGGAAGTCTGCTCACGTATTCTTGAAGGGACTGAAAAACAAAAGATCCCTCTTTTTCAGAAAATTGCTTTTATGGGTGAGGAGGGGTATGGTAGTTGGTAGGTGTATATAATGGTGTATAGGAATGGGTGATGCTTACCTGTGATATCCAGTTTCCTCACCCAGATCAATTCTTTCTTTCGCACACATACTGAGTCAATGATCCTTGTTTTAGAAAAGACAGCAGATATGCATTATTTTTCTAATGTGGAAAAAGATTGCACTTTTCTTTGGAACAACAGTGTTTCTTCCATATTCTCTGAGTAAGCATGGTTTGCTGCTTTCTCTTCTTGACAAACTTCATTCTTTTTTCTCTCCTGTAGCCTGGTCATGACGCCAAGAGAGGGCAGCAACCACACACAGAAACTACATGCCTGGCCCTGCATTAGGTCACATGGGAATTTAGTTGAAGGGATCATTAGCACAGAAGCTCTGTGTCTTACTGTAATCAGTACTCAGTGCGCTTAGCCTGCTGTCAGTTCGTTCCCACCGCAAAAGCAAACCTCTGAATTGTTCTCTCTTCTCTATGTCTTCTTTAAAACAAAAGAAATCAGCCCAAACGTCTGTTGAATCACTTGAAAATAAGTTCTGTGCCATGGGCGCATGGTCAGACAAATACCAGAGACTGCTCTGGGGATGCTGTGTAGAGGGCATAGATCCCACATCTGCAATTCTGTTTAATAGTGCTGTTTAATAGCTTCATCAGTAATGTTTAATATCTTCATCAGCAACATAGGCAGTGGGATCAAGTGTAGGCTCAGCAAGTTTGCTGATGACACCAAGCTGAGTGATGTGGTTGACATGCCTGAGGGTTGGGATGCCATCAAGAGGGACATGGACAGGCTTGAGGAGTGGGCCCATGTGAACCTCATGAGGTTCAACAAGGCCAAGTGCAAAGTCGTGCAGCTGGGTCAGGGCAACCCCTGGTGTCAATACAGACTGGGGGATGAAGAGATTGAAAGCAGCCCTGAGGAGAAGCACTTGGGTGTACTGGTGGATGAACAGCTGGACATGAGCCAGTAATGTGCACTCACAGCCCAGAAAGCCAACTGTATCCCAGACTGCATCAGAAGAAGTGTGGCCAGCAGGTGGATGGAGGTAATTCTGCCCATCTACCCAGCTTTTGTGAGACCCCACCTAGAGTACTGGTCCAGCTCTGGAGCCCTCAGCACTGGAAAGATATGGACCTGATGCAGCAAGGCCCAGAGGAGGGCCACAAAAATGATCAGAGGGCTGGAGCACCTCTGCTGTGAGGACAAACTGAGAGTTGGAGTTGTTCAACCTGGAGAAGAAAATGCTGCAGGTAGATGTTATTATGGCCTTTCAGTACCCAAAAGGGCTTTCTGAGAAAGATGGGGACAGAATTTTCAGTAGGTAATGGCTTTAAACCGAAAGAGGGTAGATATAGACTAGATATAAGGAAGAAATTTTTTACAGTGATGGTGATGAAACACTGGCACAGGTTGCCCAGAGAAGTGATAGATGCCCCGTTCCTGGAAGCATTCAAGGTCAGGTTGGATGGGGCTCTGAGCAACTCAATCTAGTTGAAGACGTTCCTGCTTATTGCAGGGAAGGTTGGACCAGATGACCCTTAAAGGTCCCTTCCAACCCATGATTCTAAGATTTCCATGGCTTTACAGGGGACTAAAATCATGCAACAAACAACTGTACAGCTATGTTTTGCCTTTACTTCAGAGTGTAAGACATTTTCATTGTTCAGGCTGTCACCTTCCTACTGCAGGCTGTGTTACCAATAATACACTGCTCTGCTCTTTAATGGACAGCATTTTCACTCAAATCCATCATTCCTGTAAGATCCAGAGCCACCCCATTCATGTGTAAGGTTGCATGATCAGATCACCACATATCCTTAAAGATATGTATATTCCAATACTTATTGACCTGTTGCAGGCTGAACCTGTTTTAGAAACAAAAGTAACCTGGTCGGTTTTAATACAGATAATTACCCCAAAGAGAGCTGCAATGTTTTGGCCTCAGCCTGCAGAGGAAATTGGTTCTTCTGCCTGTATTTTTGAGATTACAACATTAAAACACAATGTTCCGAGTGGACTTTCAGTTAACAATGAAAATGTTGTGGCCCAATAAAAATGGAGGTAGAGAGAGGGAGGTTCTGCGCATGCTGTGTGTGACTGCGGGACAAAAGGGCTCTGCTCTTCCCATGTCAAACACGGATGCCGGCTTTTTATTCTGGTTTCTGGAAAACACCTGAAGCTCTACTGGTGAAATGAAATTGGTATTTAAGGGCAGAAGCAGAAGACACCACCCCCAAATACACTGTGAGGAGCTCGATGGGGCCGTAACAGTGGGAAAAGCACGAAGCTGTGGATGACTCCGGCCGCCTGTGCTATACTTAGATGTGAACGGACTAATGCTGGCTTAACCTGGTGTGTAAAAAAGAAGTTAAAGCTGGTGGGTCAGATGGAGACCTAGCTGTGGGAGACCTTGGTGGGCTTCTCTGGGCCGGAGGACGTGAGAGAGCGCCAAGCCCACAGGGAAGGTGTTCAGACCCGGATTCCCGAAATCTCTCAGGCTGGCGAAAGGGGAACACTCGCGGTCCCACGGGTGACCCTGCTCGTCTCCAGGGAGAAGGGCTTGGGAGCTGTGCTGGCAGGGGCCTTCTCTGCACGCCAGGCGCTCTCGTTAGCACTCACACGAAAGCCAGGGACACGCAGAGCTCCTCACACCCGACCCTCCCGACG
>NW_009661372.1:5876690-5895455 GCF_000708025.1 Charadrius vociferus | reverse complement strand
GGCAAGGGCGAGCTGGCGGCGGCCATGGGCTGCACCGCGGCCTGGCCGCGCCCCTTCGAGCGCCGCCCGGGTTTGCTGGCGCTGGCCTCCGCCGCGCCGGGCCCGGGGAGGCGTTGCAGTCGCGGGATGGCGATTCTGGAGCGAAGGGCGCGTGGGGCGAAAAATCCTTTAGGAGAAAGAGAACCCGGTTCGTCGCCTGTTGCACTCCAGCAGCCGCTTCGCGGTGTAGCACCACGTAGTTACACCCAAATATGATCGAGAGTGCCAGAACGCACCCTGCGGCTTCTAGTTAAGCAGCCTGTGGTCAGCTACACCTTGCCTGTGTAAACGATATCCTGCAGAAATATCCCATCTTCTGTAAGGGCAGGGAGTACCTTCGGGTCTTACAGTGTGTCAGTGCTGATGTATCAGGTGTCTTCTGGCTGCTTTATTGTCACGTTGGAAAAGAACAAGGGGTACGGCATGAGCTGCTTGAAGTAAATCGCTCCCTCCATGCATCATAGTGGAGGAGCTGGTAGAATTTGAGGGAGCAACCATGTTCAAATCTCTACCAGTAGTTGTTGGGAAACTGAGCAGAAACCCTCGGAAGTACAGTATTGCTTTATGTCTTTGTGAAATTGAGGTGAATTGAGAAAAACTTGCTAAATCTAGGCTACTGAACAGTATCTCCTTTAATTAAAATGGTGTTCTGGTGCTGTTTGTATACACTTGAGTATCAAAAGTTTTATGAAACACTTAAAAATCACGTTGTATTGAATGATGAGTCTTTTTTTTTTTTAAGCTGTAGTGCAGTGTTTTTGTTCAGGTCTTGTGAGTACAACCCTTAGCTGGACTTTCATCCATGCAAGCATTACGTAAAGTACTACTTAAATATTCTTACATACTTGGACTCTACTTTTTTTTTTTTTTGTCCTGTCTACGTGTGGAGGGTATGTTGATTCTGCATTTTTGAGGACTGATGAGGAGTTACTGTATCGCTAAGTGCAGCTTCTGCAAGTGGAGAGAGTCTTACCGTTCCTCTTAGGAGGGCTGCCACATCTGTGTGGAGCTCCACTGAAGTTACTGACATTACCCATGCTTACAGCCTGCTTGCACCCTGTAGATTGTAGGGCTGCGCATGAATTTGCAGTTGCCTTTACAGTTCAGTTACTCTTAAAATCTCTTCTGATCATTCCCAATATGTAGATGTCTGTCTGGTACCAGACAACAGAGGATTGAACCCATTGCAGTTGAACGTTCATTGCAGTTTTAACAGCTCTCTAGTTTTGCAAAGGAGTGGAGTTAAACAACTGACTTGAAAATTCTCATTGTGTTGATATTTGTTATGTCATCATTAGCGTTTTGTGTTACTTTTCCCAAAGTTTCTCTTTTTACTGTGTGTGTTTTTAAAATTAATTTCACTTCAGATATCTAAATTTATGTTTCAGAATTATTGTGAACTGTTGCATACACTAACTTTTTCAGTGGTTGGTTTGAGTTAGTTTTTTTTTTTAGATATTAAAATACTCTGGTTTACCATTCACTTTGTCTCTTTTTTATTTTTTCCCCTGCAGCTGTTTTAAGACAAGAATAATTTTATTTATAAAAGTATGTACAAACTCAAATGCAGTCCAAAGTGCAAATATTCCTGAGGGAATATTTTTTTATATCCTCTCTTGCTGAGTTGCCATAAATGTTGTGGCTAAGTGCTTGTAATTTTCTGAAGCAAGTACAATATAAAATTAGTTTTTCAGTTCATCTACATGGCATTTTCTCCCACTTTGTGATTATCGCTGCTGTATAATCTGTTTTCTTTTTTTTCAGAGCAGTTGAACAGATTTGCAGGCTTTGGTATTGGCCTTGCAAGGTAAGAGTTGTGTAATAATTTTCAGTGATGATGAAGTAGTAAAGCTATAGTTGTCTTATAATCCCTATGTATGCTTCTGTGGTGTGTTTTTATGCCAGTAGACTTATGCAGTTGAAATGCCTTTAGGAACCTACTACCTGAAATCCATATGGGTTTCTATTCCTTTTAACAGAAGGGTTTCTCAAAATTACTTGATCAGCAGTGAATATAAGAAATGGGGGGTTTGTACGGTATGCCCAGGATATGTGTACCCTATCAGAGCAATCTGAAAATAATACCAGAAAGCTGTTTCCACATTTGCCGCTTTCATTAATATTTTTGGGTAATGTGAGTGTTTCCCAAGAAAGTGAAAATGTCAAGTATATTTTAAAAGTATCCAGGAAAAGTAATGTTGATCTAGCCAAGTGGTCTGATAATCATTTTATTCTTTATTATGGTGACACTGATTATTGATAGTATTTTTGAGAAAGTGATGGACTTTAACATGCTTAGTAACATTTTCACAGCTTAAATTGTTGAGATCATTATAAGCTTTGGATTTTTTGTAGGATGCCTGCTCACCCGATTAGGTTTTTCTTCGTCAACGTAGTGATGCAACTTGTGAAAGGGTAGAAGGTGGGGGGGGGTTGTCTTGAAAAAGTTAGGACTAAAAGAAGGTTTACTCCTTGTTGACCTGAATGTGAGTCTTCTCAGAGAAAAGTGCTTTGCTCTTCAGAACATGAGAGTACCTGTATCACTTAAGCAGTTAGACCAACATGGGAAGAAGCTATGTCAGCTGAGGTTCTTAAAGTGTACCTCTACTTAAAGAGGGAGGACCTTTTACTTGACCTCTAGTCTGTCCTGCTACTTACCCCATTCTTACCACCCTTGATGTCCCATCAGAACCTCTTTTAACCAGTTTGCATCACTAAAACAGAAGACAAAATCAATGAAGAAGCTGGATTATTTTTTTCTTGTTTCAGTTAGGTGGATTTACCTTGGAGTTGACTAGCTGTGAAAGCCAGTAGGCACCAGCTAACTGGATGAGAAAGGGAAGGGATATAAAGAAGAACTAGGAATGACCATTTTTGGCAAGTAATGAGTTTCTTAAATTAGATCAGCCCATCTGCCTACCCCTCTTCTCCCACTGCTTCCCTTATAGTGGCTCAGCTAGGTCATTCAGACCCCTTGATAAGCCTGTTCACATTGTTAAAATAGAATTGATGGGGGAAGGGGGAAGAGCTAGCCCTCCCCAAGCCTGGAAGAGTTATTAGATTGCTTTCCAACCTTATCAAGGTGAATGAGCTCAGGAGAGTACCAGGAAACAAGTGGAGCCATAGGGCATAAATATGTTGATCTCCTTCAGAAGCAGAGATATGTTAGTGGGGCTCAGTTGTCCTTTTGAACTATATGATTTGATTTAATCAAGCATGACAGTTTTCCACATTCTGAGCACCAATACCACTAGGGCTAAAATGAGTATGTAGGTTTGGGAAAGAGAGCTGATCAACATTGTATCATTGCTGAGAGCAATTCTCCCTGCTTTTACTTTTACATTTGTAGCAGATCGCTTGTCAGACACACCTGGTTCAAGTCAGAAATCTTGTAGAAAACACCCAAAATAAAACCTTGGTTTTCATGAGGTTAGGTGACTTGGCTACCAGGTGGCCTTAATAGATAGCAGCTGGAGCACAGGGAAAGTTTAACCTCTTCTGGTAGTAGCAAACTACTAATTAGCTTAATAGTTATGAAACTCCTGGCTCAGTACTTTTCTGTGCCAATTAGTGCTTGTTTATCCAGAGTAAAATTCTCATAAGAGACCTACATCAGATGATCCTTTGGGTTGGTGGTCAGAGCTGTTATTTGAGATGCTTAGAGAAAGCCTGGAGGTTTTGCTTTTCTAATCCATATCCCAAGTTTGAACCACATACAGGTAAGTACTCTGATCACGCAGGCACTTTGAGATGAAATGAAAAGTTTCTCTGCATGGATGTGACCTGGAATCCTAGTTTAGAACTGAGAGAACTTTAATATGAAGGTTTGATCAAAATAACATTTCTAGGGGTGGATGGAGAGTTGGTTTTGGGCAGTAGCATTTTCTGGTGGAAAAAAAAGTCAGCTGTTACTACCAGTCCTCTGGCCCTCCAAAGGAGAGTCTTGATTAATAATGTGGTATGTGGGATTAACATAACACTGGAAACTAATCCTTCCCTAATTCTGCTTCTGGCCTTTTTTGTTCCCTAATGTTTTACAAAGGGAAAGTTTAAGAAATCTGGTACGTTGTTTTGCCTATAAAAATGCATACATACTATATATATATGGGGTTTTTTTCATAGTGAACGTATGTGTCAGGTTCTTTGATATTTGTTCCTTTATAGTATTGGCAGACCATCAGGTAGCCATTCAAAATGCCTCATTAATTCATTAGATAATGTATAGCTTTTCCAAATACTGATGTAACGTTAGAGAAAAATAACAAGACTGTTTTACTAAATTTACGATGGCTTCCTATGCTTTAAATACCCTTTTCTTTTAAAGCCTATTTACAGAAAATGTGTTGGCACATCCTTGCATTGTTCTACGTCGTCAGTGTCAGGTATGTCTTTTATATTACTTCTTCCAGTCAGAGCTCCTGTGTACTTTGATATTTCTGTGTTTTCATACTCTGTAGAGTATAAGGAAGCTTTACAATACTTAGGGAGACACTGCTCATTAATATGTTTGTATTTGTAGCGTGCAAGTTTTCCATTCTGAAATTTAACTTGTCTTCAACATTCTTACTCATCTTTGTTAAGGTAGTGGAAAATGAATTACAGTAAGTGTCTCAGAGTCTGTGGAACAACTTCCAGATCCCCATTTACAAGCAGGATGCTTTGTTTCTAGTATTTTCTGGTTCATGCTTGCTTTATTCTTTTCATTTTTTTTTTCCCTAAATTTCAGTGAGAGTTTATTCATATTCTGGTCACTTTAGCTGACCTTTACAGAGATAAATTGCTTATTTTGTAAGTGCTTTTTCATTTAGAGTTGTACAATCTGCAAGTGTGTTTATAAAACTGCAATTATTTATATTTTTAACAGGTCAACTATCATGCTCGGAATTATCATCTCACTCCATTTACTATTGTCAATATTATGTACAGCATCAATAAGACACAGGTCAGTATTTGCTGTCAGGCTGTATCTGAACAGTGAAGGTTACTATAGCACATATGTACATTGACATCTTTATGTAACCGGTGGTTAGAAACATGGCCATTGTAAGGGTTTGTTTTTATGGTTGCAGAAATGTTTCAAGAAGATCATTGTAAATTATTTAAATAATTTTTTAAGAAGAACAGTATTTATTGGGAAAGGTTTGCAGATGTTAGAAAGCAAAAGTTCCCTGAAACTATTTTTTCATTAGGATTCTGAAAAATAAGTAATCCTTATGTGGGTAAAGAGATCACACAAATGACTACTTCCAAAGATAGTATTGCATGAATTGCCAATTCTGCATCGGAATGGAAATCCTGAAACTCATATCAGAAGACAATAAGAAAAGACTTTCTGGATTTCTTTCCGATGTGTTTTGAGATCTTGAGCTCATTTTGTCCACAGAAAATGGCGTTAAGTTTATAGTACAGAGTATTAACAGTGAGAAATATGCATCCAAAATTGTTGACAACTGTTTTAAATTACTGAAGAACAAAAATTTCTTCAGAGTTGAAAAGTTAGTTGTCTCCTGAATTTGGTGATAGTGAAGTTTAATGGTAGAATTGTAGTCCTTTGCGGTCTGAATTTTCTGAAGTTTCATAAAAAATAGTAAGATTAAAAGATTATTTTTTTTTTTAGTTTTGTGTTGCAAGAATCAAAATATGTTGCATATTTCAAAACACAGGGTCCAAGAGCTCTCTGGAAAGGAATGGGCAGCACTTTCATTGTTCAGGGCATAACCCTGGGAACAGAAGGCATCATCAGTGAATTTACACCTTTGCCAAGGTATTGCTTTTTTTTTTTTTTTTACTGCTTCTAACAAATTAATCATCAGTTGTTGACTTATATTCAAAGTGTTAGAAATAGAAGGCTGTTTTTGAAAAATTCGACTTGACTAGAACAGTCAGACATTGAATAGGTCTTTTCAGCACAGTGTGGTTGTCTTTGCCAAGACATTGTAATTAATAAATAGCAAGAGACTCTGGGAGGCTTGTAAGTTTTGAATGTCTGCCTTCTGGTCTGAGTATAGAAATAACATAGCAAAATGGTCTTCAGTATAACTCCAGTGTAGTAAAAGAATTCATAAGTTTCTTTTCGTATTTTGGTTTGTATTGTGTGGTACTAGCAAATGCCATGTCTAAAGTAAAAAGTCCTAGTTTCATTAATCTACATACAGAAAATTTACACAGCTAATGAGCCAGCACTGACGTCTTGCTGAACATTTTCACTGTCTTTGATAGGTAAGAGAATAGAATGGCCTGTGTTAATAAATGAGGACACATGGTAAATAAGGGTCTATGTGGCTGTCAGCTTTGTCTTCTGTCCTCCTTTACCAACAAGTATATGTACATTGTTCAGTATTCTCATAATAAAGGGGTTACAACTAGAAATGAGTGACTTCATTTAAAGAGATATCCACCATTCTATTTTACTGTGCCTATCTTCGGCCATAGTAGCTCAGTAATATTTTTTTTTATTATTTTTATCTGTGACTCTTTCTGCTTTTTATGCTGAACTATAACTCCAGGATTATGGTAAAATACTGTGATGTCTTTCTGCTTTGAGATACAAGTCTGATAAAGAATTTTGGTCTGAAAGTGTTTTATCCATGTTTCATTTTATAATGGTCCAGAGCAAACAGTAGGGGCTCACAACTCTAATAATACTTGTCGTCAGTTTTGTTACAGATATTTTAAGAGCAAACAAGTTGTGTGAGAGAGTTTATTATATAAAGTAACTAAAAACAGAGGCAGACTGTGAGATAATCAAAAGTTAGGAAAAGATACTTAACAGTTGCAGGGCACACACTGAAGTCAGTAAAATGATAAAGGCCTGTCTTGGGTAATACATTGGGGAGGCAGGCCAGTAGTTGTCGTGAAGACTAGTTAGGTTTGAATTGACCAGTGGGCTTGAGAACTGTGTTAGCTTTTAGAAGAGACAAGTACCTATTTTTCATGTGTGGACAGAGACAAAGTACTGAAGGGTCATAGAAACTGACCTAGTTTTAAAGATAAGAAAGTACAGGCAGGCTGAATCAACTACTGTTATGATGCGTGCACACATACTAATAAAAGTAACTCTTTGCAGGTTCTGACATTTGTCAAAATCATTCATGCTTAAATTCTGTGGAGCGTGTATTTAAGCTTTTTGGTCAACTCTGTCTTGTATGTAACTTAATTTCCCAGGCATACACTCTTCTCCGAGTGTCACATGTTCTTGTTTTTAAATACTGCTGTAGGGGGTGCTTAAGTTCATGAGATGTGATACAGTGTTTATATTTTCATCGTTCTGATTTCTGTCCAGTGTGAGCAGGGATTTTCTTCTTGCAGACGAGTTGGTCAGTAGCTTGGAAAGTAATCTGGTGCTGCTGCCAAAAGAAGCAATCCTTTCTGCTAGTACCTGCTCATTCCTTTCTCATTCCTCCCCGTCCTTGTGCCAACACAATACGCAATCACAAAATGAACTGGACTGGGGAAGTGATCTGGCTAAAATGGCTGTCTTGTACATGCACCACTCCATGCAGTTTTCTATTGGATGCTCTCCCTACCTTTTTGATGGTAGCACATGTTTGGGCTGTCACAAGTGGGTGAAGGTTATTGCTTATAGCAGCAGTGCTGGCAAATCTGATTTAAAAGGTTATTTAACTACATTATCAAGCTCCAAAGGACACAAGGAAGTGGGATGTCAATTCCAATTCTATATCATAATATCATCAAAGAATCCCCCTGGGTTTGGAGAGGGGTCCAGAAACGGATGTTAACATTTTTGTGGCAAGTTGAATGTGGTTCTGTACTAAACAAACACATTCCACAATTGTTCTTCCACTGCAGGAATAGTTATACCTAGTGGATTGACAGCTTAGGCTTTCACACATTAGTTTGGCAGGTTTCATTTTCCACATTTTTTAATATGGCTCATTGGATGTGATCCAAGTATCTGAAATACGGAATGGTAAATAGTCTTCCCTTCTTCTTCAGTGACTGACATGTATTTGGGAAAGTGATATCTACTAGTAACACAGTTCCTCAGAAAAAGTAGAGTTTCCTTTCTTGGATTAGAGTTGTTACTACAGCAGTGGGTGAGTGCAATTCCTAGACAAGAATTGAAGCTGAACGCTTCATAGTTTGTTACTAAAAATGAGTAGTTTAGCGTGTCCAACATTTCAGACAGAAATATCTTTATCTCATAGCTAGAGTATTTACCAAATGTATGGTAAATATGTTTGGTATTTGAATGTTATCTTGAGCTAGGTGGGATTACGTTTTCTGTCAAGTGGAGTGCAGTTAACGTTCACTGTTCATATTTTGAAGTGTGTAACTAAAAAATACCACCTTAAGGGGATTTTTTTTTTTTAAAGTCACCTTTGTGTTAAACACATAGGTTTTATTTTACTAGTTTTTGCTAAAGATTGGTCATAAGCTGAAAGGCTTAAGTCTGTAAAGAACTACTATGCATCTTCTAGTGTGATGGATTGTACTTGATCTTGTCTAACTGTGTCAGAGTGTGGTTTAGGTTTTCAGGAAAGAAACAATAACTGGGTAAACATAACCTCAAAAAACAGGAAAAGCATAACCAAACCAAAACATAATTAAAAAAAAATATGTTGATAAAGGAAAACTATTGAGATTTTAAAATAATCCAATATTCCCTGACAATGGCTTTAAGAGTTAGTACATAAGGATTCAAAATCAGTGTGGAATGCTAAAGCCAGTAGCTGTGAGAGCTACAGACACCTTATTAATAATTGGAAGTTTTTTTGGTAGAATATCTAACAGACCCGAATAACTTTGAAGAGTAAAGCATGATTTATTAAATGTGTAGCTGATATGTCTTTCCACTATGGGAAATCCTGCAATGTAAACTGATAGTAGAACACCAATATGAAAACTGGATGTTGACACCCATTGAAGAAATGCTTGAGAATGATGTGTTATCATCCATGTTACGGTAAATATTTTATTTTTAGGGAGCTTTCGCATAAATGGAACCTCAAGCAGATAGGTGGACACCTTCTACTTAAAGGGTGAGTATGGCATGTGTTATTACCCTATGTCTTATTATCTAAACACTAGTAAAACTACTAAATGTACATTAGTTTAATCTACAGCTGTGGTTATTTGACAGGGTGCTAATAGTAATGTTCAAAAACCCAAAAATTTGAAAAATCTTGATTGCATACACCACTTTAACAGGTTAGTTTCTCTTACTAGATCCCTGTGTCTGTATGGAACCTGACTAATTTAAATTATTAGATTCTTTTAGTCATTAGATTATGATATGAGACACCTGAATCAGTCCGATCACAGTCACTTCAGACTGAAGTTTATCTCAATTTATTGATGTGCATTTTAATAATTGAGTGATGGTTTAACTTTGTCAGGCATGACTTGGTAGATAACTTTATCAACTTTCAGGTGTATATTTGGCTACAATTATAGTATTGTCATGACCTTAACCCTTATCTTGTTAATTTCTACAGTTTAACACATGTGATAGCAATGCCTTTTTATTCTGCAAGCCTGATTGAAACTGTACAGGTAACTTACATATTTACAACATTTGAAAAGATACTGTTACTCTCTTTATAGATTGGATCATATGGAGAAGTGAGCCTTTGGCTTTGGATTCGGGTCTGTGATGCACTAGTTGCATTTGTTTTGCTTGAGGCTGTATGACTTATTAACTGAGATAAAACCTATTTACTATGAGGGGTATATTAGTTTTACTATTTTAAGTCTAAATCTAGATTTAGAATGGACATTTAACATAGTTGGAATACATTATCTGTGAAATAAGGACAAGTTACACATATAGGTTCTAGCAGATAAACTGTAAAGAAGTTTTGCTTGTGTTAAGGTTTTAAAACTTGCTAGGCAAGTTGTTGCAGTGTCCCTTTCCTCTATAACAACTATAAAGTTTTTCTAGTAATTCAATTTTGTTCTGTTAAAATACTGAATTGTACTATAACAGGACTGCTTTAATTCAGTCAACTTTTTGTTTTTGAAATTTTCATCTAGTTCTTCCTTAGCCATGAAAATAAGTATCGGGATCTGTCACTTAGGATACAGCTTAACTGCTATAATTGTACAGAGTAACCCATAGCACTGTATTGCAGATTGTCTTTCTGTGAGTTGTTGCATCTCTTCCTGGCAAAAGAGACAGGGTTTAGCTATGCAGAAGTGGTCCAGAGTTATTCTTCCAGTTATGTCTATATAGTGAGTTGCTCTTAATTAACATGGTAGTATATTTGTGCAACTACTACAACTCTTACTGTAAAACGAGCTCTCATGTGGGGTGTGGTGCAGGATAGTCACTCATGCCATTCAGTCATCAAAATAATAATTTTAATTCAAAGCATAGACAAGTTGTAAGTACTGTCAGGACTGATTTGGATCCAGCTGTTTAAACCTACAGCTCCACCGCTGGTGTATGTCTGCAAAATGGTGCATTTTCTGTGGAGAAGAGGCAAACAAGGCTGACTTCTGCAGTTTCTTAGTTTCAGCATGTACTTTAGAGGCTGGTACTCTTAAAGGACAGGATTCTGCTCTGTGCAGGGGATGCAAACTTAAAGGAGTTACAAGGTACTAGGAAGGCTCTTCTGTCTGAACTGGCCACGTTATGGACCAACAGGACAGGTGAGGTTAAATGTCTATGCATGGGGCCATACAGATAGACTCCCAACAACAAACTTGCATTCTCGAAGTTACTCTCTATTTAAGAAACCCTCTTCCTCTCTTCTGTTGAATTGTTTTGAAAATAATGTTCGTAAATCCAGCCTGAGTTTAACTCTGAGTTTGTGGAAGCCCTGGGAAGATTTGATTGGTCTCATACTGGGAAGCTGACTTAGGAAACTTATGTCCTGGGGATAGGCTTTACCCTGAGCATGCTGTGATGCTGGAACTAGAAACAGTGGTAGAACACTGTTCATGTCTCGAGTTCATAGCAGGCCACAGAATGAAATGTTTTATTCAGGTACCTTACTGCTTGTATTTTTGTCTGAAAGAATGTTGTCCATGGTGTTGGACATGGGAACACATTTACCAGTAAATGATAAAAGTGAACATGATTTAGAGCCTGTCTGCTGTTTGCAAAATAAGTAGTAAAGTTTCTTTGCTAGAAAGCAGCTTAATAGGAAAACGAAACGCCCAAAGCAGCATCTCCCCTAGCCTTTTAGAAAGGTGATCATCTCTGTAAAGCATTGCTTAGGAAAATAATTCTACTGAGATCTGAGGGTTTTAGGCTTAGTAGGTTCACTGTGTGCAACTATTTTACTGAATAGGCATATATATGCTGTATGAAATGTATTCTCTGGTTCCTGGAAACATCATCGTGAACTTTCTTTTTAAAAACACAACAGAGGTGATGATAGAATTTGTGAAGATTTTATTTATGTTGTATCAATCACTGCAGGGAGGCAGCTTGGCTTACCAGGTTTCCATTATATTCTTGTGCTGCAAGAGGACAATGATCAATAGCAAACTATAAAAGTTAAAGACTGTGTGACTCGTTACTAACAGCTTGAATGTCTTAATTCTGATAAAACATACTGTTCAAAAGTATTAGTTTGACACACTTGTACAAGTAAATATATTTCATCAAAATGTCTGTAAATGGTAGAAACTTGTAGCTGTCACGTTACTGTTACTGTTTTTAATGTTTCAGACCACATGGTGGCGTGTTTGACAAAAACAGGCACGGTTTTGAAATGCAGTGACCATAATGATATGGTGGAGAAGAGGATTCAGTAGGGGTTATGATGCTTAACTTATACTTGAAGTCTGGAACGTTATATTCTCAAGTATTTGAACTAGTTTCTCTTCTGCGCAGACTGACCAGGAAGTCTTTGCAGGCTGTTAGTCCTTCCCCAGAGTACTGAGGAATGTTCTGGTGGTTTATCCTGGCATGAGGTCAGGACAGCCAGCATAGACTCAACAGACTTAGGCATTGAGGAGAACTCCCAAATCCTGAATTTTGGATGTAACAGAGATGATAAAACACTGAGTTTGTGTAAGCATTAGAAGGGGAAACAGTGTCTTTAGCTTATTCATACAGTTGTAGGTGGAGTATAATGAAGTCAATAATTACTCAGCGAATTCTGTATTTTCACTGCATGAACAAAATAATTATCTCTTTGATTTTTCTAAGAGTCAGCATGGGTAAAGTGTGCTATTTTAGATGCAAATAATGGGATGGAAGTGTTCAGAGCTGAACCTATTATATTCAAATCAAAAATGATCTATCAACTCAGCTTAGTTATGGAAGTCTTTAATATGCACATTCAACTTCAAAGACTAGGGTTGTACTCCTCAAAGAAAAAGACTTTTAAATTAGCTATATACTTCCTGGCATTTTCCTCCAGAAGTAGGCATTTTCAGTACGTGACTGTTTTTTGCAGACTGGTACTTTCAGCAGTAGGCTGAAAGTTGATTTTATTTGGTAGTAACAGAAATAACTGGAATGAATTTTAAATAAAGACTCCTTAAGATAGATTCATTTCTTAAAAGCAAGTTTACTTGAACGCTATCGAGAGTTAGACCAAAGAATTTATATCAGTATAGCTGTGTAGATATGATAGCATGGAAAGGTCTAACTCTCTTATAAACTTCAGCAGTGATAAAGTGTCGAAATGGATGTCAGCATTGTTGTGAAATGGGCAGCAAAAGTTGTAACTGTTCCTTTGTGCTTGCAGAGTGAAATAATTCGAGACAATCCTGGCATACTGGACTGCGTGAAAGAAGGAATCGGCAGAGTTGTAGGCATGGGAGTACCCCATAGCAAACGTCTCCTTCCTCTGATGGTCTTGACTTTTCCAACTGCTCTACATGGAGTTCTTCACTATGTCATCAGTTCCATTGTCCAGAAGCTTGTTTTGTTTGTTCTGAAAAGGGATAATTCCCACAACCTTCCAAGTGAGAGCTCCACTTCTGTGCAGAGCATGCTGGATGCGTATTTTCCAGAACTTATTGCTAGCTTTGCTGCTAGCCTTTGTGCGGATGTCATGCTTTATCCACTGGAGACAGTTTTACACCGCCTTCATATTCAGGGGACACGCACAATAATTGACAATACAGACCTGGGCTATGAAGTGCTTCCGATCAATACTCAGTATGAGGGAATGAGAGACTGCATAAATACTATAAAACGGGAAGAAGGAATGCTGGGTTTTTATAAAGGATTTGGAGCTGTTATAGTACAGTATACCTTGCATGTGGCAGTGTTACAGCTTACCAAAATTATTTACTCAACACTGCTTCAAAACGTTTCTTAATCTGTTCAGGTGTGAATGCGAAGTTTGAAGGAATCCACTCTGTGGATTCTCCTTACACTGTAAAAGAACTTGTTTTAAAAATGGGGATATAGATTCCTAAGTGTAATTAAAAAAGTACTGTTTAACCTTAAAGTTGTAGACATGAATATATAGTGTGCAGTCATACAGAAGGGGATCGAATTTCAAATGTGGTTGGAGTGAGGATTTACCTTTCCTCTTACCACTTAGCTGACTTAAGGAATCAATATGAATTCTTAATATCTGCTTTATAAACACCACATCTGGTATTTAATTTGGACTGCTAGTCAGTTCAAAGGAATTTATTTTCATAAGTTGCAAGAACTTGCATGTGAGAGTCTGATGGGTTTACTGGTCTTTTAAAAATGTTTTCAACTTCACTTGTAATGGAGCTGTGAGCAAATTAGAAACTGTAAAAGTAACTTAAGTAGACATAAATGTCATAATTTACAGGTACATAGAAGACTTCTTACTTTGCTGCAGTGTGGCAGAAGAAGATGAAGAGGAATCTTCTGCTTTGTACAAAATAACAAAAACATGCGTTTGAGCAAAGTTGCACAGAATACAAATTTGGCTGTCTTGCAGTTTGTTTGCAAGGCTTACAGTAACTAAAGTGTGTGAATAAAACAAATCAGAAACTGGTGTGTGCATGTGTAAGTGCCATTTTTAGTCAACTTTCCACTCATAACTTCAGGGGTTAGTTTTACTCCGCTACTTCATGTAAGAGTAGAATAATCTCACAAATGTATGCAGTATCGCTGTTGAAAATGTGTAGAAAGTGTAAGAAATTTGGCTATTTCTAGACTTTCTCTTTTAGATCAGAGAGGTATGTACACAATTATCTACTTACTGTTTAGCACTGATGTCCTTCATTTAAAGTCTCTGCTGGATTAGATACTTTGTGGAGCAGAATTAAGTCTGGTTTTGTGCAAGCAAACTGCTGAAATGTACCATTTTTGCCCTCTTCCCCTAGTACATCAAGACTTTCAGTCTGAAAATGAGTTCTGATCATTCTAAATAACTTAGTCCTTCTCGGTTTCATCAGTAAATATGATGAAATTGGGGAGGAGGTGATCTTTTTGCAAATGAAACAAGCATGTAGAGAGTCGCTTTTAAAGTATATGAGAGGCTGCTGTGTTTTTCACACTTTCATGTGGCAAGTCTATCTTTGTGACTACTGTAAATTAATGTGCATTTTAGTCATTACTCATTGTATAGTAGTTATCACTTATGGAAAGCAGTCATGGCAAAATAATGAAAAGGTGTTGCTGTTCATAAGTTTTGACTTTAAATCATTTGCAGGTCTACTTTGCTATTATTAATCTATCCTTCATGTATTTTAAATGAGTAAGTGTTGAAACAGAAAGTATAGTGACCTTGGGAACTGGTTTTATTTTGAAATATTGTTAATTGCAAATTTAGTGTATAGAATGGAAGCAATGAAATAAAATGAGAATTCACTGTAAATATTTTGAAGTGATTCACTGAAGAGGTGTGAAAAGGAATCCCAATTTGTGTGTTACATTTTGTTGTATAGAGTTCAGAGTGGCTTTTTCAAGTTTCTCAAGTGCAAGAACATGTTGAATTAAACTACTTGCAAGAACTTGGGTAAAATATTCAATTCCTGGTTTATATTTTTAAATTTTCTATGAATATGAAGAGAGCCATATCGGAGAATCATCCAGATTGGAAAGGATCTTGGCAGGTCATCTAGTCCAAATTCCTGCTCTAAGCAGGGGCAACGTTGACTTCAGATTAGATTATGCACGCCCTTGTCCAGTCAAGCTTTTAATTCCAACTTTTAACACATAGAACTGGCTTTTTCAAAGGTGTTAAATTCAACTGAAGCCAACTATTCCATCACAGTTGCCTTGAAGTAGTAACTAAGTGCATGTTGGAGAGCAACACTTGCAGATCTGTCAGTGAAATTGAGCAATAGTGTTTTTCTGAGATCAGGCATCTGTGTAATGCGTCATATACATTTTGTTATACAAAATGGGGGATGTGCCTTAATGTATTCTGCAAGAGGTCACATAGTGAGTTCTCAGAACAGCATTAACTTGTGTCAAACACTCTTGCTTTTATTCCTGAGAGTTTCACAGTTCTATTCTATGCCACAGTCTTAGGTCTGGAACTTTAAGCAGGGTGAGAGACAACGCTGTCAACTGACAGCAACTGTTCTGCGGTGGAAAAGCCATTTGCTTTGGGCTATTCTTTTTTTGTGCTCTTCCCATCAGTTAGAATGAACATGTTTTGATTCTTCATATTCACTCGCTTTCCTTTCCAAAAGAAGTAATACTCCGCTTTGTTCAGAGTTGCTATTTTTGCCATGCAAAAATGTAAATGGAAGTCGGGTGAAAAAAAATCTTTTTTTAACCTTTTAATCAAGTGTGCTGTTAATGTATTTTTGGTTTTCATTTGGATCTTAAATATATGTACTCAATTTTTAGCTCATATGAGTGATCAATAGGTGGCTTTAGCAAGGATGTACCACTGAAAACTACAAAACACTGAATTTCTGTTAGAAAGTAAGTTTTCAATTTTCTGGAACATGAAAAAATCCATTTTTATATGCTCTCGTTCTTCCTGACACAAACTCACTTCTTTGTATATTGTTTTTCTGATTATTTTTTTTAATTTATTTTTAAAGTAGAGATCGGATTTCAGAAAGATAAATGTTACTGAAGACAGACAGAGTTGGTGTAATGTTCCCACCCTATGAAGAATTACTTGGCTTCTTACCCATGCCTCTTGAAAAGGCAAGCCTTGATGTGCGATAACTGACAATAGACCAGGCAGGAAACTTTGAGATATGAAACTGGAAACCATTGCGATTATCTGCCTGTGTTGTTTGACAGACTGCCTTACAGATCAGACTTGACTTTTGGTTGTGTTAGAATAGAGCTTTTAGGTCTAGTGTTGGTGTGAGTACTGCATTCTTCAGCAAAGGTTCCAGCTATGTTCATTCTTTATCGCAGATCTGCTTTGGGGCACGTGAATTGACCTAGCTCTGGGTCCTGTCTGTAGGACTTGAGGTGTGTTACAGATTTATGCGGAATTTGTAAGACTCAATAGCAAATTATACGTTTTTCTTAGCTCTTCCGAATTTAGCAGCAAGTTCACAGCCAGTACATAAGCTAACGTCCTTCTTGCTGCTTATTCCATGTGAGATGGTTGTTCAGCTGGATAGACACCTTCAGCTACAAACATAATGCACATGATGATGTGAATGAGGACTGTCTCTGTATTAATATGCAAGTTCTTGCTGTGCTCTGAGGTTTTTGTTGTTATAATTCAGGGCTATCAATGGTCACTTTCAAACAACCTGTCTTCCCAATGATATCCAAGGAGAAGAGGTCACACACTAAATTTTTCGACTGGATGGTTATTGCAAAGAGATTTGAGAGCAGCATATAACGGCAGTATTCCCTCACTTGTACGAAAACAGAGATGGTAGCAAAATGTGAATAAACCATTTGTCTAGTTTTCTTTTAGAAGATGTAATTCATGTCTCCAGCAGGGGCAAAAGAAGGTAAGATCTTTATTTAATCAAGAACTGGTGGCATCTGTGTTTTAAAAGCAAATCTGATCTTGAAGAGTTGGATAAGACAGTATTTTAATATATTTTTTGATGAATTAAAGATAATTTGCTCTCTGCCTTTAGCACTCCAGCCTCTCCACAGACAGTTTGGCAAATTGTGAACAACATTTGAGAGTAGGAAAAAAGTAATATTGAAAGTGGAATGTAGAAATTGACCAAAAATGCAAATAAACAACACTCGATGATTAGTGTTCTCAATTGCAATAAATCAGTAAAACAAAGTAGAAATGTCTAAGTGTTAGTATTTATGGAGGGTTTCATCTGGAAGTATGTTTCTGTCTTTATGTTTCAGAAGGTGTTTTTAAAGATAAGTTAAAATCACAAAATGTTTTAAGCCAAACATATCACTCTTTTCCCCTGATACTTGGAAACTAACTCAACAAAAAAGCCAGTTATTCTTTCAACTTTTTCAATAGGGGAGAGAAAAAGCCACCTGCATCTTCCCTTCAAATCATGGCACCCTTTCAATGGATGTAAATGCTATCATGCAGCACTCTAATACTGCAGTTACAGATTACTTTTTTTATTATTATGCAAACTGCTAATGAGTTGGCTGCAGTACACATTGCCTGTGGCAGCTTGATCTGGGTGAGATATTGCATCACTCTGCTCTTGTTTTCAAAATGTAGGGACAGAATGCGTCTTGCGCCCACCAAAGTAATAAAGTCAGAAGGGGTGGCTGACCTGTGACCTGAAATTCTGAATCTTGCTCTTATTTCACAGCCATAGACTTGGCACTAAGGACTTGTTGGACAGGACTTAGCTCTTTTCTGCATTGGCAATGCATGTCTTTGCCCAGACTGAATTTCCAGAGGCAACAGGCGTATAAATTGGTGTTCTTGGTTTTAGGTTACCCCAGAAAAGAAAAACAGTAGATTTGCTTTTACTGCAACTGTGAGTATAACTCATTGAAGTTTTTGATCCCTGAAATGGAATCCTGAATTAATATATGTAATATTTGAGCCTTCAAGCATGTTGTGTAGGAAGAAGCACCAATATGCAGAGTTGCCTTGATTCCCAGCTCCTAGCTGGTATCAGCTCTAATCAGTACCATTCAAACTGGGTGTGACACCTCGGATGCCCATACAGACTAGTGATGTGTTTTATGGTCTTTACAGGTATCAGCCTAAACCTGTTGAAAAATACAAGCACAGGCAGGATTTTCAGAGACTCTTACCTATGACCTAACTTTATGTATGTGAAGTGAGGCAGAAGAAAAAAAACAGATGAAAGCAAGAGGAAAGGAGATTCTTGAAACTGAGTATGTGCTTACCAACATGAGCACCTTCTTGAGGTACATGTCACTTTAAGAGCTATTTCAGCACAACGGAGGGAAGGAGACAACTTCTCATGTAGCTACCTGTGTTTCAGGAGCTTTGAAATGCCTACAGTGTTTTCTTTCAAGGGTAGGGCTTTTTTTCTGTCCATTACAAGCAAAAAAAAACTGGCAAAAAGGCTGGTGTGAGGCAGGTAACTGTTGCATAACCATTCTGACATGCTTTGAAATGTTCTGAATTACATCGTTTAGCTAATTTATTATTTATTTTTTTTTAAATAAAAAGCAGCTACTTATCACCTTTATAAAGCCTGTTTTTAACAGGAAAGTGAATGCGTCACGTCCTCTTTGGCGATTTAATTTCATTGATTTGCCAACATAATGTATCCTGTAGAAACTCACTTGTGTGTTTTTCCCTCTAATACTTTCATGTCTGATAAGTACTCTCTAATAATGGAGTTTCCTCAACATAACACCCGTCAATCTTCATAAAAAGACCGCTGTTGAAAAATGGTTCCAATTACTCCATAAAAGGGAAAATAATTGTGTATTTAATTACAGTTTCAACATTTTTCTCGATAGAA
>NW_009661372.1:5817759-5876666 GCF_000708025.1 Charadrius vociferus | reverse complement strand
ATTTTCAGCTTCCTGAAATGGTCTGTGTGAGCTTGTTCTATAAATAAATACAGCATTGTTTTTTCTGCATTTCCTGCATTTCCTCCCTTGTCCCTCCTGCACGCTCTCCATAGCCTGGTATTTTGGGCCTGTGTTCTCCATGCAGCATACACGCGGTCATTTGTCATTAGTGATGTGGTACCTGTTCTTTTCCATAGGAATCACTTTTGTTTCCTTTGTCCATGGAAGTGTGCAGGATGACTTGGTATGGGGCTTGTGTGTACCACAGCTTGGTATAGTATTTTGTCAACAGCTTGAATTTTTAGGGAAAATATTGAAGGTTAAATTTTGATGCTTACAATTTAGACCCCAGGAAAATGCCTGCATAGTAAGCATCAGGTTTATCAAAGTATTCCTGACTTCAAGTCTTTCTTCTTTCTTCCTATCTGATAGAAGACACCTTCCACAAAGTAGAGTTTCTCCTCTTTTTTTCTAGAGTTCCTTTTTTAAGTTCTGCCTGGCTTTATACACCATTTCTGTGCCTCATTATGGAATAGCTTGTCTACCCTTTCTTTAGTTGTTCCACCTTCTTCTTATCTGTCTTTTCTTTCTCCTTGGTTTTTATATCTGCCTTTTCTTTGTCCTTTCTTTTCTCAAGTGAAGTCCCCAGCCCCTGTTATCTTCTATTCTGTGTTTCCTTAGATGAAGTTCACTCTGCGCACTCAGCACTGCATAATGCTGCCTATTGCATGCTCTAGAGCATTTGCTAAAATGTATCTCCAGAAGATACAAATTAAACTTTATATGAAGACTGCAATTTATACTCTGCATTGGTGAATTCACAGGGTGATGAATCTTCCCTTAATGCTTCAGAAAGATGAGACTGAAAGTCACGTAACTCAGTCTGAAATGTTGTTCTGTTGGCAGTTCTTGTTATATTACTAGGTATGTTAGAACTGTTACAGAAAATATGTGGAAATATAGTGACAGTGCAGGGATAGGTATGCAATGTTGAAACATAAAAAGTTTATTTCTCATTCTTTGTGGTTTTTGAGGCAATTTTCAGAAGGTGCCTAACTTTCTGTATTTACGGTGTGTGTCTGCAGTGATTTTTACTTTAATATCTGAAGCAGAAGAACTGCTTATTAGGAAAGGAATTAGCATTCCAAGAACTGACATATAACCATCACAGGAACAGATTCACATTTGGGATTATAAAAATCTGGCTGTGGCATGGGAATATTTGCTGTGTTCTCAGTGATACAGATAAAAATTCTCATTTGCCAGGACTTACTGCACTTGGAGTTTACTTCCAAGTTCAATAGAAGGATGAACAGTTACTTTTTCTGTGACTGCACCCATGAAAAACAAGCATGTGGTTGAGAGGAGCTGGAAAGTTAAGTATTTTTTTGGTCCCCAGTTGCTTTTTTAGGTCTGTGTGACTTCATTGCAGGGGCATCTTTGTTAATAACTGTTTAGTACAGAGGCTCTTGGTTTCCTGCTGCTTGTGGTATGGTCACAGGTGACTTGCGTTCTTGGCTTTGCTGGGGCAGTGTTTTCTGTCCTCCATGTCCATTTCTCTTTTTCCCACTGGAGTTCTGGCTGAGCACCTTGCAGTTGGCTACTCTTCCAGCACCAGAAGCAATATCTCGCCATTAACAGGGCACTGCTGGAGAATTACCAGAAGGGGTATAATACTGTAATCAAATTGGCTAACCAGGCCAAGCAGAACAACGTCATAAAGCTGCTACACTGATAATTTTGGGGCAACTCTGTTTCTGTTTAATTATGAAATGGCTGGTGGTAATTAGATTTAAAAGTAATGTAGCCTTGGTGATTGATTACATAACAAATTAATAATGCTGAAATTGACGAATACAGAATACATTTTGAGAAAAAAAAAAAAAAAGATGTATTTATGCAACAACTATACAACAGGGTGATTTTGCATTGTGGGAAAGAGAATGTTGTATTGCTCAGGTACCTCCTGCTCTGCCTTGTGACATTAATGTGAGGTTGTTTTCTTTGCATCCACTGCTTGCATGGTACTGCTTGCTCACTTGTCCATATATGCATACATCTTCCTAAATCCTCTTCTCTTTCACTGTCATTTATTCTGCTCCTGTGGATTATATGGATTGGGAGCTTTGAAACAAGTAAGACAGTAGCTTGAAAATAACACAGCTGTAATTTCTTTGACAAAACTTCTGAGGTGGTTGAAAACATCACTGACTTTTCAAGATGTTCCTAAAATCCACCAATTAGTTGAGATGTGAAAAAACACAGTAGAATGTCTGGTTTCTATAAAAAAAAAAAAAAGAAGAAGAAAGCCCTTATTGGAATACATTACTTGAAATAGATTTTTACTTGCACAAATACACACTCACCAACCTTTGATGTTTCCTGGGCTTCAAGATGCATGCTCAAAGACAATAAAGGCTAAATTAAGATCTCCAGAAATAGAACAGTAACATTAAAAAAGAAAAAATCTCCGCTGAAGAATGGTGGGTACCTGCATGTCATGAAGATTTGGAAACAGTATTATCTGTTAATTTTGTGACCCTCTGTGTTTTATAACAAAGTAGCTAAACCATTGTATCAAGGTCTGACAAGTCTTGTTTAGACTCCAGGTTTAATAGAAATGCCTGGAAAACTGATTAGTATGTATTGATAGCACAGTATTTTGTGGTGGGTTGACCTTGGCTGGCTGCCCACCCAGCTGCTGTCTCATTCCCCCTTCTCAACAGGATCAGCAGGACAAAAATATGACAAAAGTCTTGTGGGTCAAGATAAGGACAGGGAGATCGCTCACCAATTACTGCCATGGGCAAAACAGACTCAACTTGGTGAAATTGGTTTAGTTTGTTGCCAATTAAACAGAGCAGGATAATGAGAAATAAGAACGAATCTTAAAACATCTTCCTCCCACACCCCTCCTCTCTTCTTGGGCTCAACTGCACTCTGAATTTCTCTGTCTCCTCACCCTGAGCAGTGCAGAGGGATAGGGAATGGGGTCAGTTCATCACACGTTGTCTCTGCCACTCCTTCCTCCTCTCTCTCTTCCCCTGCTCCAGCGTGGGGTCCCTCCCATGGGAAGACAGTCCTTCATTAAATTCTTCAACATGGGTCCTTCTCATGGGCTGCAGTTCTTCAAGAGCTGTTCCAGCGTGGGACCTTTCCACAGGCTCGCTCGTGTGTGGGCTCTCCACAGAGTCACGGCTTCTGTCACAGTGTTGCCATCCACTCCAGTGTGTGGTCCTCCACAGGCTGCAGTTTGGATATCTGCTCTACTGTCGTTCTCCATGGGCTCCAGAGGGACAACTTGTGTCACCATGGTCTTCACCACAGTGTCTAGGAGGCAGTGTTCTCATATTCATTCTTACCTGTAGCCTGGGTTATGCACAAAATTTCTTTGCAGATGCCAACTATGTGCAGTGATCAATTTTAGAATCAGCAGATGTGTCTATGCGCAGTCCTGCATAGGGCCCTGTGAAAGCTGCCACTTGAACCAGGTACCAAATTTCCTATCAGAGATACTGAAATTGAGGTTAGAGTTGTCAGACTGTGACTCAGATTGACTTTGGGAGAAGAAAAAACTTTTTCTGGGACTGCATTAGGAAATTGTGGTCTGCTTTTATGATCTCCGATTCCCAGAGATGTTGCTGTTTGTGCTGCTACCATGAACTTTCTTTAACAGATAAAAGAGTGAGTTCAGACCACAGGCTGGGAGGTGAGAGGTAAGTAAATTCATTGGAGGTTTTTCTGGTTAATCCTTTTGCATCTCAAAATGCAAAAACACTTCAAAATGGACACTGATTAACTGGGTACCCAGCTGCTTTATAGAGACATTACCTGGATCTACTTGTCTGCTCAAACTGCAGCTCATGTCCCCCATCTTTAGTCCCTTATGCAAAATTTGACCTCTCCTGCATGTCAGGAGTAGCTCCAAATTTCACAAGGCAGTAGGCAGTATTGGCAGTGATGACTTTCACAGTAAAGTGAAGAACAAGGATGAATTTGCAAGAAGCTGTGCTGTGGTCATCATTTAGATGGTCTCTAAATTTGCTCCCAGCTGCTTGGAGAGAGTGTCTGAAGGGCTACTTTGCTGCTTGTTGTAGTGGCAGCTTCCTTTTGTGTCCTTGTTTACTTCATTATCCCGAAAGTGACTTCCAAAAGGAGTTTGAGACAACTGTTTTGCAATGCTAGTCTGTTGCAGTCAGCTGAGCAGGTAGTTTCATTTTCTTCTTATTGATGTGCCACTTTTTGCACAACTGCACCAGCATAAAATCTTAGCTATGAGCACCATTCCTTACAGCCATACATCTCCTTGTCACGAGCCCCTACATCAGGAGGCATCCAGGATCCATCTATCATTTGACCGTGACCCCAAGGAAATCAACACATGCTCATCTCTATCCACAACAGGTACATTTTCCAGCATAAAACAATTTCTGACCTATCAACATATCTTCACACATATGTTCACTGGGGCTTTGCCTTTTCCCCACTAAGCATAGCCATAAACAAAACACTAGTTAGTTAGATGCCAGCTCAAAAGTTTTGAAATAAGTGGGGGCAGGATGGAAGCTTCATTTTTTTGTTCCTTTTTTATACCTAGCAACTTGACCAAATCTGTGGGCGGTTCACTAAATAGGTAACATGCTGATGGTATGTACAGCAATCATACTAAAGCAGGGATAGGCAGCCAAGTATTTATAGCCGTGGCTTGCTGTAGAATGAATAAGAACTGCTGCAACAAGGACAGTCCCGGAGAAGGACTATTTTGTTGCTCTGGAAACATGGTTGGAGTCAACAGATAGCTGGAGAGCCGAGCTGCCAGCACTCGGGTGGGAGGGAGACACTGACACAAGAAACAGGAAAGAAAGATTTGTGTAGGTCCTTCTTTACCATCGTAATGAGCAGCAGCTGATCAATGATCTGGAGTTCACAAAGTTTTTCCACAATGGGTGACTGTCTGGTCCCAAGAGGAATACTCACTGCCTAGCAGGTAATGTGTAGCATTTGTTATTTACTATTTCAGTAGAGGAAAAAGTGGCTCTGAAAATTTTTTTTTCTTTATTTCTTTTTGGTGGAGGGTGAAAGGCAGGTTGTGGGATGTCCTGAATGAAATATCAGTATGACTGTCATGTGATAGGCCAGATTAAAGGTTCACATTTTTATCTTTCCACTCTTGATAGTATGGAAGATACTGTTCTGTATGTCTGGACCAGCCATTGTGAAAAAAATCAAACTGGTAGCTCCTGCACTCTTCTTACCCCTCTTTCCTTCCAGCCCAGTGCAGGCATTAATCTTTTCTCTGCATGTCATTTCCCAAATAAGTAAGAAACAGCACCAATCTGTACCTATAATCAGGTAGGTTCTTCCTACTTTTCCTGAAAAACAGCTCTAACACTGTGCTTAGCACAACTACGTGCTTCTGTCTTCTTGGCACAGGAATAGGCAACATGGCTGTCTTCTATACTGATATTATACAGCCACTGTCTTTTATTTGTGTGAGGGCATCATTTAATCACTGATACAATGGGAACCTGCCTTCTGGCTTTCTGCGTGGTGACATTGCAACCCATCAACTGGCAGTCTCTGAGAAACGTACGCTGACAATTTCTTCCAGAGATTGTGATGGATTAGGCTCTGTCGCTAAGTGATTCATAAAATTTGCAAAAGCCAAGACCTCTAACTCTTTTCTTTACTATGGTTTTTATTAATTTTTCTAGAATAGATGTCATCCTAACTGATTGGTAGATTCCTGGATGTCACCATGAAGGACTCCTGAAAAAAGTGGAAGTGTCACATCTGCCGCTTTCTAATCTTTAGATACCAAAAAAATTTTTTGAGTGGTGATGTACCAAAGCCACTGAATTCAACTATTTCATTGCCTGAGTTTCTTTAAAGCTCTTGGGCTTAAGAGTGTGGCAGTTGTTGCTGTTTATTTTGTCTGCTTTTTCTGTAAGCTCTTATATTGCTGCCTCAGTTTGAGTTAGCACTTCTGATATATCCCCCCGTAGAGAAGAGTTTCTTTCTGAAAATGCTGCAAACCCTTCCACTGTGAACACATACAAAGAAAACTTATCTGTCTTCTGATAAGGCCACGTTTTCTGCTACCCATTTTACATCCTGAAGATCTGTTGGTGTTCTACGTTCTCTGACAGACTTCCTGTTCCAAGTGTATTTAGGTAATGGCCGAATATTGTTTTCTTAAGCCCCTTCTGAAATATTTCTCTATCTCCCTAGCCCACCGTATTGTGTTTTTCACATTTCTTCTATTTCTGTTTACAATGCCATCTATTCTTGTTTGAAATGGAACTAGAGTTTTTCAAAAGGTGGTCTTTAACAATCACCTTTACTTTTTCTATACTATTCGGTCACATTGTCTCTTGTCCTTTCATCAAGTTTTTCTTGCTTTTTAGCATGTTTTTTTTCTGTGCTTCCTTCCTGGGGACATGCAGTCACTGATTGTGTTTAAAAATGATCTCTTGACATCTTGCCCAGTGGTGATGTTTGCCTATAAATTGGGGTTGGCTGTGTTAATCTGTTACCTTTTCATTTTCTGCCATGTAGCTTTCCTGGTCTTCCTTAGCACATCAACATCCGTGTAGTATCCTGGGGTGCCAGTTAGTAACATACAACCCAGTGTTCTGCTGAGGCCGACAACCTCAGTCCGTTGGGTTTCCACATTTACCATTGGCATAAACAGGCTCCCAATCCCACTTTATCTGCTTGTCCTTTACCCAGAACACTGCACTTGCATTTTCAGTCTTGCCTGCACACTTTATATCCCTGGTCCCACAGTACCCCATCTGCTGTCTTTAAGTTTCCTGTATGATAAGTATGTTGATGTCCTTATTACAAGTTAGTCATTCCAGGTCACCCACCTTATGTTTTAGACTTCTGGCACTTATGTGGAACCTCATTTATTCTGATCCCTCATTTTCTTATCTGTGCCTTGTTTAGATGGCTATTACCTGGGTAGCGGAATTTCCATGGCGGCTCCCGTAGTGCATGCCTTCTGCCGAAACAGGTTCTCTTCTACTTCTTCTATGTCTTCCCTACTCTTCATTTCAAGAAGCCGTATCTAACTGCCATCACTTTTAAATGAAAAAAGCAGATAAGAATTTCTCTGTGTGCCCACAAATATGTTTATTTGTCAGAAAAATTATAGCGGTGGGGTATCAAGGACTTAAATGAACAGAAAAGTTTCCATGGAGTAAGCAAAGGACTGGGTCTTTATTTCATGAAAGTCAAATACATAAAAAGCTTGAAATTATTAAAAGCCATTAAATGGTTGCTGTGAGGAATAGTGGGATCTCCTGCTCTAGTTCTTAGTGTCCACTGGAGAGAACCAGATTTAAGAACAACAGTTGGCAGAGAGCAGTAATCAAACTGCACCTGCATTATTCTCAGTGAAATTAGCATTTCCTGCACTATGCGTGTACAATGCCATATCCTTAGTGTAACTATACGTGCCAGTTTTGTAATTACTTCATAGTCCTGAGGCAATCCACGAACATGCAGATGAAGATGATGAGATTGAAGGATAGAATATCCATGAAATAATATGTCAAAATGTCAAGATGAGTCCCTGTAGACACCAATTTATAACTTTTCTTTAGAGTTTTGTAACACCTTACAATGAACAGAATCAAATAGTAATGAATAAGTAAGAGATGCTCACATCTCTGAATTTTACACAGGATTTCTGTCCCATACACTGGCAAAGCATACTGCTTACAAGAACTGCTTAGTCAAAACACATAGAAATGACTTGCAAGAGGAGTTTTTGAAAGAAAACCCACCAATGACTACTAGAAATTCTACAAGTTTCATTCATTTTTTAAAAGTACATTTAAAAAAAAAAAATCTTTCTAATTTGTCAAAGTCATTCTATTTGGTTCTATTTGAATGTGTTGCCTGACTTGGACAACATAGTCCAAGATTTCTAGGAAAAAACTTTTATGAGATAACTTCTTTCTAGCTTAGAAAAGCAAATAACTCAGTAGTGTGTTAAGCTATAATAAAATTATTTTAATGTTCCTAAATAAGCTGATGAAAAAATTAATATGACAAACAGTTAGTAGTCAATTGATTAATGTTAGGGCAACGTGATTTTATGAGTTTCTTACTTAGTGAAGGAATCGTATGATTCCTTAAGCAAAATTTTAAATGTAGATGCCACAGAAATCATGGAGAGGAGAGGAGAGGAGAGGAGAGGAGAGGAGAACCATTCCCACATGTCCATTGATTGGAGAAGAGATCAGTACCTCCCTCTCCCCTTCCCCTTCTCAGGAAGCTGTAGAGAGCAATGAGGTTGCCCCTCAAACTCCTTTACTCCAAACTAGACAAACCCAAACTCCACAGCTGCTCCTCACAGGACATGCCTACCAGCCCTTCCACCAGCTTTGATGCCCTCCTCTGGATGCATTCAAGGACCTTCACATTGTTCTTACATTGTGGGGCCCAGAACTGCACACAGTATTCAAGGTGAGGCCACACCAATGCTAAATACAGCAGAACAACCACCTCTTTTGACCGGCTGACTGTGCTTTGTTTGATGCACCCCAGGATGGCGTCTGCCCTCTTGGCTGCCAGGGCACACTGCTGACTCCTCTGCAACCACTCCTCTCCCAATTTATACTTGTGTCTGGTGGTACTCCATCCCAGGTGCAAAGTCTAGCATTTGTTCTTGTTGAATTTCATGCCACTGGTGATTTCCTGATGCTCCACTCTATCTAGATCTCTCTGCAAGGCCTTTTGTCCCTTGAGAGAGTCAATAGCATGTCCCAGTTCAGTATAACAGCAAACTTACTGATGTTGCATTCAGCTCCTGCATCCAGATCATTGATAAAAAAATTGAGAGGTAAAACTAAGTTCATAAATCTGTCCTTCTGACAGCTTTGTGCACAATAATCATCCTTCCATGTGTTCTTTTCAGGAGTCTGAGCCAAAACTTACACAAATTGTAATTTTTTCTCTACTGATGTGAAAAGAACTTTTGGATCAGGGTCTAGGAAAAGGAGATGTTAAGGAAAGATGAAAGAACTAAAAAGTTAAGAAAATATAGAAAATATTTAACTTTTTCTTTCAAAGCTCTACAGCCTTTCTTGAAAGGTTTATGTGAGTCAGGGTGCAGCTATTTCTCTCGCTCTCTTCCCCTCCTCCTCTTCTCCCAAATAGCATTTACATAAAGTAATTGCAGTAGCACCTAAGCATCTTTGCTTTCTGGCTTGCTAAATCCCTTTTCTCCAAGATCTCTACTGAGAAACTTTGTTTCCTTGAAGTAACATACCTTATTAAACTTCCTAGTTATTCAAGAAAGAAATCACAATGTTTATGGTGTGAATGGGGTTTCGAATCAAACACCAAGTATAAGCCATGGAAATTCACTTCGAATAGTAAATGCTCTGCATGCCCACTGTTATGAACAAAGCTAAAAATTATCCAACTCCCATGTGAGAACAGTAAAATGTAAACAGTTCAAATAGTGGAAGACAATTCAGTGTTTAATATTCTATTTCAGTAACTTGCACAACATTGTTTCAACACTACAAGAGGTTATTTTTACAATAACACATCATCTAGTAAATTTAGTCTTATTATGTAGGATTTATCTGAGGTGGCTGCACCTATTAGTTCAGCAATCTGTTATGAAAACCCTCGAAATAAACCTTGCAGCTTTCTTTGTGATGTAGGAGAGTTACAGTTTGGGGGATTTCTTCAGGGATATTTTGATACCTTCTCTTTAATTAAAGCTTCTCATGAAGTCACTATGTGCCGTTTAGAAGACACTTTTTGTCAGCATTACGTGTTTTTGCTTGTGGTGTCTAACTGAGCCTGATCTGTTTTCTGTGTGAATTGTGAGATCAATGTAAATTCAGAAAAGTGATGTAACCCATAGCTGAAATTCTACAATTTTCAGTCGGTTTCTTCTCTTTCTGTCAAAGATCAGTACTTGGGTTTCATTTCACTGAATAGGCTTGGGGTTTAGGGTTTGTTGTTTGGGTTTTTTTGTCTTTTAATCTGCTGGACCTCTGAAAATCACTGTAAGTGATATTGTGGATAAATGTAATGGTATGACAGAAGGAAATCACTGTAAAGCAAACTATGTACACAGTGGAAGAGAGACAGACACACACAGGTCAATAATGGATGTGTCAACCTTGCTATTCTAGCATTTTTAGCAGAAAGAATATTATTGAGTATTACAAGGTACCAAAGAAAAGGTGAGCTAAAGAAGTGTAAGAGAATCACACAGCAAGCAGCCTGACTTGGTATCTTCATGCGGCAGAGAAGCAAAACCCCAGATAATTTGCAAAGATTATGTGAATCGACAAAGGTAAAATTTGTCTTAGTCTATTAGCTTTTGTCAGCCAGTTCCATCTGCAGGGGTTATTCAAAACAATGCTATGGTGCTGTTGCCTCTGCGTTTCCCAAGCCACCTGCGAAGAATCCTGCCTTTGAGCAAAAAGGGTTGTCTTGCTGAGGAAGGCACATTAGCTCACCTCAGCCCATCTTGCTAGTCTTATTTCTGGTTAAAACAGGATTTCATACTAATCAACCCATGCATAGGGCATATTCTGGTATACTCTGGTATATTCTGTCATATGCAGGTCTATTCACATAGGACAGCAATAACCGTCTGAAGGCTCCTGGTGACAGTGTCCTAGCTGATGCTAGTTGGTGGCTCAGCCATGCTCTGAAAGAAGCCAGTGGTCACCTGCCAGTGATGTTTGCTGGCAGGTCATGATGGCAGTTACATGAGCAGAAGCAGTCCTTGCCTAGGCAAGACTATGGAGCCCCTGAGCAGCATCTGAACTGCAGGAAGCAAGCCCTGCCCGCAGGGCCTGAGAGGCCAGTCTACAGGTAGTGTCCTCTGAGTCCTCGCCCCTAAACAACACGGTACAGTGATCTTGTCAGGGCAAACGCTTTTGTGTGCACACAAGCCCTGTCCCAGAGCTTTCCCCATCTTGCCAGTGCTCCTCCACTCCCAAATGCAGTCTTTGCCCTCTCACAGAGAGACACTCGGCCATTCCCCAACTGCCCACAGCAACGCTAACCTCTATCTGCTGTGCCAATTGCCCGTTACCTGCATCTAAAGGCCCCATGGGGTACCTTCCTTTTCCATTGCTTCATGCCTCTCCTCACGCCTGCTTCTTGCTTACCTGAGGCACAAGACAGGTGAGTGCAGAGAACCAGCTGTTATTGAGGCCCCTGGGCTTCACTGCGTGGTCAGAAGTGTTGGTTCCACCTTCTTGCAATGGCTGGATTATGGTCAGGGCATGACCATGTACAAATGCTAGGTAGCAGGTAAGACCTGAGAGACTCTGGCAAGGGGGCTTAAGCCGTGAGTTAGAAGTATGAAATGTCAGGGGTAGTGTAAGACTTAAAAGCAAGAAAAGTGCCTTATATATTGGGGGACACTTAAATGTTTAAATGTGGATGCTAACCAGTTGCAAACATTAAGTGCATGGCTGAGCATGGGAAACAAATCACAGATACTTACGTACAGTCTCTGTAGTATAATTCAGGGAGATAAGTTTGTTTTGAAGGTCCTGGTACAGTTAAAGCACCACAACTCCCATCCTCTAGTTCTATTGCTACAGAAGCGTTAGGCACCACTTGAGCCTCACCCTGTGAAGAATAGACTGTGCTGATGTAGCTGCAGCATTCCTGAGTTGCACCTCTATGATTGCAAAATTCCCCTGCCTGCCACTGCAATGTTTTTAAGACAAATCTTACACTGTGTGACTCTCTTCCCAGACTACTGTTAAACATCAGTAAAGCACTGAATTACAGAAGCAGCACGGTCATGAGGTCCCCAAGCTGTTCCCTTTGACCCAGGACAGGATCACAGAGAGCTGTCATTCAAGATGTGTTTCTCACAACCTCTGGTGGTGGTGGAGGTGCTGTTGTCCTCCTCAGGCAGCCTCCTCTGACCTCCCACACCCGGCGGCTTCTGCAAGGACCTTCTGAAGTCTGACCCTGAGGTCCCTCCCGGGACTGCAGCCCAGTGCTTGCCCCCTTCCGGTGGACGATGTGTACGCAGAGCTCGCCATATTTCAGCTGCCTTTCACAGAAGGCAGTTCTCCTGTCCCACCTTCCTCTCTGCAAGGAAGGACATTTCCTTGTGAGTGTTTTGGGTGTTTTTTTGCCTTATTTGATCAGTCCACAAAGAGGGTTTTTTCCTAGACATCTGATAAGTTTTGTTGTTCTTCTCTGGTTGACTCTTAGATTTTTCTCTTAAGAATTTGGAACAATTTTAAGTGTAATTCCAAGTGGCATATGTTACGCAATAAAAAAGCATAATATGAGTTTATACAGGATAAATAAGGCACAGTTGGTAAGAAATAAATTTACTACTCTACTCTTTTGGCTGCTAGCCTTGCCATCTGCCAATGTTAATCATCAGCTTTTGCCCATAAACAATCTTTAGATTAATTGATGAGGAGCTGACAACAAACACACTTCCCAATCTCATGATGTGTCACACAGGCAATATGAAATTTTCTTTTGGCATTCATAACATAGCTGTTTGGTTATTTTGGGAAAGCTTTTGTAATTGTTTTGAATTGCAACATCACAGATATAGAGCCAGAGCTTCAGAAGCTCTTTTCTGTTTTACTCTAAGATTTCAACCATTCCTAATTTGTTCTATTTGGTTACATTACTTTTGGTGATTTTGAAGAACTGAAAGGAAAAAAAGTCACAAAATTCCCAGCCCAAACTATGCAGCTATGAGAAATCATTTATTACATGAAGTATGTTCCCATGTGCCTTTTCAAGTGCACAGAGAGTCCTTCTGGAAAAACTGTCAATGTAAAAAGACTTAAGAACTAAGAAAATTTTGTGTCTTGATTGTTCCCTACATATTTGTTTCTTCTTTAGACTGAAACTACTACCAACATAGTGGGTCTTTAAAGAACTCATTTATAATTAAGACCCATGAGGGCTAAAATTTGAAATAAGCCATGCAAAGAAAGAAGAGGAACGATTGAGATGGTGAGATCTATGGAGAATTTTGTTTGCTAGTTTATATTTTTAGTAATACTAAAACAGAAATAGGTTTATCTTTGGTTAAAGTTTCAGGCAAAGTGAAATCTGACAAAAGAAGTCATTCTGAGAAATATGGGAGAAGAGACCTCTATTGAAGAGTAAGAGATGCTGGAAGCAAACATGCAAAGTGTCTGCTGAAGGTCTCCAAAGGGAAGGCTGAAACCAGGAATTTTCCAAATGAAGCAAAGACACAAATTTACCTGAAACAGAGCAAATATTAGCAGAGTCATGCACCTCTCCAGCTTCCGATGTCTTTGAGAAAAGATTGTTTCTGGTAGTTCACGTAATTTTGCAGAAAAGAATCTGAAATTCCACTCTGTTCTTGGTGATTACTCAGAATTTTAATTATGAAAGAATGCTGATGCTAATTCAATATGAATTAAATTAATTAATCAAGATCACTTTTAAAAGACTCTTCTATGTAGAAAGTAAGTTCTCATCATCTGGGTCTCATTTTATATCCCATGCTAGATTCAAATGCCCTGCATATGTTTAGATCTGTAAGTTGTGACCAGATGGAAACAGAAGTTTAAGACAGACATAATTTTTCTTCTATACAAAGAATCTGACTGTTTTGCTAAAGTCTGTTTTGCTAATGAATTAGTAGAGCCACTTCTGAGACCCTTTCAAAATGCTTGCTATAAAAACTGATTAAAATCATGCTTCGGGTATATTTTTTTTAGATTAAAATGTCTCTTTTTCACTAGAAGTAATTTCTTACTTTTTCCTGATTTTATTATTGTATCATCATGGAAGTTTTTCTGATGAAAAACCTACTTACCGCAAAAATATATATTAAATAAATAAATATATGTTAAAAGCAATACTAAAATTAAAAATTAATTAATAATTAATAGATTAATATATAAATACATATTTAGAGACTGCCAGGGTTTAGTATCTGGTGGGTTTAGGCTGACACATTCTTCAAGGGAAACAACAAAGGACAAAACTCCAATTCTGAACATTTGACAGGCAGGAATTTTAGCACAGAGGAAATCCTTTGTCTGTTTAAACGTTAGCATTTTGTCATCTAACCTTGCCCCCAAGTCTAAGCATTTTGAAATTTGTAAGGGTGAGGCTTTCCCTGCCTGTGCTGTGCCAAACAGCAAGAAGAAAACCGACAGGAATGTACCTGTTAGAGCTCACTCCTAAAGACTGTATAAAAACACATTACAAGGAGACCTTGTACTCAGCATCCAACTTGTGACCTTCTGGAAATCATTGCAATTGCACACACACGAGAAGTGGAACCAACAACATAAGTACATGACTAGCACTAAGCATTTTGTGGCTGCTGCTGCAGGAACCGCAAGGTCTGCTGTGCTTGGGGTCTGTTTTGGCAGATGATACGGAAGCAGCATTTTGCTGAAGCTAGAGGAAGTCGTCGTACAGTTATGGTAATTCTTGTGAGACCTTTCGTAATCAACTACAAAATAAAGCCAGTGATGCTGTAGACCAGTTGTGCTGGACTTCAATGCATGATCAAGCTGTATTTCTTGAGGGACTGGAAGTCAGCCACTGAGTAAATAAATTAGGACTTGGAATTATTCAACACTAGCAGAAATCTGTGGGTGGGATCCAGCAAACGGGAATAAAACAAGGATTAGGTTAAGTGGACACCTGCACATTGGATGTTTACAGCAAAAAATTAAAAAAAAATGCAATGTGGCAAAAAATAAAAGCATCTTAGTCAGTGATCTTTACCATCTGGTAGAGTTAAGAGTTTTAGCTTTGTGTTGGGTTGACCTTGGCTGGTCACCAGGTGCTCACCAAGTCACTATCTCACTCCCACTCCTCAACAGGATCAGTGGGAGAAAAATATGACAGAAATCTCATAGGTCAAGATAAGGACAAAGAGATCTCTTCCCAGTTACTGTCAAGGGCAAAACAGACTCAACTTAGAGAAATCAATTTATTGCTAATTAAATAGAGCAGGAAAAAAATAGAAATAAGAACAAATCTAGAAAACACCCACCCCACCCCCGGTCTTCTTTCTGGGTTCTACTTCAATCCCGACTCCTTTACCTTCTCCCCCCCAAGTGGCACAGGGGAATAAGAAATTGGGAGTTGCAATCGGTTCATCACATGTTGTCTCTGCTATTCCTGCCTCCTCACACCCTTCCCCTGCTCCAGAGTAGCATCCCATTCACAGGATACAGTCCTTCACAACCTTCTCCAGTGTAGGTTCTCTCTATGGGGTGCAGTTCTCCAGTGTGGATCCCAAACAAGGTCACAAGTCCTGCCAGAAAAATTGATCCTGCGTGGGCTCCTCTCTCCACGGGCTGCAGCTCCTGCCAGGATCCTGCTCTGGTGTGTTCTCCACAGAGTCACAGCTTTCTTCAAGGTATGAGCTGAAGTGTGGGTATCTGCTGCACCATGGTCCTCCATGGGCTGTAGGTGGACAGCCTTCCCCACCATGGTCTTCACTATGGGCTGCAGGGGAATCTGCTCCAGCACCTGCATCTCCTCTTCCCCCTTGTTCTTCACTGACCTTGGTGTCTGCAGAGCTGCTTCTCTCACATATTCTCATTTCTCTCTCACAGCTGCTGTTGCACAGCTTTTTTTTAGCCTTTCTTAAAGACGTTATCACTGTCACTGATGGGCTCAGCTTTGGCCAGCAGCAGGTCTGTCTTGGAGGTGGCTGGCACTGGCTCTATCAGACATGCAGAGAGCTTCTGGTGTCTTCTCACGCAGGCCACTCCTGCAGCCCCCCTGCTACCAAAACCTTGCCACATAAACCCAGTACAAGCTTGCAGGCTCCTTGTCTGAATGCATTTTGTAGGCTTCCCTTCAGAATCAGGACTGAGAAATCAGAGATGTCATGCTTTGGTACTGGGAAATAGTCTCTCCAAGGCAAGTGGGCATTTCCTTTCCTTCATTCATTATATGAGTTAATTTGTCTTTGTTATGATTGGATGATTGATTTTTCACTTACAGTTTCCTCAGTAGATTATTGTATACACAGGCATGTGAACAAAAACTGGTATCTTGGATCCTTACCTGCTTGTTTCCAATATTCAAGTATCTTTTTAATGCTACCGGTACCCCTTTCTTGTCTGCCAAAATCTGTTTTGTGTTAAATGGTGGCTTACAGTGTCTGGATGTGTGCTCAGCTGGCCAGAAGCTATTCCAGCAAGCTGTCTGCCTGGACATCTCCCACAAAGGTTGTCACCCAGACATGTTATCATAGCACCAGCACATTGACCTCTTTTTTTTTTTTTTTTCTTAATCACATTTATATTGGAGAACTCCTATCTAGTTTTGTGGACAATGATTTTTACTCTACAACATGATTCACTGAAAATAAATACGAATGTGTCATACGTCTGTTCTGAGGAAACCACCTCATTATGCAATTATCTTAACAAGATCATAAAATCTTTTTTCCTATTCAATGGTTCATTGCGCTTTTTGTAAATATTAAGACAACAAGACAAATTGGGTAGTATTAACATAGTGTCTATGGTAAAAAACGGAGAGTCCGAGTTTAAAATTAGGACTGGAGACAAGATGTTGTGTGTGTGTATGTATAAATATTTGCCTAAAGACTTTCACTTTTGAAATCTCAGAACTAATGTGAGATAAGAAGCTGAGAGAAAAAGCCATGCTGTTGTAATTTCACATTTCATTACAAATTGAAAAAACAAACAAGCCCAGACTTAGTCAGACTTAGTGTTAACACCAGCTGCTGTGACCTTCTACTAAAACAGGAATGACACACCACGTTTTTCAGATTCTGGTGATGATTAGAACTGAGTCAATACATGGCTGGATTTAGACTGATGTTGAATTACCAGATAATTAAATTTCACACAGAAAGTAGGCAAGTAAAGAAACAGTCAATGCTGACATATCTTAATCCAAACAATTCAGAAATTCAGCTGTTGTTGAGTTTTAAATATCCCTTAAAGGTCAGACCAACAGAAAGTCAGCAGAGCTGACAGAAGACTTTAGAGTGTAGCTTAGACTACCTCAGCTCTGAAAGCAGCATTGAGACCTCTGCAGTTTCCGTTTTTTTGTTCTTCCAGGTATCTTGGGTTTTCTACATATGCACATTTGTTTTTTTGCTGCAAGGTTTCCCATTTGAAAAAAGAGACTGTTGCTCAGCACTGTTATCAGAGGACTGCTTAGGTGTTACATGTGGAGAGGTTTATTGAAGTCACGTGCCTGTGTTATCACATAAATAGGCACACATCTTACACCTCAGTATTTGATAACGAAAAGGAGTGCTTAGGTAGCTCCCAATGAAGTGGTCTTCAGGCAAACAGGTGACATGATTTCTAGGTGCTAGCAGGTTCACCCATGCATGCAGGCTGAGAGAGGCTGGCATAAGCTACTGAGCAAGACTCGTCTTCTGCAACGGAACAAAAACACTGAAAGATGAGAATGTCAGTTTTTCCTAGTTCTGTCTTCTTAGACAACGCAATTTTCCTTGAAACTTCAGGGTGATTATTTTAGTTTTTCACCATGGAATACTCAAATATGAGGCAGCACATCCTAGATTCCCCACATCTGTTTGCCTTTGAGCTGAAATTTGGCAGCCTTCACCCACTGTCAGCTTGGGTAGTTCTCTCAGCTAAGCAGCCTTTACCATGTATAGCCACAAAGCTGCAAGCAACAAACCCCAAGCACTTCAAAGAGCAGAAGGAAGCTGGAGGTTTTGGAAGCCATCTCAGTGGCATTCTCTGGGGGACAGGTGAAAAGTTGATGCGACACCAGGATGATTTAAAAGACAGGGCAATCGTTAGAAAGCATATAATTAGTTGTGGAAAATATCTTAAAAATAAATCTGCAGCTTTAGGACTTTGCTGAATCATAAACAGAGTGCCCATTGTCTGAGAACTGAGGGAGGAACAAACATAAACAAAGAAATTAATGTTCTCCTGAGGTTGTGAATAATTGCCCCTTTTTAAAACCTCTCTTACAAAAACTTACAGTTAAAGCCTGGAACAGGTGATTTTTTTTAGAAAAGAACAGCCGGATGGGTCAAACATATTGGGGTGCTAGCAGTAAAGAGGAGGGGCACTTTATTTAGAGAACTGGGCAAAATCTGGAGAGAAAACAAGAAGTTAGATGTATCAATGCATAAGAAATGTTGACTATTTTTTAGGCTGCTACAAGACTCATGTTTGAAAACAGGCTTCCAAAGTGGTTTTGGCTTGTAAAAAGTGAGAGGTTGTGCTAACAAGAACTTGTTTTCTTGTTTCTACCACAGTGCATCTCCATGCTGTTCTTGAGAAGAACCATTTGTGTTGTGTGTCGTTTCGTGTGATTTCTGCAGTTATATTTGTAACGGATTTCATGAAGGAAAAGATTTTTCTGCAGTAAGACATGAATTTCATAAAATACGCAGCTGATAGTCACATTCCAAAAGAAAAACAGCACATTATTTATCTCACTGGTAAGGAGAACAACATTTGGTTTACATTAGGAAAAGTGAAAGTTTAGATGTTTATCATACATCTGATAACAATTAGTGTTGCTGTGATGAGAAGTCCCTTGGCTGGGGTTTCAAGGTAGAGCTGTCAACATTTAGCTCTTAAAGTGAGCAAGCACCCTGATGCCTCCAAGCCTCATTTTGCTAGAACTCAAGCTAGAGAAGATTTTAATTAGCAATGCCTTGAAATGCAGTGGACCAAAAGAGCGGGTTTTGCAGGTAAATATTCACACCTGCACTCTGGGCCCTTGAGGGGCAGGTCTCTCCTGATCCATCTATCCTTATATCCCATAGGATATATCCCCTTATCGCAGCTTACCGCTGTGGCCTCCTCTGAGCAAGGTCTGCCTCCACCACATCTGTAATGTCCCCATTGATGTGGGACAGCAGTGTGAGCTACTGCCAGGGCTGCTCCTCACCCAGCCGTGCCAGTCCCTCCCCCTTGGCTGCTCCTCGCAGGGCTCAGTTTCCCATCTCACACTGTGGCCCACCACTCGGCTCACCGGCGTGCCTTTTCCAACCTGTCACCACGGAATCAATCCAGACTCTTTATTTACTTATCTGGATATTTTCTACAGTCATAGTGTAAGTTTTGGTGGTTTTTAGTTGTCAGGGAAAGCGAGGTCATTTTTCCTCAGGTTTGTGCTTCTGAAGAGTCACCGTTTGGTGAGACAGAAGTTGCATGACTTCAAGGCAGGTCATATGTCTGACTTGTCCCCAGAAGGTAGAATAGCATCCTTCAGAAATTGCAAACCATAAGAACCAAGAGCCAGGGAGCTCCCCCTTTGTGTCAAGACATTGCCTTTCCTCTGGTGGTTTGTTAAATATTTAGTTTTCCTCTCCCTTTCTTCCTGCCTTTTGCTTTCACAGCTGAGCAATACTAGCTTTCTAGATGTTGGCCAGTTTTTCATTTCCTCTGCTTATGGGATCCTGTGTTGCAAGGCCAGCTTGGATGGAGTGCATTTCATTAAGCTAGATGACCTGAGAGCAGCTTTCATAGTCCCAGAGCTTCTCAAAGCCTTCTGTCCATTTGGGCTAAGAGGAATGGCTATAGCAGGAGTGTTAGCAAATGGCTCTCCCGCGTTTGTTGATTACCTGCTGGCTGCAGTACTTGCTAAAAAGATAAGGAAGGTGGGTTTAAACTGCAGCTATCAAGAACTGAATGCTGCAGCCCATGTGCTTTCTTCTCTGTTTGACAGGATATGTTTGCTTTCCGCACCTTGCAGGGAGGTTGATTTAATGTTTGCTGTGGTAGCAACTCTAGGTCCAAGTCCTATGTGGAAACAGATCGAGGATTGCTTTCTTTGTGGATGTGAATGGGGGATAGGTACTTGTTGGTTGAGGCCAATACAGAAACTGGATTTTAAATATATTCATAGCAAAATCTGGAGTGCCTGCGAAGTTCACATGCCTCTGAGTTAGTATCTGAATGTAGGTGTCTGAACATCAATGCTTTACTTAGGTGTCTAAAGTCCATTCTGCATCTGGAAGTAAGCTCTTTGAATTAAATGTTTGCATTAAATCAATCAGGAGAAAAGGTTTCCCTTGAAATACATACCCCAGTTTGCTATCCCCCTGCTAAGACTTCTTCCTACAATCTGAGCATTATTTATTGCTCAGACAGCGGGAACTTCTTTGAAAGTAGCTGTTCCTTAAAACAAAGTGTTTAGGTAACTGTGTCTACAGACAACTTGGAAAAAAAAATAGTGTTGGAGACAGGCAGGGTCATGAAAAAAAAGGGACTTTAAAGGATAAGAACAAGTTCAGTAGACCAGCAGGCAACTAGTTGGGGAGCTCCTTCTGTTCCTGGCTCCTGTGTGCAAACTGCAGTGCTGCTAAGTGGGAGGGTTGGCATGTATCTTATAGGCTATACATTTTGAACAGGTTAATGTGCTTTTTTGATTTAATCTTCATTTGGTTTTTATTAAATAGAATGTGGACCGTTAAAATAGATTAGTTTAATTTGTCCAAAATCATTACTGCTCCAATGCTTTCCAGAGGCCATAGATCAGCCAAACCATCTAAGAGCCCGATGGGCCTGACTTATCTCATCCAGAGTCATATACTATTACAGTGAACGTTTACAGAGCATGGCAAAACTGTGTGAGGTCTTTTGTTGGGTCTGCTCACTTTTCATGCAGTTTATCATTTTAAAAAAAAAAAAAAAAGACAAAAAGGAGCAGGTACCACTCAATTAGCCAATACTCTGAGGACAGATAATGTGGAGAGCATCAGAAGTCAAAACACCAGGGAGAGAAGTGAGAAGTTAAGTATTGCACATCGCAGCATGTAGTAGCACAACTTTCACTGAAACTGAAAGCTTTCAGTAGCCTGTTTATTCTCCTCAGCAAATCGGGCTGCAAATGGGATTCCAAAGTCATGTCAATGCACTTGATTAATCATTCTTTTCACTGCACTACAGGCATTAAGGGTATGACTGTTTGACTAATTACTCATAATCCTTTATTTACATTCAAACCAGGGCAGAAATATTAATTTCTTCATTGTCCATGAAGCTCAAAGATCCACTTTGACACGGTTCAAACATTTAATAAAAGCTCTAGTGACAAAATGCAAGTATTGTATGAGAAATTCCTTTTAGGACTTAAGCATCCTGAAGTGATGGGTGTAAATGTTTATACATTAAAACCAAGATCAAAATATTTTTCCAACAGAGATAATCTCTCTAACTGAAGCTTATATAAACTTTGAATATTTGGAGAATTGACTTTTGTTTGGGTTTCTTCTTTAGTTCATATTTGTTAATTCAAATCTAAATAAAAGCAAATTTTCTCCCACTGAAATTAGACATTCCTTCTGGTAATGTATGCCAAAAGCTTATGCTGACCTTTCCTCTTAATTGGTCACACTCTTCTGATTCTGGCCTTCATCACAAGTATCAAAAAGGTTGAAGAATTGTAGGGAACAGTGTACTGTGTGAAACACGAGGTGAATGTGAAAAAACCAAATATATTTGACTTTAAGGTACTTTTTTTCTCAGTTATTCTCATACAGAAAAGTTACATTGGAGCTTCTAATAATGCATAGTACTATTTAACTGTTTCATGTAAGGCTGACTCACTATAATTAAGAAATAGATGTTATTAGAGTATTTCTATTTTCGTGTTACATAACTGGGAAGAAAAGGATAGTTTGATCCAGAAGAGGTAGAATGAACTCAGTTCTGCTTGCATAAATACACTTACCAGGAAGATTTGATACCCACAATCCAGATTGTTTTTAAAAAAAAAATAGTTAAGGGATGGGTTGGACACAGTTACCTGTGTTCTTAATTTTAATCTTTGTAGACTTTAGGTTCACAGGGAGTTTAATGAGGCTTAGCTTTGTTCTACTGCAGATGTTGTGAAAAATGTAAGTTTAAAGAGAGCTATGCCAAAACCTGTTGGTTTTCTTCCGAACTTAAGATCTTGGATAAAGTTTGTTACTCAGTGCTAAAACTAGCCATCATATCACTGAGTTTTCTATAAAAAGTATTACATAATAGAATACGAAGAGTGTCACATAAAGGTATCATGCATGAAAGCGACAATAGAAAATGTTTTGCATTTTGATACAGCTAGATTTAAAAGTAACCTCTCAAAATACTCTAGTCCTTCTTCCTTACTAGGAACCTGGACATTGACAATTGCTCCATAATCATCAGAAAAACAACTTGTACCTAAGGTGTGAGGAGGAAAAAAAAATCATCAAGTGAAAGGAATCAAAAGTTCATGTTCTGTTCCAAAAATGTAAGTATCTCTTTAAATTAAGCTAAACAAAAATGATCTGGCCATTTGATAATAACACATCTAGGTAAGATTTTTTTTCCCTGTTCAAGATAAAACAATCAGCATCAAAACAGACTATTTCATGTGTTGAATGGCTTCCTGTAATATGAATACTCAGAAATTTGTAAGTTCTGAAAAGGAAACTTCTTTACTGCGGGGATGATCAAACGATGGAACAGGTTGCCCAGAGAGATTGTGACATCTCCGTTCCTGGAGCTATTAAAAACTCAGCTGGACACAGCCCTAGGCGACCTGCTCCTGCTGTAGCTGCACCCACTTGGAGCAGGGATGATGATCTCCAGAGGTCCCTGCCAGCCTCAGCCACTACATGGTTCTGTCATAATCAGGAAAAATTTGTGTTGTTCAGTGATTTTAACACCAAAAGTGATATTTACCTTGACAGGAAAAATGAGAAATATTGTTAAGGCTTGACTGGTTTCATCTTCCCATGTACCTTAATAGGGATAAAACCAAACACAATGCTTCTTCGATACATGGTTCCTCCCTCCTTATTTCCATACTCACATTAATTTCTCCATTCCTCAGACTGTTCCACCAGCATGGAATGATTCTCTATACTTAATCATTGATGTAATGCATCTTCTCATAAGCTTCAGAAGTTAACCAACCCCTGTTCTGAAGAATGAGTTTCCATTGCATAAATTGACTCTTTCACAAAATAAGTTACCAACTGAAATAAACACTACTATATTCAAATTAGAGTCTGTCTATTTCTCCCATTCATTTTTTGTCCTCTATTCACTGGAAACACTCTTTAACTCTTTATCAGATTATAAAATTAACCAAAACCAAGTGTAGACATACATCAGCTACTATAGATGTATTTTCTGCCACCTCCTGGTCCATAAAAGTGGTAAACCTCTGTCCCAAGCTTAGGTATCATGCTATCATGGCAACAAGGCAAGATTTTGTGGAACAACTTCAGATGAAGGACCAATATAAATAATGTCAGATTCATTGCTTTTCCAAGTTATTTAGCAATGGGGACAGATGGTGTCAGAGAATGGTAGTGTTTTTTTGCAAGCTGCTGCCTTTCTCTTGTGTTCAGCTGGGTCTTTAGACAATAGGTCTGTAGATAAAATTTTTGATGATTGGAGTAAAGAATTTTCATGTATTCAGCAATCTTCACATCAAAAGACTAGGTTTAGCTTCAGCTGGCGTTACATATATGTTATATATATAATATATATTATATAATATACATAATAATATATATACAATATACATAATACTAATATATAATAATAATAAAACAGTGTAATATATGATATATCATATATAATATATGATATATAATATATATAAAAATGCATATTATATGTGCTTGCACTAAGCTTTCTAGAAAATGCATTGGTTTGTAGAAGTACTGTAGAAATTGTGCAGGCTGCATCTCACAGAGACAGCTGTCCTGTTGACTTAGTAGGTACCCAATCATCACACTATTTATTGTATAACCAAGCAGCCCAAGTCTTGTTCCTACAAACTGTCATTTAAAATTTCATTAAAATAGTTTATAGGTTATTTGCTAAACAAACAACTTAAGTGGAAATATGTGATATGATGAACAACAGGGAAATGGTTTAGAGCACCAGAATTCATTTTTGTTGTCAGATGCACCAATTCAAGTCTAAGCTTGTCAAGATGTGGACTTTCTTTTATCACAGCTTATTTCTTTATTGCTTAGCCTAATGGGCACTGATGTTGATAGGACATCTGGAAACATGATCATAACCTAATACAAATTGTGTACAGTACTAAATAGGCTCTTTCTGTTTATATGAGCCAAGTAAAGAGCACAGGAAGGGAGTAAGATGACTCAGATTTGTCTTAGTGCATTTTACATTTTACCAGGAAACTAATGGTGGCATTACAATGTCTCAGAGTATTTCCTTGCAAATTGTTCTTGTTGATGTCCTGTATCCCAGCTTATCCTCAATGATTTTAGCTTCATGGTATCTAAATGCCTAATCCCACACTGGAAATCGCAAAGAAAAATGAAGCAACTAATCAAGTATTTTAAGCACTTGGAAAAGAGTTCACAAGCGCTACAAAATTAATTTGTTAAACCATAAAGAAGAAACCAGTGAAAGCAAAAAAAAAAAAAAAACAACCCATCCCATCTGATTTTGGCATATTCAAAAGAAAGCTGCTTCCAGCTGTGTGTTAAACAGCATCTGCTTCAGGTCAGTGAACTTTCATGTTGTTGTTACTGCTATTTGTATTGTGAGAGTACTCTGTAGCTCTGGTCAAGCAGAAGGCTCTTCTGGACTGGCTACTCTACAAACACAGAGTAAAAATCTTGTCTTCAACAAGACTTCACAGCTGTAGTATAAGAAAAAAAAAGACAGAAAAAAATCAAGAAACCAATTCAGAAACGGGGGGGGGGGGGGGGGGGCAACAGTAAAGCAATGCAGGTCTGCAGCACAGGCAACGCTGACGTTGCAAGAGATGCTGAACTGTTGAAGAGGCATCAAACACAAGGGAATTTATGGTGACAGTGGGCATTCGGACAAGGAGGATGGACTAAAGCACTCATTATCTTCCTAGTGAGCTGTCTGTGCTATTTTTATTTTGAATGGCAAACCTTGGAGGCTGTTGGCATAAATTTGGTAGTTATTAGAGTGAATAACTGGATGATCACAGGCACACTTCACTTTACCTGGTAAGATTATTTTGTCCTAACTGTTGTTGTCTGGATTTCTCTGCTCTCAATTAGTTTATTTTTCATTGTTGCATCTTATTTTTGCATACTAACTCATAGGATAAATAATTTGCATCTCATCAGCTGAAAAATCAGTCACAATCCTCCCTCCAACTTATTTTTGTTTGTATGCTGTTATTACTTGGTGTGGTCATCTGTATTGTACAGATCAAATTCACTCTAAATTATGCTTTTCTTAACTCTCAGATTTTGATGTTCCTTAATGACAGGGAATACTTGCTCTGAAAATCTTTTATTATCTTCACTTGCAAACTACTCTCTTGATAACTTTGATCTCATGTGAAGGTAGTTTGATCCTCACTCTTACATGATGCTTGGAACACACCTTTGAATTGTATACTGCCCAGAAAACTGTTAGAAGCATTTAGAAAATGTTATGTAAGAGTCTATATGCAATTATTTAGTGCAGTTGTCAACAATTTGGAGCATCATGATGCTTGGAACACACCTTTGAATTGTATACTGCCCAGAAAACTGTTAGAAGCATTTAGAAAATGTTATGTAAGAGTCTATATGCAATTATTTAGTGCAGTTGTCAACAATTTGGAGCTTTTCACCAACAAAATATTAAGTCCTGGCAAACTCCCCCAGAGGTAATTACAAACTTCCTGTCTAAATTCCACCTAAGAAGTCAAATGGGCTAATTAGTGTCTCCCCTTTTAAATTAGTGCTGTGAAGAATTAACTTATGCAGGGTGAATGCCATATGTTCCTCAAGGCAATTTCTCGGTTTCCCTTCTTTGTTTCAAACATATCCCCGTTGTATACTCACAATTTTTTTCATGGGTCAGGCAGAAAATTAAGGCACTCAGGACTTCAGTTACAGTCTAATATGGGCTGTTTGCTTAGTCTGCATCTGTTAGTCCTTACTTCTCACATACAGTGGTAGCAACACATACCTTTTACAGGTAAAACACAGGGCTTATTTTTTTCTTTGAGGGAAGAAGGATGGAAAAGTAAGGGCTGCCACACACTATGCTGTGAGAAAGGCTCTCCACCTGTTCTCAGTCAGATAGATATGTTGGTCCAATTTTCAGAGTTTAAAAGTTAAGCAACTAAAGGTGTACTGGGGTAGATGATAGATATCTGTGACATCGGGGGTACTTGCCCAATGAAGGCTCCTATTAAGGAGTAAGTGTAAATCAGAATTGGTGCACAGATATTAAACAAAGCATATATATGTTGTGCTCTTGTACACGTCTTGTACATGTCTTGCAGATGTACACTGAGTGAGGTCTTTGTAATTCTTCTAGAAAGAACTCCCAAAGTAATGCAAGTATTGTTTGTTCAGTTTTTGTTTAAGGTACAATGAATGGCCTTACGCAATTTCACGTGATATATTATTTGCTTATTAATATTGCTTATCTATTAGAAACCAATTTTAAGTTGGGAGGTGAACAAAAGGTTTGGGTGTGCATTAGCGCTATCATCAATTCATCAGCATGACTGCATCCCTCAAATAGCACGTGCCCTTCCCAGGACTGCAGCAAAATGTCTCTCTGTTACAAAGTGCCAGGAGGAAAAGCAGTGCCGTTCACTATTGCCAGGTGCTCTGTCTTCCTCTGCTTCAATAAACTTGAACAAATATGGCAAGAGACATTGCCACAACTCTTTCCTGTCCTGTTCTCTCTGCATGTCATGGATGGGACACCCCATGGTGCTAGGTACAGCAGAAGGGGACCTAACACCGGCAGCCAGCAGAAAAGAGAGTCAGTAAGTGCCTGCTCAGAGCTAGCAATTAGGGAAATGCTAAGAACGGAATAATTACAAATCCCATTCCCAAGATCTCTGACACAGAGCTGAAGGGGAACACCTCATCTCAAGTGGACACTCACTACCTGCAACCCAGGTCAGAGCTGAGAAGGAGGCACTTCTTAGAAACACAGCAAGTGCACCTCTTGACCTCACTCTCCCTCTCCCTGTCATGCTGTTTAAAACAGCTGATCAGTTTTTTGAGCAGTAGATGGGGGAGTCATAAATGTGGGTTTACTTTCCCCTCTTCCAAGGGAAGGCAAAACTCCTCTTTCCCCAGAAAAATATCCATTCAACCTTTTGAGAACTCGGTAGAGATTGCTTCCTGTGCCTCCTGGTGAAGCCACACATCTGTGCAAAGAAGGAAAGATTCACCTGACTCCTGAAAAACACAAGCAAAGGACCATGGCTCTAATATAAATCCATTCCATTTGGGAGAGAAAGAGTGGAATGTACTTGTTCCTAAGGGCCAGTTTACTTAGCAATAGTAGACATCTTGTATGAACACAATTAGAAGACAAAATTTCCCATGATCATTCTTTCAGCTGAAAAAAATTGCCAACCCATCTATAATCTATGAGGATCTGAGACTCTCAGTGAGTGTTAAATGTAGTACATATACCCTAGCCAATGAGGTGCCGGAAGGGCAACAAAACTGGTGAGGAATCTGGAGCACAAGTCTTATGAGGAGCAGCTGAGGGAAATGGGGTTGTTTAGCCTGGAGAAAAGGAGGCTTAGGGGACACAACCTCTTCTCCCAAGTAATAAGTGACAAGACAAGAGGAAAAAGCCTCTAGTTGCATCAGAGGACATCTAGATTGGATATTAGGAAAAATTCCTTCACCGAAAGAGTTGTCAAGCACTGGAACAGGCTGCCCAGGGAAGTGGTTGAGTCACCATTCCTGGAGGTATTTAACAGACGTGTAGATGTGGTGCTGAGGGACAAGGTTTAGTGGTGGACTTGTGGACAGTGTAAGGTTCACGGTTGGACTTAATGATCTTAAGGGTCTTTTCCAGCCTAAATGATTCTATGATTCTAATTGGTCTAACATCTTGAGTGATTTGGCTAAGAGAACATCTTGTGTCTGGAGTGAGATGAGGGTTAGACGGGAGTTCAGCCCGCAGCTGCCATCTGCAGCTAAGCCTGGGACAATGGGGAGGTCTGCACAGAGGCACCACTCCTGGTGCTTGCAGAGAGTCTTCAGTAAAAGTGAGGGTCTAACAGAGCTCAAGTACCTCAAGGGTAAGGTGACAGGCTTTTTCTATTTCACAGTCAACTTTAGGCATTTAAATTCTTCCTGTGTCCCATTTTATGTCTCAGGCTGTGCTAGATCACAGCTTATGTTTCAGTGTCAGTACAGTCTTACCCTATAACGATGAGAAATTGAATTCTATCTTTAGCCATGCCTTTAAACAGTCCAAAATTTCAGAAACACCCTTACATAAAACATTTGTTAAAATATTTGTGCTAGAATTATCAGCACGCGAATACTGTTTAAAGCTTGCAAACCTTACAGGTTAATCCTAAGCATTTTAATTACATGACCTACACACTGTTTGTATTTGTTTTTTACTGTAAGACAAATTTTTTTGAGGCTTAATTTTTGTACCTCTTAATGCTCATTTAAGGAGATCAAAACATGAAAACCTGAGCCAAGGACAGACTCCGGGAAATTTCTGAAACTGATGTGAAGAAAACCAGACAAAATCTGAATCTAAACAAGGAGTGATTCATATACTATTTGGTGTATTAGGATTACTTTTCTACTGGAATGAACTAGTGAGTCAAAACTAATAACAGTTTTATTAAATGTTCTGGTATTTGCTGGGCAAATCAAACACAGGAAAATGCAGGTATTTAAGGACGATGTTTATTGGCTTGATGTTGTCTGCTTAAACAAGTTTACACACAGTAGTGTAGTTTCTATTTACAAAGAGCAAAAAATGTAGACAATACCTGGAATTTCTGTTTTATTACATTTAAAATTCAGATAATATTTGCTGCATTTATATATTTTTTTTAACTAAAGAACCAGATCCTGGAATTGTAAGACTTGATTTTCATTATTGGAGTTGTGCTCATGACTACAGAGAACAGCTTGAGAGCACAGACTCAGGGAAAGATTAAGGTAAAAGGGACCTCTGGAGGCCATGAAGTCCAACTAGCTTGCAAGTTAGGCCAGGTTGCTCAGGGCTTAGCCCTGGTGCGTTTTGAAAATTCACAGGGATTCACAGGGGGTTTTGCAGCATCTGGACCACCTGCCTCAGTGTTCAGCCAGCCTTGTGCTGAAAATCTTGCGTTATACTCATGAGGTACAGCAAAAAAAAGACTGTATTTAAGGGTAAATGGAACAGCAAATGAAATGAATACAAAGTGATACTACCCATTTGTCATTACTTAATTAAAAAAAAACAAACAAACAAAAAAAACCCCACAACCACACAACTTCCCCCCCCAAAAAACACCCCAAACCCACACAATTAAACCCACAGCTAAGCCCCTGCACAGAAAATAAAACAAACACATGCATAATATTTAGAAAATGTGGAGACATAGGCATAGAAGGCATCAGCAGAAGTTCATCCTCAGTTCTTACAAGCAGTGTGCTGCAAGATCATTTCATGGCATTTCTAGCAGCATTTCAGATATTATGTTTAGGCCTCAGCCATGATTTCAGAGTTGAATGATTTGTGTCAGCAATGTAGTCCAACTTCAAGAAGTCTCTCAGGCCATGTGGCCAGCCAGGGTAGTGAAGTAAATTGTGCCTGTGCCCATGAATAACAATATACATAACAGCAATCACTGCAAGTCCTGCAAGCTCAGGACTTCAGTTCCCTTCACCCCATGTCTCCCACTTATTCTTCATCCTCTGAAGAAAGGGACACAGCAGTTGTCAAGCACTCTTATACCTGTGAATAGCTCCACGTGTCCTCTCTTAAAAAGCTCCTGCACACTGTAATCCTAATTGTGCATTCAGGGCTTTCCAAGTGACTGGCAGTCAGTTTCCAAAGGGCTAAAGAGTCCAAGGTAAATCAGATAAAATTCCAATTCAGGTTTCACCGAATATCTTGTTTTGAAAAGTTACAAAACCGTACTGCATAAAATAGACACAAGAACATTTAGCAATCATCTCACACTTGTGTCTTGCTACTGGTCAAGTAGCATAGAACATTCTGGGGTAGAGGGTCACTGGAGGTACCAGTCATCCCAGGAATGTTTCACTCTGCTTATCTGGAGGGATTTTGTGGAGACAGGGCACTATGCTCAAGCACCTCAATCTGATGCCTCAAGAGGGCTGCATCTGGCCTCAGTAGCTCTAAGGTGAGAACGGTGCCATGGTAATGTGCCAGCTTATGTCGTATGCTCTCTGTCTGGAGACTTATTTAAAAGATCAGAGACATTATTTAGAAAGGCTGATGTGGCAGTATGGTATTATTTAATGAAATACTAGATACTACAAGCTACAAAAATTTCTGCAGAGCCATAGTGTAACCCTAAAGTGTTTAGCCTAGTTCTGGGGAAATTGCAGGATGATTTGCACTAGAAGAGAAAATCAGTGATGTAACCCATGGTCTCCTCTGTATGGCCTTGTATTTTATATAAATAATATACACAAGCCCAACTTTCCCAGAAGGTGGTAGGAAGGCATAGCAGGCTTTTTTCTTACTTGGCAATCCTTGGCAATCCAGCACATTCTCTGTCTAAGAAGTTCTGCCTATGTTTTCCTTGTCATCTTTCTGCCTCAAAACTTACAGCATGGCAAAGCAATGTCCTAACTCCTGCCCTCGCAGACATTGGTAAGAATTAGTTTTGCAGGTCAGTACTTTGTGTGAGAGTTTACATTGTTCCCACTCTTTTCTATGCTCTACATTTTGTGAGGTGGGCATGGTCCTTCAGCCAGGGCTACCTAACCAATACATGACTTCCAGGCAGAGGATGCAGAACCAAATGCTTATGTCTACAGTAACATATAGGAATGGCAAGAACTTGAATTTCAAAACATACTTGAGAGAAAGGAAATTTGAGTGTAGGAAGAAAGCCTGAAATATGCATTCTCTGTGAACAATCATGCACCAAAAGATGCCCAGCAATGTGTCAGCTCCCGCAGGGTGGAAAATGCAGAAGCTAAAATTTTCAAAGAAAAAAATAAGAGCAGTGTCACGCCCCAGTCACAAGAGAGGGGAGGAAGTGATTCGCAAATCCCCAACAGCGTGGACTAAGGTGAGACAATTCTCAAGGTCCATACAAAAACATTTATTAGATTCCCACAGTGATTAATATATGTCTTAACTATGTCCACGATAATTGGTTAGGTATATAACAAATTATGGCAAACGGTAAAACAAAGTATGGCAAGTGGTAACATACGCCTTGTGTTACTTCACAACAGATACACAACAAATTATACCATGAATTATAGTGAGTGGTAAGGTATGCCTTGCATTATGTACTTAACTTTAAGAGAAAAAGAGAGAAGAAAGAGAAACAGAGGGATAGAGAGAAAAAGAGAGAGAGATAAAGAGATCACCGGTCCTGGTTCCAGCATTGGTCCAGCCAACAGGGGTTTCTGGTTTGTAGGAGGGCTCCTCTGTGGATCTCCAGGGAAAAAAGTCTCTCTCCAGGGAAAAAAGAGATAGTCCACAGAGGCAAAAAGAGGTCTTCAGGGAAAAGAAGTTTTTCAGGGACACTTATTTTCCCCTTTTATGTTCTCAGTATCAGTACAACCCGCCCCGCTGTTACAATGCTCAGGCCTCTCTCCCCCCCAGGTGATGTATAGCATGATTTGGGTGGAGAGACGAGTCTTATAGTCACGTATGTTTAGCATTATCTCGATAATCTTCGTTAGCATATGCAGGAGTGTGAACTTTAATATGCATTTCGTGGATAATGAGGCAAAGGTCATTATTGGACACACTGTCCCCGAAAATAAAGAAACTAACAAGCTTCACAAGTTGAGCAGAAAGCCTTGTCTTCACAAGACTGCCCACCCCACAGACACATCCTGTGCTGTCCAGATGAGTTTTCTCTCCTGGGCCACACAAGAGATAAGTAGGTGTTAGCCTTATCCAGGTTCCACATTATCCACCCCTTGGCTACAGCCATATCTCAAAGTCCTTGCAAGTGTTTGAGACATTCCTCAGTGAGGCTCAGAGGGCCTCCCCCATCTTCTGTCTCTCACCATTTGTTTCAGGGAATTTACAAATCGTCTCTTACAAGCAGAGGAGAAAACATATCCATTTTCACACTCCTAAGCAGCAACAGGATATGCCTTTCACTGAAAAGAACAAATACAAAAGCTCTCAGAGTTAATAAATAAATAGTAATAAAAACTTATGAGACATTAACTAAAAGTAAGGGGTCAGGTTTGCATCTTATTCTAAAGAGGCAAGTATGCCCAAGTGAAATCAATGCTCGAGTTGCTAGAAAAGCAAAACCTCTGCAGATAACAACCTGAATCTTCCGCAATCTGCTGGAAAAAGAATGGGACTAGTCTCAAAATTGAACACAACCAGTGAAACAACAACTGATTCAGTACAGTACATGACCACCCGCTGATGTCACAAGCCCCTGGAAGGGAAGATTACCGCACATCTAATGATGACCAAGCAACTTAGATACCAGTGGGACTATCTGACAGTATCTCTTCCAAATCTCACAGATGTGTAGGAAAACAGCTCAAAGGAAATTACCCAAAAAATAAGCTGTACAGACATGGCTTTCCCAACATTATATCAACATATGTCTCTAGAAGCTGCTCAGTCTTCCTGAGAGACTAAAAATGTGGGGTAAGTGTAAAATGTGGTATGTTACAACACAGTAGCAAGTTTCCAAATGAGATCTCAAAGATTCACAGGAAGGCTTAGGCTGGAAGGGACTTGTTGAGATCATATAGTCCAACCCCCCAGCTCAAGCAGAGTAACCTAGAGCAGGTTACCTGTCCAGTAGGGTTTTGAATATCTTTGTGAATGGAGTCTCCATAATCTCTCTGGGAAACCTGTGCTGGTGTTTGACCACCCTCACAGTGAAAAGGTGGGTTTTGTGTGTTCAGATGAAATAATACCATATATTTTAATTTTTGCGCATTGTCTCTTGTCCTGCCAGTCGGCACTACTGAGAAGAGTCTGACTCTCTGTAAACATCTAAAATTCATGAATAGTAGCTAAGCTGGGAAGAATTCAAGATCAAGCAATCCAAGAAAAAAAAAAAACAAGGCAGTTGTTAACGTTCATCATTCAGATGGGATAGAACTGTCAGTAAGAACTGCATCCAAGATACTTAGTCTGCAAGAAAATATCACCAGGTCAGACTAATCAGATAATCAAGAAAAACAGTCCCTTAAGAACCACCATCACAGAAAAGAGACAAGTTTCCTGAACACTAGAGATGCCATACACTAGCCAAATATGAGTCAGGACATTCAAAATCTACTGTGCAGAAATGACGCATGTAGGAAATTGCAAGCACTCTTTTTGCTGTAAATGATGGACATACTTCTTTGTTCTGACTCTCAGCCTCATTTACAGGCAGTGTCTCCATAGAAAAAACAATGGTATACAAAGCACCTTACTTAAGGCTGTATATTATCAAACAAAGAATATTAACTTGCCCATAGTGACATGCAGTTTTCCTTGGAAGATGATACCCTTCCTCCCTGCAGAAGTTCATGTGATGGTGTCTTGCCTTCTCCCCTCAAACTGTGTCTCACTTGTAAGCACAAACTCATCTCCCATCTGTGCACCAACAGCTCACAGTTCCACTTTGTGTTCCCAAAGTCTTTTGGTCCCAGCTAAACGCTTGTCCTGTTTCTCTGATGGCTCTCTGTAGATAATCAGCTGGCACCTTAGATTAACATGGCTAAAAGCCAACGCAGACCATCTATGGAAGCTCTCCTCAAGACCTTTTTTCTCATAGCCGGAGACATCAGCAATGTTTTACCTGACACTTGAGATTATGGCTATGTTTGCTCTGCCCACAGCCTCTCTGTAGGGCCTGCCATCTGTACTGTGTTTAAAGTTTACAAAGCCTTTCTTACCAACACTGTTAAGAAGGAACCTTCAGCCTGATCCATGTGGTGTGGTGTCATACGGAGCTACCTGAACTGCTTATTTCTGGTTGTACTGGAGCCAGTCTACCAGAAGTCCTGCATGAGCTGCTGTTTGTTCATGGAAACTGGTGCACAGAAGACTGACACAATTCCATGGTCAGGCAGTGTTCAGTGCCCTACACAACTGTATAACACAGTCTAATTCTGAGTGTAATCTGGTGGTCTAGAAAGGTCTGCAAAACTTTACGTTTCATTGCTGGCATTCACATGTTTTTAGATATGTATTATTGTCCCTAATAGTCATTAATACTTTTTAGTGGAGCAGTTATCACATGGACAATGCCTTAAAGACTTAGCATTTGCCTAGTGACTATCAACTTTATATCAGCTAAGTTATTTTCCATTGCAGGAATGCTTATGCAAATGCTGGCACGCTTCTGCTTTATTTTCTTTTTGATAAATTTAATTAGACAGTTTGCTTCATCTGTCCCAGACAACAACTACAGCTGTCCCCAACACGTTCACACATTTAGCCTTCTAAGCTTCATCTCTTATGCAACATGTATAATGAATTTTTTTTACAGACTTCTGTAGTTGCTTCTCAGAGACACTTAAAGGGGTGATGCTAAACAGAGTTTGCTATAGCAGCTCATTCAAGAGAGGAAAAATTACCAAATCTTCTTTGTATATTGATATTCTAAGAAAACGCAATCAAGAAAGGAGAAGACCTGCTCTGTGGGGAAAAAATAGCTTTGTCATGTAACAAAGTAAGCTTAAGTGTCCTGGGCACACCAGGTCACAAATCAAATAAATAAAATCTTTGTTTATGATGCAAAAGCCAGAAAATGTCACTGTACATACAAGGCTGACATTACAGGACTATACTGTGCATGAAATTGTGGAGAGGTTACCTTTTACAGAATGGAGGAAAGAATGCCAAAACCATGTTTCTTCTCACCACCTTTCTTAAGAGGTATAGTTCTAAAATATCAAAAGGAAACACTCTCAAGGCAGGTTGTGTTGCACAAATAGTTGGATGCATTTTGAAATTATGCAATAGCTGTAGGCATTTGCCAAGAATTTATTGTTTAAAAATATAACTTTAGCCAAAAAAAAAAAAAAAAAAAAACATTAAAATTTTACTCCCGAAAACTCTCAAGGCAGGTTGTGTTGCACAAATAGTTGGATGCATTTTGAAATTATGCAATAGCTGTAGGCATTTGCCAAGAATTTATTTTTTAAAAATATAACTTTAGCCAAAAAAAAAAAAAAAAAACAACATTAAATTTGGACTCCAGAAAACTGCAATACCAGTATTTAAAAACCATCCCTAGCAATCCCTAACAAGACCTGAAAAATGAAACAAAAGTTGTCCTCACACAAGACTTTGGGCTCTGCTCTGGAGACGTGTGAGGGCACTGGTGTCAAGCGCCATCCTGCAGCAAACCTTCCAGCTTTACCAGATTTCATTCTTGACCACAGCAAAACACAGCGCCACTGTGAAGTGCAGCAGTCCTCTGCAACATGGAAATGGCAGTGGCCTTTAGCCCTCCATATCTGGGGTTTTCCTGGTGGGAGATTAGTGCATATTGATGACATTTGCTGGCATTTTAATTTCAGAGAGGCACAGATGTGTTTGTTTCTTGTGTTAGTTGAATTTTTCTCTGCTGATGTGACCGTGTGGTCTATCTATCTCTCTCTCTGACTGACTCACACTCTAGGAGAAAGGAACATGCAACACACAACTATGTTTTCACAATTAGACTTTACAGTGAAATACTGACTCATCAGTGAGACATATGGCAGAATTTTTCTCAACTTATTAAAATAGTTTCTTGTATTCAGACAAATTTTGAGAAAATATGTTTCTATGGTTTCTTTTGAATCAAACTCAGTATATGCTGGATCTCTTGTCATATTTTGAGCTGCAATTTTACTTGAGTTAGAATTTTTCTCTTTGGTTCAAGACAAATATTTACTTTTTCATAGTTGTACCCTGTACTACCAATTGTCAAAAACTGTGAAACATAAACGACCGAATCCTTCCTGATTCCTGGGTCTATCCTATGCACTCACAACATGTATGCGTTGCTTGTGATAACTCAGTGTTAAGCAGCACTTCCAAACTGCAAGACCAAGATGATGGCCATTAGTCAGGGACTCCTGCTGGAAAGCACTGCTCAGAACAAACTGCACAGAGATACATGTAGCCTGCTGCTGAGGAACTTCCAGCTGTTTCCCAGACTCAAAATTCACAGGTAATTATTTGCCCTTGAGGCCACCAGCTGGCAATTGCCTACTGCCCAGAAAGGACGTCATCTCGCTACACCATGGCTGCCTTCCCAGGCATAAGCGACTTCTCCCTGCTCTGCTCTTCCTGTGTCTCTCGCTCCCTCCTCAGCCTGGTGCTTTCATGATGACCATCCCAGGTTTTCTCCTCTCCCACTACCCCCATACCTGCCTGTGAAGTCCTCGTCCCTCTAACCCTAGCCACCGCAATGGTGGGAAAACAGCTTTATGGGTTCTTATTCCCTCCATACTTTTCCAGGCTTCCTGATGGGAAACAGAGATGGGGAGCAGAATGGCATTTCACCCTTCTTATGCATCTGGATAACACGAAGCTGTTGGGCCCCTCTGGTCTCTCTTGCATTTGTGGAATAATGTCCATCTCTTCACGTCCCCATCCTTTCACACCAAAAGGCAGAGTGTCTGTTAGAGAGACTTTTTCCTTTGCCAGAAAAGAGAGGTCCTGCACCTTCAAGTAGCCTCAGACCCTCCAAGAATCATGCAGCTCTCAAAAATCAGTCTCCTCTGTACCTCATATTCTCTCTATTTTCAAAGTCCCGTTTTTTTTTTCTCTTAGTCAGTGCTGCAGGGTAATATGTCATTGGCCTCGAGTCTAAATTCATGCCATCTTTTGTCCTAACAAAAGCCTTATTAGCTGCTCCTACTGTCAAAAAATTTCACTCTTTCTGAGACTTACCTCTCCTTCAGTATATATATGAAGTCTCCATGGTATAGCCAACAATAATAATGTAGTTAGGAAGACAAGAGCCTTGTAATGCCCCAAGACAGCTCTGTGTGCATATGATGTAAGCGTGCACATGTGCATATCCTTGTCTGTATACATACACATATACAGGGACACATATAAAGACAATCTCTAAATATGATACTAAGAAAGCAGCACGGTGGTTCATCTCATCAAAACCCCACGGCATCTGATCACTGGGCTGAAAAAGCACCTAGGAATTTTTGAAAGGACCTAACCACCGTAGTAGCCTGATGAAACCCATGTGGAGCTGCTGCCCAGCCTTTTGGTATGAAAGAAGGTTCAAATTCTGAACTTGCCTTCATTCACTATGAAAAACGACTCAACAAAACCTACAATATTTGAACTAAGGACATGTAGGGTACAACACTATTAGCTCCATCACTGAAAGAGAAGTCTACAATCTCTCTTAGTGGTAGATCCCTAGAAACATTCAAGGTCAGGTTGGAGAGGGTTCTGAGCAACCTGATCCAGTTGAAGATTTCCCTGCTTATTGCAGGGCAGTTGGACTAGAAGACCTTTAAAGGTCCCTTCCTACCCAAACTATTCTGTGATTCTATGAAAAAAGCTGTAGGGTTTGCACCTGGCAGTCTTCAAGCATAACCAATTAAAGGTAGAAAATTTAGCTGCCTACACTTTATTAAAGCTTAAGTCCTGGAGAAGTCTAAATTTCTTGTCCTATGAGAACCTCAAAGCAATGTTTACGAGTCTGTAAGACCCTTTCTCTTTTTCTTATCAGACCAGGTTGTGCTGTAACAACTGTCTTTTCTATTTGAGGGAATGACAATAATTGTCATTTGTCAGCAAGGGATGCTACAGAACCATACCACCAAGATATTTCCTATGGGTTCTGGATTTGAGGGCATGATAACACTGTTTTTTTTTCTGAAGATGTATATTGACAAGTCTGCATTTTAAAAAGGAGCTATCATACCCTGGGACAGAAGACTTTCAGGTACAGTTATGCTGTTATACTATTCTCGGCATCTCATCTGCCTTGTAAATTTCAGAGGTATTTTTCCATTATTCATAGAAGTGCACCATAAATTTTGTTTAGCAGGACACATGAAAAATTGCGTGAACCTACAAATTTCCTGGAAGGTTGTGAAGACAGCTGCGAAAGCAATTATCTGAGTCCAAAAATTGAGCCTAAGGGTATTTTGCTCTTCTTTGCTTCTCACAATGCACTCATTTTCCAGTGTGATGAGAGAAGCACCAGTTCTCTTTGATCTCTTTAGAGAACTGGCTCTAGAGTGCTCCCAGAGCTGATACCGAGACAGTCCAGAACAGCAGAGAGGATGTGTTGGAGAAGACCTATGTGTTTGGTAGCCCTGACTAGGCTCTTCACAGTACTGATATGAGTTTTAGGTGTCAAAAATATAGAAATATTAAGTCCTTGGATGGAAGATGCCATGCCATTACAAAACATTAATCAGTCCGTTGCTGTAAAGTATCAGGATTTTTGCCTCTTAATGTTTACATACCTATAACCTTGCAATGCTCCTGTTTCAGACTATGACATTTAGCATAACAAGAATTAAATTCAAATTAATTTGAAATACTTTTAAAAATTGGTCTGAGAGTTGACTTACCGAGAGAGAAATGATTCATTGTCATTATTTTCTCCAGGGGCCCATGATGTTACTGCCATGGCAATCTGTGCTGCACCCAGATGCTGATTGGTATTTCCTTTAGCTGTACTTTTTGTTAGTAGAAAGATGTTGAATTGTATTGAGTTTTGACTATGGCATGAGTCATAAGCATGATTCAAGGAATTAAAAACTTTCACATACACAACACGTAATTGGTAACAGCCTTTTCATTATTTTAAGTTCGACTGTCTCAGTCTTTCTGCAAAGATTACTTATTTGTTTCTACAATACTGTTTTGTTTCCTGAATTTGTCATGATCACACTGTGTCCCAGTTGCCACATTTTATGTTTCATTAACATTTCCTAAGCTATCCTGAAGACACTCATTCCCTTTTCCTTCTACCCTCCCAGCTGTTCACCAGCATGATGAGATGTATCACAGACCACAGAACTGATCCCAGTTCAACACACAATTTTTCACAGAGCTTCCTCCAAATTGATTTCTTAATCGGTTCACCATTAGCACTCTTGGAAGAAATGTCTTCAGATGTTTGTGTGGTGATTTTTTTCATTGGGTTTGGTTTGGTTTTGGTTGGGTTTTTTTTTCAATATAACTTTAAGGCCTCCATTGAATCTCTTAGGTAATTTCCTTGTTTCTGCCTGAAGCAAAAATTTTCCAGCTTCTTCCCTATTCCACCTATTTCCACAGATTTTCTGCAGCAGTTCCATGAAGGTGACTTTCTCTCTTACACTATTAATCAAGCAGACCTGCCCTGCTAGATACAGAGTAAAACACAGGCACTTATGTTAGCCTCTGTATTTCATTAAGTGACCACTTTCAGATACAGTGGAAATATTAACACAATGCCTATTCCTTCTTTCACAGACCATGGATTACTATCTGTACATAGCTGGTGTTAGATTTTTACTGCATTGCTATGAATGTCTCTCAGTTGTTCAGTTTTTAGCAAAAGAAAGCAACAACTGAGCAGACTAAGGACCTGAGCATTAAGTGATAAAATGAACAATCAGTTCACATAAATGAAGGTAAACTATCCAAGGCTTGAAGACCGTAAGGACGTTCTCAGTATTTCCTATAGCTGAAGAATGGCTATAATATGGCTATACAGTCCAAAAAAAGCATAGCTGTGTCAATCTGGCATTGCATCTGTCCTAATAAGCATCCCAAAAAGTGGCACAGCAGTGCTGTTTCTAGAAGTCTGCCAGAAGTCTGCATGAAGTCACACAGCTTCGCACAGGTCTGGCTTTCTGACTCTCACCTCCAATAACTTGGAGATCTCCACATCAAATACTGGTGTAAGCATCAGTATAATCATAGATGCGTGGCTATAAACAGTCATGTCCAATGTAGTGTGGTTCTTTTCATGAAGTAAGAACTTTCAAAAATGCTCATTTCCCTCCCATTTAATTTTAATGCCAGCAGCTGACAAATGTTGAAATAATTGAAATCTTTTTACAAAATTTTTAGGGTGTCATATAGTTCTTCAATAGATTTGGAGATTTAAGCAAAAAGTATTATTGCAGCTCAAGAATACTTAGCTTTTTAAGAGTGTTCTGTCATAGTTTAACCAGCACAAAAATTTGTTTGCCTGTCTTTCTCTATTTTACCTGTGTTTTTTCATCTTTTTTCATCTCTGCTCTTTCTTAACATGTTGCAGTTACTCTCTGCTTCCCTGTCAGGTGGGCAGTACTACAGTCCTAATATTATTCCCTTCCTGCTCAGGCATGGAATTTCGATCCACTGGGATTCATTGTTATCAATCTGACATACCTCTCTCTGGTTTGTTTCTTAACGTGATGGAAAGCAGTTGCTCCAAGAGTATGGCACAGTCTAATGGCTCTTGGCAGTTTGGACCTACCTTTGTGGTTTCGTGATGACTCCACTCCTTACTCAGAGTTTCTGAGATCCCAACTTTGTCCATATCCTCTTCTAAACCTACACACTGTGATTCACCAAGAGAAGTAACAGACCAGGCAGCTGATAAAGGAGAAAGACTGAGCAAGTTATTATAGGCCACTTACTGAAAGATTTACTTCTCATGAAGGTTCATATTATTGAGAAAATACACTAGCAATGGGATACTTTAGTTGTTCCTGTGCCACCGTATGAACAATGAAAATATCACATTGGATTATGACGCATGGGCTGAAATTTTAGACACTGTAAATTGTTACCTCTTGAATCAACTTGTCAGAGGACTCACAAGAAGAGAAACAAAGTTGGATTATCTATAAAATATCCAAGCAACTTGATTCAGTATATAAGTCTCAGAATTCTATAGAACTTACCACAAGAAGCTCAAGTGCAGTGTTCTTACAGGAGGGGAAAATATCTGCTGAATTAATATTTTATTTAAATGGGCCGGGAGTGGGTGCACTGATCAACTTAAAAATAACGGCACTTGCTAGAGGGAAATTGGAAATAACGGGTCCAAATATAAAACACTTGTAAGCATCATGGATATATGTTATTTGCTAAACCAAGTAAATGTGTATGGTAGATCGAGAAGGACTTTACATGCACACACACACAAAAGCGACCGGGTTCAACAGTTGAAGGAGTGTTATCAGATGTAAGACAAGGACTTTTTTAACACAGGAATCATTCACAAATGAGAGGCAGAGTCACCAGTAACCTCTTGAAAAATTAGACACAAAAATACTGTAAGGCAGACAAAGAGCAGAACAACTACCTAAAGATATGAAAATAACAAATGTGTTTTCATTTATTCTGGAAGCTGAAAGCAAGCCAAGGAAGCTGTGGAGTTAACAGACACAAAAGAAAAAAAAAAAAAAACCAAACTGTACAGGAATGCTCCAGTAAAAAAATCCATAGCAGTTAAGTTTTGTGTTGTTGCCTAGTGGAGATTCACATGCCAGAGCCATTTTTGGCAGAGGGAAAGTCAAAAGAGTTGGCTCAAAATAAAATTTCAGTGTTCTCAAAAAACTGCTTTGAATGAAAAACTGAACAGCAACAAACTGTCAGGTCCAGCTGGTATTCACCCAAGAGTTTGACAGGACCAAGATGTGACATAGCTGAGATAGCAGCAGCAGTGTGCAACTTCAGCTCAAACAAACCCTGGCACAGAAAGACTGGTAGGTGGCAAGGTGGGTAGGACCACTGAGGCCTACTGAATGTCACTGCCTGGAAGAAGCCTCAAGCTTGAGGAAATCCTTGAACTACCAACTGCCAGAAACTGGGCTGGTAAGCCTAGGCAGCATCCATTTTATACATGACCTGTTTCTAGCGTTCTTTTCCAAAGTATTACTTCCTTGTGACAGAATGATAAAATAATTGCAACTTTATGGACATCGATCTTGATTTTACGTTCTCCTAGGTCTGTTTCAGGCCCACACTGGGCAAAAGCACCCTCAGAGATTAGATTTGGTCTTGGGCCCCTTGCTGCCATTCATCAGATGTTGGAGGTTGGTAGTAAGCCTTTTGGCAAGACCATAGTTTAGTTCATGACAGACGTGGATTTCTGGGGGTCTCATTGGTGTCCTTCCACCTCCACAACTTCTCTGGAGCTCTTTCCATTACAGGAATTTGCCATGCTCAGCTTCTCCAGCTTGGCAGATATGTAGCTCTGCTAAGACAGGACCAGGACATCCACTCTCTCAAAACATCCAGGAGTTCTAAGATTTTTCCACCAGGAAGCACAAAGCTTGGCTGACACTGTGCTTAGAAGGGTGTACAACCCATGGACCACCTTCCTGAAACAGAGACTTTCCTTACTACGCAAAATGAGCTCTTAAAGCAGCAACAGGCACAAGGATACACAAAAGGGTTGATCCAAGTAAGAAGTAAAGCAGCCCTCAGTACAATTAGTCTTCCAGGACCATGGGAGTAAGCTCAAAATTCAGATATGGCCATATGAATTCAGTCCATTCCCTAAGCAAATTATATACCACAATTTAAAAATGTATAATCATAACTCCCAAGAGGAGTGCCAGCATCATAGAGCATTATCTTCACACATAACTTGTCTTGCCCATTCTGCTTTGCACATGTCTTATAGTTTGTGTCTTGTTATACTAAACATTATCTTTCTGCTCAGACTATTGAAGGACATTTATAAATTTGTCTTTCTTGTACTTTATAATTTGGGAGGCATTTTCTCCAATATCAAAGGTTCTTGCACTTTTAATGATGGAATTATTTTGAGTTTGAAGATGAAAATGTCAAATCAAACACCCATTCTGAAAAGAAGAAAATAAGAGAAAAAAAACCACCAAGATTCAGAAGGGGGAAATGTGGATAATTTCTAAAGAAAAGAGAGAAATGTTTATGAAATTTGTGAAATCACCAAAATTTATTTCTTTTTTTCTAAGGAATTGAAATATCTCTCCTCTAACATTCTTGGCATTGGAGGGAAGGCAAGTCGTAAACAATATTTTTTAAAAAAACTTGGAAATTACCTTCCTTATTTTGGACTCTAGTACTATCTTCATCTCATGTCAATTAAATTAAACATCTAGCCACAGTTTAACTTTTTATTTTTAGGACTGAAGCAAAAAATGCAATTAAAACTGAGCATGATTCACCAATGTGAGACTGCAGGAAAAGGAAAAACCAAACAGCATAATGTGATGTGTAAACTCAAATGTCATTTTCAAAGGCAAATGAAACTGATAACCTTTCAGCTGCAAAGTTGAGTCTAGTTGCTATTGAAGAAAAATGTTGACCATTAATGATCAGAAGTCTAACTGACCTTTAAAAGTAGTTTGAACAAATTTTGATTGTTCGGTCCAAATCCAAGAACCCTGAGGGGAAATAACAACCCTCAAGAGTACAGAAAACATCTGCAAAGAGCAAACAAGTGGTGTGTTCTCTTTCTTCCAGGTAGGGAAGATAACAATTAATGGCCTTAAGCTATGCTATGGGTGGCACAGCACAGACATTAGAAAACATTGTTTGAATAGTAGTGCTACAAAAGCTTGTCTTGAGGAGTCATGTTATTTTCATAGCTTGATGTAATCTTGTGCATGCTGACAGGCCCTCTGTCAGAAATAGTGTAGATATAGTTGATTGTGCCTTGAGGAAGGGTTTAAAAGATCATCTCTTGACATCTGTTGTAGCTCTATGTTTTTTTTATGAATAATGAAGTGTCGCCATTGTTTATATTCCCTTAAGTACTAGCTATGTGCTCCCTTCCCTCATTCACTATCTGTTAATAGATTTGTAGAAACAGCTCCCTTTGCCTGTTGTAATCCCTGCCAGTTGTAATTCATTTGGACCGTCACCCATTAAGATTTAACTTTTAAAAATAATCTTATTCCTTTATATTGCCTTTAGTTATGATAAGTATCAGCTCCAGAGAGACCAAAGCAGAGTTCTCGCTGTAAGTAGTACCATCAAAGGAGGAAAGATAATCACACTATTGTGCTCACTCGTCATTGACTTTTCCTCTCCAGGCAGCTTCCATCCCAGCTCCTTCATTAAAATCTTAGACAAAAGCTAACTGTCTTTTTTTTTTGGTAGATATTTTATTCTCTACCAGGATTCAGCAATGGGGGGAAAGGCTTTCTCAGAATGGGACAGCAGTCTCAAGGAATTTCCCTGAAAATCACTCTTCTAATAGGACAAATATTTACAGATGGAGACTATCATGAGCCCACTACCTAATAGCTTTCTGGGTTTGGTTATTTTTTTGGATACTGAAGATCCTGGTTGTTTAATTAGAGACTTGCAGATAGTTCACGTTAATGCTATGTTAAATATGGCTTTGGCTCTAGGCCTGTCCAGGGTTTTCCTCTGTTCCCCACAAATGTGCTCATCACCCACTGGAAAACAGGGGTCCCCACAGGTGAGGTGGTGTTGCCTTGAGGAGGTACATGAGATGGTGATTATTGGAAGATCTGTGCCATTTGGTCTGTGGTTTCCTCTTTGTTGCTGATCTTTTCTTAACATGTAGTCAACAATGGCATCAGAGACTATGTGGGGTAGGCTGTCTTTTCTCCTTTTTGTAGGCACCCACAACTACATCAAAATTTGGGAGATTAGAGTGGAACAAAAAAATCTGAGAACACGTGGCTACAGCTTGCATGACGTTTCTGTTCATGGGCTAAAATGGTTATGCAGAAGTTTATCTGTGGTTAAAGAATGGAGAACTTTCTTTTTTCCCCGCACTTTTAAATCTGTTTCACCATATTACTCAGATTTATTTTATTTCATACTGAATTAGGAGGCTGAAGACGGATGCTTCTGTTGAAGGGCAAATCGCTTAATTTTCATTTTGACACTATAATCTAATCAGACTGAGGAAACGTACTTCACCAAATGAAACAGGCATAAGCAGGAACTCTGTCATTTATGTGTTGATTCTATGTAGCCTTGATAAGACTATCTTCATAGTGGGTGCCCAAAAAACCTCAGCCCTTGCCATAGCTCCTTGCAGGGTGATGAAGCTATTGCGAGTAGCCAACGGAGTTAGGTTAAGTCCAGCTTGAGGACCCTGCTGTCTTCTGCAGCCACCTCAGGAACTGCATGATTACCTTTTAAACCAGTGTGATAGCTGTCTCCTCAGCTGTGTCTTAGGGACAAAGTCAACTTCAAAGAATTACTTTTAGGGCTTGGCTTCTCATCCTCTGTGGTAAAAAAACAAAAGTAAAATACACAGAAACTATGTCTGACTGTGACTGAAAGTGTAATACATGTGTCAATAGGCTGCAGCTATACTGAGGTCACTACCGTCTGGATGAACACACCCAAGCTAGCTATAAGTTAACAGATAAAATACTGCCTATGTAGTAGCACTGCAAGTGGCACTGAGTACAGCTATTTTGCAGCCCTCAGGAAAAACGGTCTTACGTGTATGCATTGAGCATGGCATATGTAAGTGTCTTCCAGAAGATGTTATGGCAGTTCAGATCTCCCATGAGGATCAAGGCCTGCAATCTAGAAGCTTCATCCAGCTATTTATGGAAGGTTTCATCCAACACTACTTCTGATGGGGTAGTCTGTAAGGGATACCCATAGTGTTGTCCTTCCCTTCGGCTCTGACTTCTAAGCTCTCAACCAGCCGCTCTGTGGCAAAGCTTCATGCATTTGAGCCATTCCTCTGTACATAGAGTACACACCCATCCATATATGCCAAGTGTAATAGCATACTGCCCAGGTGGTTAGTCAAACATGACTAAAAATCAATGTACTAACCCCAGAAAACAAGAAATAACTCATGAGGGAGTGGGAATGGCTTGTATATGCTTCCTTATACTACTACTGCTGATTTCCACTGGATGAAAAGTTTGCCTTATTCTGACACTTTCTAAAATACAATAGCTATTATTAATATCGGAATGGGGCACTTGTCATTGTTTTCATTCTTACTGGTGACAAGTAGAGAGTGTCCTATATATTCACATGGCTTTAGCCTGTGTATGGGCTATGTTCTTTTCTAAATTGAAAAGGCATGGCAAATTCATATGGAATTAAAGATAAAAAGGAAAATAATATCATGACGAACCTTTTCAGTTGATCATATATGTATCTTATCTTGAAAAAACTTTTTGAATAAATCAATGAATGTCTTCTTAATGTCTCTTTAGTACAGGTAACCTGAGCTATTTTACAATCTCAGTTATTTTAGAACTCATTTGGTTCCATCTGCTAACAAACATTAGAATTCGAATGGCATGCTTTCTTTTGCAATTTCTGTGTAACAACCTTTGTAAGATCTGTAATCAGAGTTATTTCATAATCTGGACTCATTAGGGGCTAGTTTTGTTCCTGTTCCTAGCAAATGATAGCTTGAGAATGGTATGCTTTCTTTTGTAATGCCTTCCCGATAAACTTTTAAGACCTAATTCTCTTTCCAAATAGCTGATTTATCTGTTGTGTGGTGTTATCAAGCAGGGTTGAAGATGGTCGTTTGAGTGATTTAGTGGCTGGGGTGTAAGGTGCCTTGTGACTTCTAATTGTATGGTGTCATAAACATTTTCTTTCTCCTTCTGTGCAACTACAAAATGAAAATATCATAAGAACCTTGCCTGGAGTTATCTGTAAAAATGTAATTAAGTCCTCTTCAGTTAACTAGAGTTATTCCCCAGTAGATTTGATCCTTACAAGTAAAAAAGTACAAGGTTCCCTGAGAAACTTTTAACCCAACATGTAGGATGCAGAATTTAAACATTAGATCTAGGAAGTTCAAACTTGTCATTGCAATTACTTTGAAAAACCTCATGAAACAACATTGTATCATGGACTTCACAACCTCACAGATGAGCTGTCTTGTCCAGATCCAAGAGATGTGGTATTCTTAATCTTGTTTCTGATAAAAGCAGCCATGTCTGGCTGCTGATAGAAGGCAATGACTAGACTTTTTAAATTTCTTATCTATTTCCAATACTTGGCATGATTTACTTGGATGTCTGTCCCAATGTAGGCGTAGGAAAATGTCTAGTCATTTAACATGTGTGCTTTCTCTCCCGTATAGCTGTAGTCAGGCTAGCAGTTGCTCAGACCCACACATTTTATTCAAAGTTAAAAGCTAAAGGAAGGCTAAGAAATTATACTTCCAGTTAACTGCACTTACTTCTAAAATGTAAGTGGGGAAAAGTATGCTGGAAGATTTTTTTTCATCCTGTCCAGTTTATCTGAAACATTAATGTGGTCAGTTACACATCAAAATAGTGGATTTTTTTTTTTCATTTGCTATGTTAGTGTTTCACTGTATAAACTTAACCTGCATACTTTTAAAATGGTTTTGCCAGCTTTTATCAAGATTAACAAAACATTTACCAAAGCCACAACAAATACTGTCTCTGTCAGAAAGGTGTAATCTATAATGGAGCCCTTTCTAGAGACCAATGGAGGCTTTTAACCATTGGAAACAGATGAAGATCTCTGATAAGAGGGGTTGATTTCACCCTCTAATTTCCTGCTTTTCTTGTGAATTTCTCACTCAATTTATTTGAAGATCCTCAAAAAGCCAAGCTTAGAAAGTTCAGTTTAGTGTGATCAGATGGCCAACTCAGGTGGCACTGGTGTATGCCCGCCCTTGAGAGAATGATTTGACTGCCTGGTATTAGGTACTACCTAAAGGCAGCCTATAAAATCAAGCTCCCTGTTTTGAAGCTCGGATTCCCTTAAATGTTTAGTGCTGACTTGGAGGTGTGCTCAAAAGCACAATGCTGGGGAAGCTGCTGTTAGAGCCTGCCACCAGTCCAAAACTGGAAAGAGGAATCAAAATTCTCTGCTCGTTCTTGGGGTGGCCTGATTTACTAGGCTTATTCAAAATGCAGTTGAACAGAGCTTGCTAATCAGGCCAGCATCCATGCTGGAGGAGTGCAGAACAGGAGGAAGCAGCAGACAGTGTTTGACTGCGCTGCTCAGGTGGAGGGACCTGATTGATTTACCCTATTCAGTCCAAAAGTGGTTAGACATTTTGGTCCCCCTCAGGTAGGACTTCGTCTTAGCCTTAAAGCTAAGGCTTAAGGTAGGACTTGTTCTTTAAAAGTCTCTGTCCCATTCTTGACAGCCTAGGTAGGTATCTCAAGCACTATTTTTGTTTCTACCAGAGTGAAGCACCAGGTTTTTACGTCTGTGTTGTAGTCAGGACTGTGATGACTATCAAAATCTGTCCAAAAAGATATAAACTAGCATGTCATGAACTCAAAAGAAGTCATTTTCAGGGTGTGAAGAGTTTCAAAATCACAGAATCACAGAAACATTGAAGCTGTCAGGGACCTCTGGATGCCATCTGGTCCAACTTCCCTGCTCCACCATGGCAACCTAAAGCCTGTTGCCTAGGGCTGTGTCCAGATGACTTTTGAATATCTTCAAGTATCTGCTGCCTCTTTGGGGCCCAGGTTAAACATGTGACAAGAAAATTTCCTACCCTGTTACAGCCCTCTGATTATTATCCATTATTGATTTTTCATGTAGGCAGTGATGAAGGTGCAATAAGAAGTCCAAGGGCAATCAAGAGAGACTTCAGGGCCTTGGGACAACTGGTTAAGGGATCAGGAGCACAAGTCATATTCTCCTCTATCCTTCCAGTTGCAGGGAATGATCAGGGAAGAAATAGGAAGACTCAGCAGATCAATACCTGGGTCTGTGACTGGTGTCACCAGCAGAATTTTAGGGGTTTTGATCATGGGTGGGACTACATGACACCAACTTGCTGGCAACAGATGGGGTACACCTGTCTCAAAGGAGGAAAAGGATTTTTGCAGTTAGCAGGGCTCATTGCAAGAGCTTTAAACAAGATTTGAAGAGGGAAAGGAATGAAACCAGGCTCACCAGAGATAAGCCAATGTTAGAGGGACAATGTGCTAGAAAGGTTCTTCAATATGCTTCACGATGTGCTGAGTACACTGGAGCATATTTGAAATGTTCCTGTATTAATGTGCTCAGCACCTTAGTCATCTCAGTGAAGGCAGGGGATGGAGAAGGCAGCAAGGCCATAAGGGTGGTTGATGCATTAGAAACCACAAAAACATGTGAAAAGAATGACATGGGAATTAGGGCTTCTCCCTTGAAAAAAAAAAGGCCGGATCAATAGCCTAATTGAAGTGCATCTACAGGCAACATGGACAGCAAACAGGAGGAGCTGAAAGCCATTGTGCATATGGGAAACTATGATGTCGTTGCAATCATGGAAACATGGTGGCTTACTCACACAACCAGAGTGCCGCAATGGATCAATATAAACTCTTCAGAAGGGATAGGCAAAGAAGGAGAGGCAGTGGGGTAGCCCTGTATGTTAGGGAGTGTTTTTACTGTCTAGAGCTTGACGATGGTGATGAAAGAGTCAAGTGCTTATGGGTAAGAATCAGGGAAAAGGCCAAGAAGGCTCATATCATGGTGGGAGTCTGTTATGGACCGCTCAGCTAGGATGGAGACAGATGAATATTCTATAAGCAGCTGGGAAGTCTCACGAACTCTAGTCCTTCTCCTCGAAGGGGACTTAAACTTACTAGATGTCTGCTGGAAATACAATACAGCAGAGAGAAAACAATCTAGGAGGTTCCTGGAGTGTGTGGAAGATACTTCCTGACACAGCAGGTGAATGAGCAAACAAGGGAAGGCACCCCACTGGACCTGTAGTTTGCGAACTGAGAAGGACTTGTGGGTGACGTGATGGTTGGAGGCCACCTTGGGCAAAGTGATCATTAAATGATAGAGTTTTTGATTCTCAAAGAAGTAAGGAGGAGGGTCAGCAGAACTGTCACCTTGGATTTCCAGAGGGCAGATTTTGGCCTGTTTAGGGACTTGGTTGACAGACTCCCTTGGGAGGCAGTCCTGAAGGGCAAAGGAGCCCAGAAAGGCTGGACATTCTTCAAGAAAGAAGTCTTAAAGCCACAGGAGTGGGCTGTCCCCATGTGCCAAAAGATGAGCTGGTGGGGAAGAAGACCAGCCTGGTTGAATAGAGAGATTTAGCTGGAACTCAGGAAAGAAAAGAGAGTTCATGATCTTTGGAAGAAGGGGCAGGCAACTCAGGAGGACTGCAAGGACGTCATGAGGTTATGCAGGGAAAAAATTAGAAGGGCCAAAGCCATCTAGAACTTAATTTGGCTACTGCAGTAAAAGAAAATAAAAAATGTTCCTATAAATACATTAGCAACAAAAGGAGGGCTACAGAAAATCTCCATCCTTTATTTGATGCAGGGGGAAAAATAGGGACAAAGGATGAGGAAAAGGCTGAGGTACTTAATGCTTTCTTTTTCTCAGTCTTTAATAGTAAAACCAATTATTCTTAGGGGAGCCACCCTGCTCCATTGGAAGACAGAGGTAGAGAGCAGAATGAAGCCCCCATAATCTAACGGGAAATTGTTAGCAACCTGTTACACGGCTTAGACACATACAAGTCTATGGGTCCATATGGGATCCACCCAAAGGCACTGAAGGAGCTGGTGGAAGTGCTCACCAAGCCACTTTCAACCGTTTATCAGCAATCCGGGCTAACCAGAAAGATCCCAGTTGACTGGAGGTTAGCAAATGTGATGCCCATCTAGAAGATGGGCCAGAAGGAGGATCCAGGGAACTACAGGCTTTTTTATCTGACCTCAGTGCTGGGGAAGGCTGTGGGCCAGATCATCTTGAGTGCCATCACACAGCACTACAAGACAACCAGGTGATCAGCCAGTATGGGTCCTGCTTGACTAGCGTGATCTTCTGTGATGAGATGACCCATTTAGTGAACAAGGGAAAGGCTGTGGATGTTGTCTACCTGGACTTTAGTAACCCCTTTGACACTGTTTCCCACAGCATTCTCCTGGAGAAACTGGCTGCTCATGACTTGGACAGGTGTGGAGTAGCTGCACCAAGGTGGTGCTCCCCAGGGCTCAGCACTGCAGCCGGTTCTCTTTAATATCTTTATCAATGACCTGGACAAGGGGATTGAGTGTACCCTCACTAAGTTCGCAGACGACACCAAGCTGGGCAGGAGTGTCGACCTGTTTTGTTTGAGGGTAGGATGGGTCTGCAGAGGGATCTGGACAGGCTGGATCAGTGGGCCGAGGCCAATGGTATGAGGTTCAACAAGGCCAAGTGCCGGGTCCTGCACATGGGTCACAACAACCCCATGCAGCGCTATAGGCTTGGGGAAGAGTGGCTGGAAAGCTGCCAGGTGAAGAAGGACCTGGGGGTGTTGGTTGACAGCCAACTGAATATGAAATGTCAGTGTACCCAGCTGTCCAAGAAGGTCAATAGCATCCTGGCCTGTATCAGAAATAGTGTAGCCAGCAGGACTAGGGAAGTGATTGTCCCCTGTACTCGGCACTGGTAAGGCCACACCTTGAGTACTCTTCAGTTTTGGGACCCTCACTACAAGAAAGACATTAAGATTCTGGAGTTTGTCTAGAGAAGGACAATGAAGCTGATGAGGGGTCTAGAGCACAAGTCTTATAAAGATTGGCTGAGGGAACTGGGGTTTAGCCTGGAGAAAAGGAGGCTCACAGGAGACATTATTGTTCTCTGCAACTACCTGAAAGGAGGCTGTAGTGAGGTGGATATAGGTCTCTTTTTCCAAGTAACAAGTGATAGGACAAGAGGAAATGGCCCCAAGTTGCACCAGGGAGGTTTAGATTGGATATTAGGAAAAATTTCTTCACCAAAAGGCTTATCAAGCACTGGAACAGGCTGCCCAGGAGGTAGCTGAGTCACCATCCCCGGGGGTATTTAAAAGAGGTGTAGATGTGGCACTTCAGGAGATGGTTAAGTGGTGGACTTGGCAGTGTTAGGTTTATGATTGAAGTCAATGATTTTAAGGGTCTTTTCCAACCTGAATTATTCTATGATTCTAAGTATGGAGATGCCAGAATATCTCTGGGCAACCTGTGGCAGTGCTTGGTCATTCTTACAGTGAAAAAGAGTTTCTCAATGTTCAGAGGAAACCTACTGTTTTTCAGTTTGTGTCCATTGCCTCTGGTCTTTTCACTGGGCATCAATGGAAAGAGCCTGGCTTCATCTTCTTTGTACTTTTCCTTCAGGTATTGGTGAGATCCTCTTGAACCTTCTCTTCTCCAGGCTGAAGAGTCTCAGCTCACTCAGCCTTTTCTGCTAGGAGAGACACTCCGGTCCCTTCATCGCCTTTGGGACCCTTCACTGAACTCTTTCCAGTAAGTCCGTACCTGTCTTGTACTGGGGAGCCCCACACTGGACAGAGTACTCTGTGTGTGGCCTCACCAGTGCTGAGAAGAAGGGAAGGATCACCTCCCCTGACCTGCTGGCAACACTCATTCTAATGCAGCCCAAGATACAATTGCCCACTTTTGCCACAAGGGTACGTTTGTGGTAGAGCGTATTTGGCATGCCTCACTAACGTGCTAATGCCTTTACTCAGTTTGTGTCCTCTAAGCAGACCAGGCAGATATTTCATACTTACTTAAGAACTTGAAGAAAGCCCACATGAAGAGGTTATTAAACCACTGGAGACATCCAGACAATAAAACTACATGCTTGCAAAACTTTAACAAGACTAATCCTGACATTTGTGTTAAGAACATCAGAAATGTCCTGGGGTCCACAAGCCATCTGACTTCTCTAAGTGCTATTTGGAGAAAGAAGATAAATCTAATTACATATCATAACTGAGGGCATGAGGAAACCTGTGTTTCTGTTTTTTCCAGATTTCAGCAAATATTTCAAAGAAAATTGTCACTCGCAAAATATGATGCTGGGATCCTGAGAAAGATCAGTGACAAATGTCATGGAACATAAAGCTTTTCCTCCTATCAGCCAGGAAGAGAAAGAAATACTTTCCAATGTGTGTGAAGGAAGATTACTTCTCTGAACCCTGAGAATCCAGGTTTGTGTTCAAAACATGGACTAGAAAGGGTGATTTTTTTATTGCCCGTTGCTTGCTGGAGCTTTAGAAACACTAAATGTGGTTTGGGAGCCTGAGAACCATAGGAAGAGTAGTTCAGATAAATGCAATGCTAGACAGAAAAGGCCACAAGAAAAGATGAACGAACTTGAGAAGAAGCCAGAACAAACCACTCTAAACCAGGAACAGCAAACCAAATCATCGAAGTTTGGAAAAAACAATTGGTCCTCTGCGTTTGCGTTAGACTTTATTAGTTAAATGGATGCCAGTTACTGAAAGAGTAGTTAGATTTGTAAAATTCGCAAGACTATAAGGTATACACATAGGTCAGATATGCCAAAATGGTTTGGAAAATATTTGAAATGGCTTGAAAATCAGGTTTTTGAAACTGACCTCCGGATAGCTCTTACACCGAGATTCCCCGTGATTGTGCGCTTGTACCTTTTCATTACAGGAAAGTCGTGTGCAAAACTTGATCCTCTGGAGGAATACAAGAATGCTGTCAGGGTATGCAGGGAGGAAACAAGGAAAGCCAAGGCAGCCTTGGAATTGAACCTGGCGAGGGATGTCAAGGCCAAAAGGAAGGGTTTCTTTAAGTATATAGGAGACAAAAGGAAAACTAGGGAAAATGTGGGCCCGTTGTTGAATGAGACAGGTGCTGTGGTGACGGATGATGCAGAGAAGGCGGAGTTGCTAAATGCCTTCTTTGCTTCTGTCTTCACTGTTCGGGCCAGTCCTTGTGAGACCCAGACTTTGCAGGTAACAGAGAAAGTCTGGGGGAAACAAGACTATCCCTTGGTTGACAAGGAGCACGTTAAAGATCAGTTAGATAAATTGGATATACATAAATCCATGGGGCCTGATGGGATGCACCCTCGGGTGCTGAGGGAGCTGGGGGAAGTCATTGCTGGGCCTCTCTCCATTATCTTTGAAAGGTCCTGGAGGACAGGTGAGGTGCCTGAGGACTGGAGGATAGCCAATGTCACTCCAGTCTTCAAAAAGGGCAGGAAGGATGACCCGGGAAACTACAGGCCGGTCAGCCTCACCTCCATCCCTGGGAAGATGATGGAGCAGCTTGTTCTGGGAGTCATCTCAAAGCACCTGGATGAAAAGAAGATTATCAGAAGTAGTCAACATGGATTCACCAAGGGGAAGTCATGTCTGACTAATCTGATAGCCTTCTATGACAAAGTAACTAGATGGGTGGATGAGGGGAGGGCAGTGGATGTTGTCTACCTTGACTTTGGCAAGGCTTTCGACACTGTCTCCCACATCATCCTCACAGGAAAGCTTAGGAAGTGTGGCTTAGATGAATGGACGGTGAGGTGGATTGAGAACTGGCTCACAGATAGAGCTCAGAGGGTTGTGGTTAGTGGCGCAGAGTCTAGTTGGAGGTTAGTAACAAGTGGTGTCCCTCAGGGGTCAGTACTGGGCCCAGTTTTGTTCAACATATTCATCAATGATCTGGATGAAGGGATAGAGTGTACCATCAGCAAGTTTGCTGATGACACAAAACTGGGAGGAGTGGCTGACACGCCAGAAGGCTGTGCTGCCTTACAGCGTGACCTCGCCAGGCTGGAGAGTTGGGCAGAAAGAAACCTTATGAAGTTCAACAAGGGTAAGTGTAGGGTACTGCACCTGGGGAGGAATAACCCCATGCACCAGTACAGGTTGGGGGCTGACCTCCTGGAGAGCAGCTCTGTGGAGAGGGACCTGGGAGTCCTGGTGGACAACAGGATGACCATGAGCCAGCAATGTGCCCTGGCGGCCAAGAAGGCGAATGGCATCCTGGGGTGCATCAAGAAGAGTGTGGCCAGCAGGTCGAGGGAGGTCATCCTCCCCCTCTACTCTGCCCTGGTGAGACCGCATCTGGAGTACTGTGTCCAGTTCTGGGCTCCCCAGTTCAAAGATGATTAGGGGATTGGAACATCTCTCCTATGGAGAAAGGCTTAGAGACTTGGGTCTCTTTAGTCTAGATAAAAGAAGATTGAGGGGGGATCTTATTAATACTTACAAATACTTAACGGGAGGATGCCAGGGGGATGGGAGCAGTCTTTTTTCAGTGGCGCCCAGTGATAGGACGAGGGGTAATGGGCATAAACTTGAACATAGGAAGTTCCATCTTAACATGAGAAGGAACTTCTTTACTTTGAGGGTAGTGGAGCACTGGCACAGGCTGCCCAGAGAGGTGGTGGAGTCTCCCACTCTGGAGACATTCAAAACCCGCCTGGACGCTGTCCTGTGCAACCTGCTGTAGGTGACCCTGCTCTGGCAGGGGGGTTGGACTAGATGATCTCCAGAGGTCCCTACCAACCCTAACCATTCTGTGATTCTGTGATTCTATGAAAAGGGTAAAAAATATGGCAGCACTGTTGTAACAACCATTCATTAATTTGGGAAATACAAGCTACGCTTCAAAGAAAATTAAACATGTTAATAAAGTAAGGACATGTGTATTGGGTCTGTCTAAGGTGGAGTTAATTTTCCCCATAGCAGCCTTCACAGTGCTGTGCTTTGTACTGGTAGCTAGAAAGGTGTTGATAACACACACCAGTGTTTTGGCTACTGCTGGGCAGTGCTTCACCAGCATCAGGGCTGTCTCTCCAACATTCCCCCCTCACCAGTAGCCTGGGGGTGGGCAAGATCTTGGGAGGGGACATAGCAAGGACAGCTGACCCAAACTGACCAAAGGGATATTCCATATCATATGACATCTGCTGAGCAATAAAAGCTAAGAGAAAAGAGGAGAGGTGGGGACATTCACTACAACTTTTGTTTTCTGGAGTACCTGCTATGTGTCCTGAAGTCCCGCTTCCTGGGAAGTGGCTGGACATTGCCCATTGGTGGGAAGTAGAGAATAAATCTTTTGTTTTCCTTTGCTTCCATGCACAGCCTTTGCTTTTGCCTTTATCTTGACCCACAAGTTTTTCCATCTTATTTCCACACACCCAGTCCTGCTGAGGAGAGGAGTGATAGAATGGCTTCTTGGGCACCTGGCATCCAGCCGAGGTCAACCCACCACAGTTCTCTTTGGCACCCACCCTGAGACATAAGCAATTCAAGATAAGGATAGTAATTGGGTGAGGCAACAGGCAAGCATGGACTGAACACAGCTGGAGAGCTAAGAGTGGAATGATTGTGGGGAATTTCAGTTGTAATTGTGGTGAAGGGAAAAGGGCTGGATTGTGTGTAGATCGCTCATTTTCATTTGGTGCTGTGATGATGCTATTTTGATTTTGGTGTGGAGAATTTTTTTGTTGTTGTTGATATGAGTGAAGTTTTTGAAGATTGTGTGATTAATGTGGATTTCAATGATAATTCTTAAATATGTGATTCGCAGAGGCGTGGCATGGAATGTATTGGGTTACTGTGGCAAGGTTTTGGTAGCAGGGAGGCTGCAGGGGTACCTTCTGCAAGAAAATGCCAGAATTCCCCCATGTGTCCTAGACCAAATGCCGGGTGGCTCAAAGATGGACCTGCCGCTGGCCAAGGCCGAGCTCATCAGCAACAGTGGTAGCACTTCTGGGATAACGTATTTAAGAAAAGGGAAAAGTTGCTGTGCAACAGCAATTGCAGCTGGAGAGAGGAGTGAGAATATGTGAGAGAAATAGCTCTGCAGACACCAAGGTCAGTGAATAAGGAAGGGGAGGAGGTCCTCCAGGCACCAGAGCAGAGATTCTCCTGCAGCTGATGGTGAAGACCATAGTGAGGAAAGTTGTCCCTCTGCAGCCCGTGGAGGTTAATGGTGGAGCAGTTATTCACCTGAAGCCCATAGAGAACCTCACACCGGAGCAGGTGGATGTGCCCAAAGGAGGCTGTGACCTTGTGGAGATCCCATGCTGGAGCAGGTTTGCTGGTAGGACTTGTGATCCCATGGGGGACCCACGGTGGAGCATTCTGCTCCTGAAGTACTGCACCCCATGGAAGAGACCCACACTGGAGCAGTTCACAAAGAACTGCAGCCTGTGGGAAGGACCCATGTTAGAGAAGTTCATGGAGGACTGTGTCCTGTGGAGCAGGGGAGGACTGCGAGGAGTCCTCTCCCAGAGGAATAAGAAGCTGCAGAAACAGTGTGTGATGAACTGACCGCAACCCTCATCTCTCATCCCCTGTGCCACTGCAGTGAAGGAGGTAGAGAATTCAGGAGTGAAGTTCAGCCTGAGAAGAAGGCAGGGCTGGGGGGAAGCTACTTTAAGATTTTGGGTTTATTTTCTCATTTTCCTATTCTGATTTGATGGGTAATAAATTAAATTAATTTTCCCCAAGTCGAGTCTGTTTTGCCTGTGACGATAATTGGTGAATGATCTCTCCCTGTCCTTATCTTGACCCACAAGCCTTTCATTATGTTTTCTCTCCCCTGTACAGCTGAGGATGGGGAATGATACAGCAGCTTTGGTGGGCACATGTAGTCCCACCAGGGTCAAGCCATGACAACATGCAAGACTAAAGTGTCTGAACAGTCTTAACTCAGATGAGCTGAGAATCCCCGAAATCATGACATGGTTACAGCTCTGGTATTTTAACATTTGTGAACCAGAGTAGATGTAACTGATTGCTTAAGACATTTGTTCATAATTTCTTATGGGATCTCAAAAGATGAGGAGTAGGAGAAAGCAAGGGAGGAGTTCGACAGCAGGTAGACTCTTCTCTACCCAGGAAAGGTAAAAGCTTAAAAATAAGCATTTAAGGGTGGACTTGGAAAATGGTTGACACTGGATAAGAATAGAAAAGACTCAGTCTTAGGGAGATGTGGAGGCAGAAGATGCTTGGACAGATGCCAAGGAGATGGCAAGAGACCAGGGGATGGCAGTGGGTAGGACAGTAGGGACAGATGCGTTTAACTCACAGACTGAAATGCCTTAAGGGCCTTTATATTAACCACAAGTGGGCTGAGCCTTTGCAGTCTTCTTCTGGCAATGAATCGGTGTGACTTCTCCTGGGAATGTCTATTTTCTTCCTTCTAGCAACTGACCTGCACAGAGACTAACAGATCCCTACTGCTATGATTAGTCGGCTTGGATGGAAAGGACCTCAGCTGAGAGTCTGGATTCTGCCACCTGCTTGGTGGCCATCAGTCTGGCTCCTGGTGTTGAAGCTTCTCTTCCTGATGGGTGGTCCCTTTCCTGAAGAGCCAGGAAGTTAATTTTAGAAACAAATAGTCCTGAGAATAATATTAAGATCGATATGAAATTCTTAAAAGACAGGATGTGCCAGCTGTTGATGTTGTGGGACTTAGACACCATGTTGTTCAAAACTGGGCTTTTCTATGTGACATGTAGAAGCCACCAGCACTGGGAGGTTTGAGGTTTGAGAGAAGGTACTCTGTATTCATCTCAGGGCCCACATACCTGAGTCCTTCTGATGTGCTGAAGGTCTAGTCAGCAGCTACACAAATAAATACCATGGAATCGTAGAATCATAGAACGGTTAGAGTTGGAAGGGATCTTAAAGATCATCTAGTTCCAACCCCCCTGGCTCCTTTTCAGGGCTGCTCTCAATCTGTTCTCCACCTAGACTGTATTTGTGCTTGGGATTGCCCCACCCACATGCAAGATGTTGCACTTGGCCTTGTTGAACTTCATGAAGTTTGCTCAGGCCCACCTCTCAAGTTTGTCCACGTCCCTCTAGATGGCATCTCTTCTCTCCAGCATGTTGACCACTCCACAGCTTGGTGTCATCAGCATACTTGCTGAGGGTGCACTCAATCCCACTATCCATGTCCCAACAAAGATGTTAAACAGCATCAGTTCTAGTACCGACCCCTGAGGAATGCCACTTGTTTCTGGTCACCACTTGGATATCAAGTCATTGATCACAACTCTTTGAGTGCAGCCAATTCCTTATCCACCAAGTAGCCCATCCGTCAAATCCATGTCTCCAATTTAGAAAAAAGGATGTCATGCAGGACAGCATCAAACACTTTGCACAAGTCCAGGTAGATAATGTCAGTTACTCTTTCATTACCCACTAATGAAGGATGCCAAATTTGTCAGGTATGATTTGCCTTTAGTGAAGCCATGTTTGCTGTCACCAGTCTCCTCATTTTTTTCCATGAGCCGTAACATAGTTTCCAGGAGAATGTGCTCCATGATCTTGCTGGACACAGAGATGAGACTGACCAGCGTGTAGTTCCCCATATCTTCCTTTTTTTCCCTTTT
>NW_009661372.1:5813692-5817730 GCF_000708025.1 Charadrius vociferus | reverse complement strand
AGCAGGAACTTCATCAGACTGGCACAACTTCTGAAATATGATGGACAGTGGCTTAGCAACTTGACCCACCATTTTCCTCAGGACCCATGAATGAATCTCATCAGGTCCCATGGACTTGTGCACCTTCAGGCTCCCTAGAACCCAATCTTCTCCTGCAGTGGATGGTTTCTCACTCTCCCAGTCCCTGCCTTTGCCTTCTACAACTTGGGTGGTGTGGCTAGAGCACTTGCCAGGGAAGACTGAGGCAAAAATGTTGTTGATCACCCCAGCCTTCTCCATATCCCACGTGTCCAGGTGTCCCATTTCCTTCTGGAGAGGGCCTTCATCTTCCCTATCCTTCCTTTTATCACTGACATACCTAAAGAAGATTTTCTTATTGCCCTTGACATCCTTGGACAGATTTAATTCTGTCATGGCTTTAGCTTTCCTAACCTGATACCTGGCTGCTTGGACAATTTATCTGTATTCCTCCCAGGCTACCCGTTCTTGCTTCCACCCTCTGTAGGCTTCCTTTTAATGTTTGAGGTTGTCCAGGAGCTTCTTGTTCATCCATGCAGGCCTCCTGGTGTTTTTGCCTGACTTCTTTGTTGAGATGCATCGTTCCTGAGGTTGCCACCATCATGGCCTATTAGATCAAAAGAGTTAGGTTTTTTTCCAATAATGCAGACATACTCTTGTGTTTTGCTAACATGTCTGTTCAACTCTGGGGGAAGCTAAGGAGTAGCAAAGGCAACAGCTGATACACTCTCACAGAGCTCTCTTGTTCATTGCCAGCCACCAGCCAACCTCAGGTGTTCCTGACGGAGATACACATACGTCTTCCAAGTGGCGTGTGGAGGTCATCACCAGCATTCAGCTGCTGCCTGTGTTGAAGAAGGTAAGCTCCTAAACACAAGAGGGACAACCAGCCAGGCTTGTATATCTGGGACCTGGAAGAGCAGGGTCCAGACATCAGATGGGAATGTGGGAAAAAAAGTGACCAACACTGAATTTCCATTACGTTGGAGATTACGATACTTCAAAAAAAATTGACATCATTTTCTGAAATAAAACTGTTTTAACAAAAACATATGAAAAAATGTGAGGCTGTTGAGCTTTTACCCCCATGCTGTGTGCATAAAGGGTATCTCTAACGTCATCTTCCCCTTTGCTTAAGTTCCTTGTTGTTGGCGTTCACACACCCAAGCTGCTAGAGGCAGGTCATTTTTGGTTAGCTGGCTGGGTGCTGTCACCAGCGACTAGACAGGGCTGGGCACCACAGGAGTGTGCAGTGCCTTCTGCCTCTGCAGGGGGTCCAGCAGGAAACTCTTCAGCTGCAGCCCGATCCATGAAAACAGAAACCCAAGCAGTGTTTGCCCAGGCAGACAGAGGATCTCCTGCGTATGTGGGTACGGGGAAGGGTGGGAAGGCCACAGACAGGCTCTGTGCATCTGCCTCGCCCCAGGGCAGCCTGTGCTGGGCACTCAGGCTGTGACATACACCGTGCATGTCCTCAAGCACCGACTCACTCCCTTCCCACCTCCCCAGCTTCCCTCAGGTGATCACCATCTCCCCCACCTCTCCTTTCCAAGTACATAGTTTCATAATTTAAGAAATTCCCAAATCTTACGTACCCAAAGTATAATTATGCTAAACATCCTGGATATTATGGCATTTCCGTAGCAGTGAGGTAATTCAGAAAGGAATATATTGCTCATGTGTACCAAAAAAAAAAAAAAAAAAAACGAAAAGCAAAAGGTTTGCCTTTCAGCTACATGTACCAAGATGTAACAATCAAAAATTGGCTCAGCAAATACAAGTCAAACCGACAAATTATAATGCCAGTAATATAATCATATTGATCAGAAATGCCTATTGAAGTCAGTGACTTCTTGTTGGCATCGAACTCTTCCTCTCCCAGTGAGGGCTGGCAGCAGTCTCACCTACACAGATACCATCTTGACCTGCAGCGAAATAGCAGAAGCTCTTTCTCAACCCCATCTTTCTGCTGCTCAAGCACAGTGACAAATGTGAGGTCTTCAAGGCCACCAGGCAGCAGGGATTAGGGAAGAAAGTAGGTACGTTATAAGTATAAAGCTCCATCAGAAAAATGCCTCTTGTCACGAGTTATTTCTCTTAATGGAAACCACTTCCAAATCCTTCAAATTTGGCCAACTGCTCAGGTCAAAAGCTGCTGTCAGAAGTGAGACCTCAGCATCGTTATGGCTGGAGCAAGTAAAATTTAAAGGGTTTGAATTGCTATATTTATAAAAATTGCAGATTTTTCTAAATTCCTCTTTTTTTTCCCCCTGCCTCTCTGGTACATTCGTCAGTAATTGAACTTGTATCTCTGAAGAAGTTAAAATAGAAAACACACTTTAAAACATATTCATCATAATTGGCCATTTCTGAGTGGAAATTGGAGACTACCAAAGTTTTTGAAAGTTACTGTGTATTCACAGAACTTTTCACGTACAAAAAAAAGTGATTAAAGAAAAAGTAAGCAGATTCCTTTTTTCTTAGTAATCTTTCATTTGACCTTACTTACAATCATGTTTTGAATGTCAAATTGAATTTTATAGCCATATACATTTCTGTTTCCTTTAAAAACTACATTTTTCATTTGCTGATCTGATTATATTGCCAGTGTTCGCTGCAACTTTTTTCTACTGCTAACTTCTGAGACACACTTCATAACCAAAACCACATGCATATTAACAGTGATGGAAAACAATTTCGACTCAGTGTTATTTGCATTAAAACAAGTTGTAACCTTTACCTATACACAGGATTACCATGTCCGTTTAGTAAGGTGTGTGAGCCGACTCGGGCAGGACGCAGGAAAGACCACAAGACCACGGATGAAAGAGAAAGAACAAATTTAATCCCAATTTAATCTCAATACCTCGCGAATCGGGGAGTCTCCCCAGCAACGCCCGGGCAGAGGGACACAAGCAGGGGACGCAGGCACCGCAGGGCAGGAGAAAGTCCTTGTTAGCAGGAACACGTGCGCTCTAACTTGCTGTTCTCGCCTGCTTTCCAAGGGTTCAAGCAGGCGTAGTTTTCCACTGTGCTTTGATCTTCAACAACAACAAGGCAGTGATCTCATGTATGCTAGATAAGGTGTCACTGAGTCCATCCCAGGTTTACGTTACCTAAGTGCGAATATTCTACTTGCAAGCACACAAGGCTGAACAACAATTATTGTGATATGTGTGTTGTCCAGCACCCCAGGTGCGAGTCACTCAAGCGTGTTTACAATCCTCCTCGCCAATCTTTCGTTATTTTCCCACTTAAGGACAAATAAACACCTTTATTTAACTATTCACAGGGTTGTTGTGTCCCATTCAGTAAAGACAAATGAACAATGGAAAGTAAAAGATAACACGTTCCTCATTCTGAATTCCTTCCTTAGATCAGTGTTACACCAAATTCATGGCAGGAACAGGCTTTTCATCAGTTACACTGCTGGTTTTCAGGAGTACAATAAAACTTACCTGAAGTGACTTCTTTTATGCTAGAGTGCTTCTTTTATGCTTGTTTATGCAGCTGTAAAACGAGAAACACACAGCTATTTAGAAGAATTGCATTTTTATTAACTTAGTGATTTTTAAGAAGCCCATTAGCAACTTGAGACAAAAAGCCCCGGAGAAAGATGAAGGCACACGACTTTGCAAGTTAGGAAAACCCCAACTGTTTCTGGAATACGAGAACAAGACATCCTTTAGGAAACTGGGATTTTGTTGGTTTGTTTGGCAACACTGTGTGAGTGATGAAGGGAAGCACCCTGATAAGACTCTCTCAAGCGCTGAGGGCCACCCGAGTTCTGCTAAAGCTTGGTGCACCTGCTCTGCAACTGCATCTCTATTCGTGCAACAGCTTTTAAGGCATCGATTTTAAAACGTCGGGTTTGACTAGAATTAGATTTATATCCACACACATACACATATACACAATCACACGACGGATGCCACTCTTTGAAGCCGCCACCGGGAGCTCTCTCTCTCTGTGGTCCTCCGAGCTGGGCCGGGGGGGAGGGGGGGGAAGGGGGGCGGCAGC
>NW_009661372.1:5811489-5813181 GCF_000708025.1 Charadrius vociferus | reverse complement strand
GGCGAGGCCATGCCTCCTCTCGCCAGTCTCTCCTGGCACTCCGGGCATCCTGGTCGCCAGTGCAGGGGGCAGCCTGGCCCCCGTCGTCCCGGGCATCCTGGTCGGCAGCCTGTCCCCCGACGTCGCGGGCATCTTGGTCGCCAGTGCAGGGAGCAGCCTCGACCCCGACGTCCCGGGCATCCTGGTCGCCAGTGCCCGGGGCAGCCAGCTGCCCTGTCAGCTAGACTGTCCCCATGCAGATCAAGTGCCCCTCGGCTGCACTCCCTACAGCCTGGGCGAGCGAAGGGGCTCCTCGGAGAAAGTGGTTTGTAAGGTAAAACATTCTCACCTTCGAGAAAATAAAAGGCTGTAGGTGGCACAGGGAAATCACCGCCACCCTCCACCCACTCCCGCGCTAGCGTGGTAAAACGATGCCCTCGGGATGATGCCTCTGTGACCTCAATGTAAATGGTAGGAAGCATCCACCCCTGGGCTGCACCCACCATCTGCAGGTGCCCTGAAGCGTTTTGTCTCGCCTTTGAGAGTAAGTCGCGTGTTGCTGCAATAGTCCACACTGAAGGTGAACCCCACGCAGTTATGGGGAGGGCTATTCACACTTGTTCACGCAAGATTGGCTGTTGTGGGGTTTTTTGTTTTGCTTTTTTGGGGGGTTGGATACTGCGTTTGATTATTGTTCATTATCCCGTGTTTCTTTTAGAATCAGTGACACAGCTTCAAGTCTGAAGATTTTTTATTTACAGTTCTGGAAAGAGGTGCATGAGACGTCCAAATGAGCCCCGGTTATGGAATTGGAAACCTTCATTTCCGTAGGCGTACAGGTACATATATGAAGCCAGCAACGATCTGAAGCCCAGCAGGAGAAAAACAACGTGTAAAGACACCATGGATAATCACAAGGGTAACCAACCAGTTTTTCTAGTGCTCCCGAAGCACCGGCATCCCTCTCTTCAGATCTGTCCTCCGTGCCTTGTCGGGTCACGTAGCGGTGCAGAATTAATCTTTGGCTTTTTCTTGCACAGTCTTTTGTGGCTTGATCATCTTTCTTCAGATCGCCAATTTACCGCGGGGATCCACCTACAATTTCAGCCTCTGTAACCACGACGAGATACAAGAGGATCTCCTAAACGTTTTGGATCCAAACATGACCTTTACACAAGAGGTTGGTGGTTTCTCTGGTGGCATCGCAGGGAAACTGTTGGGACGGCATTGCCTCCACGATTTTACGCTTGACCGCCGGCAGCTGCTTTCTGAAAATCTCGATTAGCAAGCCGGGAGTTCGCTAGTTTAGTAAACCGGTGCCTGTGAAACAGGACGGGGAAGTTATGTCCTACTCTCCTCCGGCGACCTTCCTAAAATGTGCTTCGCTGAAGCTGGGACTAGCAGGGATGGAGAGCAGGAGCCCTGGCGGCTGCTGCCAGAGAGGTACCCGACTCTTCCCGGAGCCTTGCAGACCCGTAGGACTGAAAGTCGCTTGTTGTAATGCTTCTCCGACGCTGAAGATGGTGTCACGGTTGCAAAGGTGATGAGAGGTTTAGAAGCTACGCGCGTCGTTCCGGCGCTTAGAGGAAAGATCAGGCGGCGGCTTTCGAGGAGGTGCAGCCTGCGCGCAGCCCTGCACAGCCCAGTACAGCACAGCACAGCACAGCACAGCCCAGTACAGCACAGCACAGCGCAGCCCAGCACCGGCTGCCC
>NW_009661372.1:5778347-5809292 GCF_000708025.1 Charadrius vociferus | reverse complement strand
ATAAAACCGAAGCTCACCTGCAGTTTGGGTAGCTGCGGGTGAGCGTTTGAGGGCTACAGTTTTGGGGGGGCCGTCCGTTAGGTCGTGTTAAAACTAATCCTCTACGGAAACAGGTGAGCATAATTCAGTTCTGCAAGATGAAAGCCTGCGATATTGACTCACTTCTTTCTGTATGATAAAAGCCTTTCCAGCCTATAGAAGCAGTTACAAACCAGAACTGAATCAAGTGATTATAGTAAGCAGCAGAGTGCAGATAGTGTAGATCTTCCTGTGCCTTTATGGTGGTCTTTTAATATTTACTCCTGTCAATCTTCTGCACAGACGTTGAAATAAAATAGTAATGATCATCACTGGGCAAAAATTACTGTAATTGAAGCAAATTCTGTGTGAACAGAGGTAAGATAATAACGTAGTGTGGTTGTAGTGGAAATAAAGTAGAAATAGAGATGATGTGAAAACAAATTTCCCCAAGCTCTGCAAGGTGTCTAAACATGTGCTTAGTTTTCTGTGCATTAGGGTAAAGTGTATCAAGAAGCACAACTTACTGTTGCTGAGTGGTTATCCTTTGGCAAATAAATTGTAATACCTGCTATCTGTAGGGTTTCCTATAGGTATTGTTGTAAATGAAAACAAACAATTTTTCTGTCTTGTGAAGCATGTAAGTTCCTTATCTAGGTTGGTTACTAAAATTTTGAATTTTTGTTCATAGCAAAGTCATTGCAACCAATCACTAAAACTGCCTTTTTAACATTTTCGTTGCAGGTGAATAAGCTTGGTATTGTTGCTGTGAGTAAGTACGCATAGATTATTCTTTCCTGGGTTTGGTTGTTGCTTTTTTTTTTAACATATCTGGCATCTGCCCTTGATTCTCAACTCAAAAATGGAAAATTAATTGTATGTACTAATATTTACACTGAAATATTTTGAAAGGAGTCTCAGAAATATAAAATATCAATTTGGAAATAAGACTTCTGTTGCAACTGTAACTTAGTTCTCTTAGGGGTATACCTTATGAGCCTCCTATTCTTGTCGTCTTCTTCTTCCAAGGATACCCCTAGACCTTAAGGACTGAGCAGTGAATAAAGCTGTTAATTCCAGATCCCTTTTTTGTTGTTTTTGTGGTTACTAGAAGGCTGTGTTATAGGAGGAAAATAATTACAAGATCGGAACAGGTGGGGATGGGACTAAAAGTCTTCAGGGAGTGTTAAAAATTGGGTGGACTGCTGGATACAAAGGGTATGAATTGATGGCTTGACATCAAGTTGGCAGTTGGTAACAAACAAAGCGTGGTGCCCTAAATGTCAACAGCAGGGCCCGGGCTGTTCAGCACCTTCACCTGGGTGATGAAGCGGAGTGCAGTTTAGTAAAAATTTGCAGACGATGCTATGTTAGGAGGAGTAGCTGACACCCAGAATGGCAGAGCTTCAGTCTGGGCAGGCATTGCAAAATGCTAGGCCTGGGCCAGCAGAAACCTTGCCAAGTTCAGTGAAGGCAAGTGCAGAATCCTGCACCTGGGACGGAACAAGCCGGGAACTGTTTTTTTTTCCTGCTGAAAAGGAGCTGGGGCTGTGCTGGTGCCAGTTTGAACGTAGACCAACAATGCACTAACTGTGAATAAGGCAAGCCATGTACTCAACTATGTTAGGAACAGGGCCAGCGGATCAGGTAAAGCTGTTATTCTCCTGCATGTTGTGCCTGTGAGGCCATACCTGGAACTGTGATACCCAGTTAGCGTGGTTCTCCCCCTCCCCTTTCTCTTTCAGGAGGGATGCTGAGGAACTGGTGAGTGTCAGGGGCCTACAGTATGACAAAGGGACATTAAAGTAACTGGATTTGTGTAGTCTTGCAAGCGGAAAAATACGGGGTGACCTAGAGGCAGCCTGTTACCTGAGGGGCAGTTACGAAGATGGCAGAGCTGAATTTGTAGTAGTAATGGCAGACAGACCTCCCCTTTCTCTTTCAGGAGGGATGCTGAGGAACTGGTGAGTGTCAGGGGCCTACAGTATGACAAAGGGACATTAAAGTAACTGGATTTGTGTAGTCTTGCAAGCGGAAAAATACGGGGTGACCTAGAGGCAGCCTGTTACCTGAGGGGCAGTTACGAAGATGGCAGAGCTGAATTTGTAGTAGTAATGGCAGACAGAATAACAAGGGGCAGCAGCCACAGATTGCAGCTTGAGAGGGTCACAGTGGACATTAAGAAAAATGGCCCTGACTAAGAGGGAAGTGTAGTACAGCGCAGAGCTTGAGCAACCTGCTTCCCCAGAAGTTTTCAAGACTCAGCTGGTTATAGCTGCTGTTAACTCCATCAAGTACTGGTGATAATCCAGCTTTGGGAGGAGTTGGGTGGGAAGTTGAACTAGATGATTTCCAAAGGTCCCTTCCAACTGACGTTTAGATGATTCAGTGAGATACATGCTGTCTTGAAAAGTAGGTTTTTTACTTCTGTATACCACAAAGTTTTTACACAAACCTCATAAACCAACGTATTTTTCATTAACAGAGCACTTACAAACTTGAGAGTAACTAACTGTCACATAACTGGGACTAGAACTAAAAGATCAGTAGAGCATAGTTACAGCTATAAACACATTAATGTAACTTATGTTTTCAGCTTACAAAATTGTAAAAACCTTGCCTGTTCTGTGGAATCATTTTCAGTGGGCTACATCTTCTTACAGATGTAATCATTTAAGCTTTTTGAGCAATTGAGATGTTTACACATAAAATTGTGATCAAGAAAATGAACGATGTGCCTCTCTCTGCAGTGTTGTTGGTTTATGGATGTTGTGTGGTTAATGTATTGAACTTTTAAATTGGGGTGTGCCTAAAACTATCTTGGCCTAAGCAGACTTGCATACCGCTCATGTGGAGTACCAGATATCTGTAACCTGACTGTAGGCCTAAGTCATTTCAGAGGCGCTATGGGAAGATGTCTAACACGTTCAAAGAAATGAAACCTCTCCTAAGGTGCAACCTTTTTTAATTTCTTAGCTTAGTTCTTCCCATTGAAGCTGTGCTGCAGTACAGGAAAGGGTACAGGATTCCTGTGTATGATAATAATTCATAATACAAAGCAACATTGTAGAGAAGGCTGCTGTGTGATGATGTAAGTTTGTATCATAGGCTCACTCCCACAGTGACTGATTTTTATTCTGGTGTTTCTCTACAATCATTAAGTGCTGTCATTTCCATTTTTATGTTTTGCTAGATTGAGAGTATTTTTCTGTAGAGTTTTCTTATTTGTCATATTTCTACCATTTGAGACCACACCATCAGCTTCTGTGGTCTGGAGCTTTGACTCTTTTAGCATTTGAGCTAGTAAAGTAGCAGATTACAGTAGTAGTTACTCTTTCTGAACCAGTCACAAGGTGGAGAGTGAGGTGTATTCATAGAGCAGTAAATTCCCAGTGTCTTTAGCTGTAATCAGGAAACGGGTCCAGGAGTGGGTCACTGTCTTCCAGGTCTGCAAAATGGCTTAACCTAATAGGCGTTGCTAATGCTGAGACTTTGATTTATCATCTGTGTTTCCAGTCCAGTGGACTGGGCGGCTCTGACAGTCTGCAGAAGTGTTATGTTGGGATAACTTCTTTATAAGCCCTCACGAAGTGAGCCTTTGTTTACAGTGGTAATTAAGTAATTTACTAAGTGTTTTTCAAAGGAACCACCTTCTGATCTATCAACCCGATGTTACTTATGTTGTTGTTGTTATTGGTGTGATGTTCTTTGTGGTAACATTTGCATTCATCTGAAATGAATGCATTTCTCTTAAGATACTCATCAGAACATTCAACAGGAGGGCTTTCTTTGTGGGTCACCATGCTAAATAAATACACTGTCAGGCTTTCTCATTTGTTATGAACCTTAAACTTGTTGAACTTTTCTTCTGTTTGATTAACAGGTAATGCTTTGCCACAAGACATTACATGTTTGGCAGCAGACCGCATGTTGATATTTGCTTCGTACGACAATATTCTTCATGCTTTTGCCAGGAACAAAGAGGTTTTTTTATTAGTTTACTTACTGCTGAGTAGTACAAACCAGTTCTGTAGTGTTTGTGTTTTCAAAACAGTTAATTTTCTACAAACATCTGTTTCCACAGATGTTTAATAACCTGTAGAAGGAGGAATAAGAAGCTTAAAATAGGAGAACATAAGAACAAATTCTGTAATGGGTGACCTGCGGTTTATATATTAATTATAATAATTAAGTAGTTACTTATAACAAAAATAAATTGTTAATTCACATAAATTAAATGAATTAAAATTAAACTAAGTTATTGAAAAAAACAGTTAAAATATTTTTGCCGACAGTTCTAAATATTGGAGAAAATGTCTTCCACTTAAAGTTGCATGGCATTTCCATGTATTTTATTTAAACTTGTTACTGAGATGCATTAGCTGTCCTCAAGTATTTTGTTAACATGATATGCTACCTCAACAGCTTATATTGAAAACATTTCTATTTTGAAATTATAGGTGGTTCATACCTATGAAGGTCACAAGGCAAGGATACACCTTCTGCAGCCTTTTGGTGATCATGTCATCTCTGTGGATGTTGATAATGTCCTTATTGTTTGGAATACACAGTCAGAAGGTGAGAGACGCTTTTTTTTTTTTTAATTGCTTTATAGGATAGCATTGCTAAACATTCAGTAAGTAATTTTTTTTTTAAAAAGTGTTTTAAATGTGCACATTCAGAAATAGTTTATTCTTAAAAAAAATAAAAATCTTTATAGTGCTACTTAAACTGTAATCTGAAGTTCCTAATCCTGCAATATTTTTTCATTAATGGATCATGCACCACATGTAGAGACCCAGTAAGATTCCCCATAGATGTAAAGAGCTATACTTATACAGAAATTGCATTGCAGTGTTCCATTTTCTGGTAAAGACTATAGTACAGCAGCTCTGGCACCATCTCTGAAATCCTTGTAGTTCCAGTACCAGTCTGGGTAAGACTAAATTCTTATGAATAATCTTTTGATTGTGTCAGCATCTTCTCATGCCATTGTAAAGTGCCTTATGAAATCCTGCTTCACTGCCCTGAATTTTTTTCTTTAGAAAGCAGTCTCATCGGTGTGACCAATGTAATTCCCTGGATGCTGGGTCTCGAAAGTGGCTGCAGACAGGCTTTAGAGATTTGAAGTTGCTATAACAAACAAAAGGCATGCTAATCAGATGAGGTGTTTTGCTCAGGCAGGAGCAGGAATCCTTCAGAAAGATACAAATCACTACAGTTTTGCCAGTGGTGTTGTGCTAGGTAGGCTTATAGGGAAAAAATATACCTTCAAGCCAACAGATGTTATACCATAGACAAGTTTAGCCTGTCCTGTTACACACTAGCTAATCCTTTAATGCAAGAAACACCCGTTATGGGATTTGTACAGAATAAATACCAGTTCTGCTTTGCATTTGCCAAGGGATGATAAGCTTGCAGATTTGTAGGGGTAGCCTCACTAACATTGTTTCTTACTTTTTTGCAGAGGAGTATCTTCAAGTGGGTTTTGATAAGGCCACTTTTGCAGTTTCTGCAATTCTGCATCCCAGCACCTATTTAAATAAAATTCTGCTTGGGAGTGAACAAGGGAGCTTGCAGCTATGGAATATAAAATCCAAGTAAGAATCTTAATAACTTGTTATACTTCATGCTCCAAGTAGCTTCATATGCAACAAATAATACTTTTAACTGCAGTAGGTTTTGAACGTGGAATCTTTTACTGACTCCTTTGGCACAACTTTTCAGTTGGTCTATCTCCAGGAACAAAGAATGCTGCTGCTCCCTGAATGCTGATGCCTTTCAAGTTGGGTGTTGTTTACTCTCCCTGTAAAATGTCTGGGATTGTTCAGGAATTTTTTTTTTTTATAACTATGTTGTTGGGTTTTTTTATTTCTTGGAATCACATAGCTTTCCCATGAAAATAATTACTAGTAAGTGCATGTTCAGGCCTTCTGCCTCCCTTCTTCCAAGCTAAATTTTTTGGTTGTTGTGGAAGTGCTGGCAGGTAGTGTGGAGGTAATTACTACCATTTGATCCTTATTCTCAAATGAGAGATGTGTAGACATGTAGTTGTCTCTCAGCATGTCCCAGTAGAGCACTCTCTGTAATGATATTTCATGCCTACCATGGTCAGCTGCTTTCCTAACTTTTGAAAGTTACAGCTACAGTGAACTTCCATGCATGTTAATGTACATACTGCAAATAGGTGTTAACTCAGCTTGCGTAGTTCAGTGTTTTCTTCTTATAACTACTGTATACTTTCAATGATATCACTGCTAATTTTTTTGTTTCATATTCTAAAGTTTTGAAATGCCGTATATGCTGTGTAAATCAGGAAATAGGAATAACATAAAAATATAGAAAAGTAAATGTCTCTACTCATAGTACTTTTCTGTGTAAATACATATAAAGCATCCATTTTGTTGTGGAAAATCCCCAAGGGTTAACTGATTTATGGTTTTTGTTTGTTTGTTTTCCAGCAAACTCTTATACTCGTTTCCAGGGTGGCACTCTGCAGTCACAACTCTTGAACAAGTTAGTATTTTTATTGTCTTATTTTCTTACATAACTGGTCAAGGATAGCAGGCAAAATGCTGTCGTTTAAAATGACAGCGGTAAAGATGATGTGCATTCTCTCAGGTAATTTTAAGAACCCTCTTGTGAGCATTGCAGACGTTGAAGAGAGGTAGACTTGAAGGCTTATTATCTGCCCTTCCTCTAGTCCTAGTTCTGTTGCGTTTAGTGTCTTAGCTGTTTTGCATTCATCACGTCTGTAGTTTGATTCACTGAATGATGTAATGAATTCACAGAAACTGTTTGTTTGCAAGATGCATGCGTATCGTGTAACTTCTGTTATACTGGTAGCTTTTTACAAAGTTTATTTTGCTTTGGAGGTTAATAACGTTTAGGTTTTGCTGATTCAAGAAAAGATTTTGTAATTGTATTTGCTATTTTTTTGTAGATATAAAAATCAATGAAAACTTCTTGGTAGCATGGTCTGCAGTTCTCCTGGATAAAATTTGTAAATATGGGGTGTGTGGCAGGGGGCATAATGGTCTACCAGAACTACTGAAAACTTCAAGTGAGATGGTTTTCAAAGGACTTCCAGCTTCTGGAAACGGAAGTGTTTCATCCACTGGAGACTAAGCGCAAATTCTTGCATCTCTTATTTTTTGTTTAGATTTATCAGATGTTTAGTCATGCGTTAAGGTAATATTGATAGAAGGTCTCACGCAAGATGCTTTATTTGTTTCTTTACTATTTGTCCTGGAGTTAGATGCATTGTCTTGTATATATTGGTATTAGTAGTGTAGGAAAAAACTTCTTTTTCATTTCAGTTGCTGTTGAATTTTTTTTTGCAGGCTCCAGCAGTGGATGTTGTTGCAGTCGGTCTTGTATCTGGTCATATCATTGTACATAATATTAAGTTTGATGAAACTCTGATGAAATTTCAACAAGACTGGGGTCCCATCACAGCAATATCTTTTCGTACAGGTAAGTCTTAGCATTTTTAGTGGAAATATGTATGAAATCACTAAAGCTAAGTGGAAGGTAGGAAAACATGTTTTGATAAAGTATTTCAGAATCAAAATTTGGGCTGAGAGTTTTAGTTTTCAAAGGCTGCAGATAATGTAGAAGTTACCAGTAAGTAAGGGAGATCATGCATCTTCATCATACTGGCTGTTGTATAGCATTTTCTTGTGTACTGACTCAGCGCGCAGGAAGTGTGACATACAGTACTCCCTTTTCAAAGAAAAGTAAGACAGTTTGTGCATCCATAACACAGTACAGTTATCAGAGTTAGTGCAGAGTGATCAGTACACTGTAGTGTTAGTATCCAAACCTACTTTTCAGTAGTGTCTTCCCCCTCCAAAACGAATTTAGAATAATAGTTGACTATTGAATGGATGTTACTGGGAAACACTGTCTATATTCACCGTTGGTTGGGTTTTTTGGGTCGAACAAGCATGTACGGATTACTAAAGCTAGTTACTTTGATGCTGATCCTGCCTACAGAGGATACTGTTGATACTGAATCTGATGTCTAATTTGGATAGACAAACTTGCAAATCTTAGCAGAATATAGATTGATGCAGATCCCATTGAGGAGGGACAGACTTGTCATTTAACTCAAAATAAATGGAATAACTTCCGTTGCCTGCTTGCATATGTGGCGTTCTCTAATCTCTCTCTCTTCGTGTCTTTATAGTTAGGAAATTCAGTGTAAATATAACTTGGTTGTTTAGAACTCATGTACTTATTTTAGTCTTTGAGTAAAGTGTTTTTCATCTAAATTCAAATGGAACTTGGCAAATTGCCATATCTGTGAAGCTTTACTGAAAAAAAAAAAACCTAGGCATGTCTGGTTTAGTTATCTATGATTATGTAATTGCAGATTTGAGGCTGGATTTTTCTTTTGTTGGAGTGAAAAGATTAGTTACCAATTATGCAGGATATTGGGAGGAATTTTGTCTTAATATGATAAGTTTTAAAATCTATTATTTGTAGGACATTTTTAGAACTTAGTATGATGTGTTTATCTCCTTAATATTAGACAGGGTAGAGCAAATAGAACAAAAGTAGAAATTCTGTGAATTGTGGTTTAATTATTGCTTAGAATAACTGAATAAATGTGTAATCAAATTCTGGAACTTATTTTTGCAAGCTGTTGAGCAAAAAACTTACAAGGATTTAAAGAAAGGACTGGTAACTTCTAGTGTGGTGATACATTAGCTATCACATCCTGAAATGTGAAGGCTAATAAGTTTGGGGAAGAATCTGGGGTATAGAGTAACTTTTGAAAATGGTACAGGTATAACATCTCTTGTGATTTCAGGGTAAACCTCTAGCATCAGATTTAGATATATTTGTTGTGATCTAATATGAAAAAAAAATCCTGTTTTTTTAGTCGGTGAACTTTGTTCCTTTTCTGTTTGAAATACTAGAATATTTTAGTTAAAACATGTATTTATTTTTTTTTTTTTTAGAATCAGCTTGAGGTGGTTTTTTTCTTGTGATTGCAGCCTTTTCTTGCGTCAGTTTTAAGATGTGAGAAGTCAGTAAGGATGAGCTGAATGTCAATAAGCAAACCTTCTGAAGTTGTTTTTTTTTTTTTTTTTTTTTGAGCAGATGGACACCCAGTAATGGCAGCTGGTAGCCCAATTGGACACATTGCTTTGTGGGATCTAGAAGAGAAGAAATTAATGTGTCAGATGCAAGATGCCCATTCCACTGCAATAGCTGGTATGTCGTTTGTCCCTGGAGAGCCACTTCTTATTACTAATGGTGCTGATAATGCTATACGGGTAAGTTACAATACCTGCTGCTTTCTGCTATTATGCTTTTTTTCCTATTGTAGTCCTACAAATTGTAAATGTTTAGTTTGGATTGAAGTAGCAGTTTTTAAACGAAACAAATACAACAAAACTCAAGTTAATGAAGTTGCTGGCTCTCAGTTGATCTGTAGTGAGGCAGTTTAAGGGCTTGCTACCATGGTCTCATGGCTTCATTTGTTACTTAATGATAGCCCTGAAGAACAAAGCTTTGGATCTGCTTTTCCAGAATTGTGCTTTATATCCAGGTGCACTGTCTTAAATCTTGATCTGTTTTTATAATGCTCTGGGTCATGAGCAGTTGCTGTTGTAAAAGTCCCTTGTACTGTGTGTCTTGATGGTATTAGCCTTTGGTGGAGGGACAGAATGAACAGTGGGAAAAAGTCATCTGCCATGGTGGAAACTTACAGGGTTTTAGGTTCAAGGATGAAAGCCAATGTGTGAAGTTTGCTGCACCAGCTGCCAGCTAAGCCTGTTCCACTGCCAAGAGGTGTGATTATTGGCAGGGCAATGTTTAACAGCTTTGTTTTTCTGCATATTCTTGGGAGGCAGGTGTGGATTTTTGATGGACCTGGTGGTACAGGACGTGTATTGAGAAGTCGAATGGGACATAGTGCACCACCAACAAAAATCAGATACCATGGGCAAAATGGAGAGCAAATTCTTAGTGCAGGTATGAACTCTCATTCTTCGGTCTGATTGCTTCTGTGGTAAAGAAAATGTGCAGAGCTAAGCGTCTTTGTTTTATTAATACAATAGGTTATATTTCCTGTGTTATGTATGTGTATTTGAAGCATAGTAAGCGATTAGCGTAGACAGTATCATTTATTACTGTATCAAACTGTTTCACGATTTCCCTAGAGGAACATAAATCAGCAGGTAGGGTGAAAAGTAGTTATAGGCAGGAAAGCTTAGGAGCTGCTTTTGTCATTCTTATTTGTATGTTTGTTGAATAAAAATTGTTTCATTATTTCCAAAGGAACTATCAGCTAGTCAAAATGAAAACCTGTAACAACTAGGGAAATTCTGTTGTGACAGGGAAAAAATAAGCAGCATAATACATTAAGTAACTTAGAGGAGCCAATCCAGTTTTCTCACTAGTCTGAGCAAGCTTTGTGAGTTGCAGTGTCTTTGTAAGTTGGTACAGCTCAATTGTGTCTGTAATATATATTCCCAAGGTTGCTTTTTACCAAGGTATTAATCTAAAAGTATAAAAATGCATAAGTGACTACCCTGTGTTAGAAACTCACAGATTTTAAAATCTGTAAATTAGGCAATTAAGTACTGGATCCAACTGTTTTGTGGCCCAGAACACTTCGGTAATGGAATAATAGAGACTCTTCACCTAATCTTTAATTACTCTGAAGTAATGAAATTGCCTACATGGGCAATGTTTGAAAACATCCCACTGCATTTTGATGAATGTTACACCTAATATGGCACAACAGTACACTGTGATAAACCCACCTGTGCTAAAATCTCTTTCTGGTCTTCCAACTAGTAACTTGAATTTATGTAACAAGTTACTTGACAGTAATTCAGCTCACACCAGATGAACCACAGTAACAATCAAGAGTTGCTTAACAAATCCTCACATTTACTTTTGCAATTTAGTGCTTTGTTAATTGTACTGAAACATATGGAAAGGGCACAGAGGCAACCACTAAAATGAAAAGGGTCTCAAGCTTTGAGATCTCATGTATCTGCAGTGTAAGGAGACTGACTCCACATTCCTTTCTGAACCAGTGGTAAAACTTTGTGCAACAGAAATGAGGTAGCAATTTTGTGGGGTGCCTAGCCAGTGCTACTGATTTTCCTTAGAATAGGCTTCTTCACAAATTAGCTTTGTAAAAGTTCACCAGCGTCACTGGCTTTCATCATGGTTGACCTTTCTCCTAGTTCCCAGCGTATACATCTTGCCCTATTCTGTATTACAGCAGCAAGGAAAGGTTGCTTGAGTACTATAATTGTTCCCTTGTCTTTCAGATTCTTTAAGTTCACTTTGACTAATTTTCTGTTTCCTTGCTTGTTTGGCCTGGTAAAAATGTTGTGTGTTTTTTTGGATTTTAAAAATCATCTCAGTGCCTGTAATTTTACATGCGTTATGCAATTTCTTTTTCTGTTAGTTCTGGTTCTGCCTTGTCTATGTCTCCCCCACAAAGCGGACCTGTTTGCTAGTTTCAAATTTGAGCCTTCTGTCCCTCTATTAAATTAAATTCCAGTTGGTTCTGTGAACACTGGGTAGAGGAGGGAAGTCCCATTAGTGTCCTGTTTTACAGAAAAGATGGACAGCTCAGCTTTTACCGTTTCTGTTTGGGTCAGCTTACTGGCTAACCTAGGTCTAGTTCTTAACCAGCCACAGCACGTGTTGGCTAAATAGACAAAGCATAAAGAAAGGAATATTGCAGTTGGTGGGAGAGTATATGAGGTCATGGGAAAGCTTTGGAAGTATTATGGAGGTATTTTAAGGATGTAACTGTTTATTTAAGGTTTTAATTGTGGGGGAGAAAGAAGGGGGGACAGAGGAATTGAACATTGAGAAGATGTCTGTAAAAGGTGTCATTCTGATTACGTGTGGGGCAAAGTAGTAGGAATGGGATATAGGCCATAGAAAATAAGGCTCCATTAGTTCCGTTGCTTATGGTGTATCTGTATTTTTTTCTTGGATCAGAATTTTTAATAAATACCTTAGTTACAGCTTTTTAAGGTTTCTTAGTGCTTATCTTCTGCTTTTCTTGCTCAGATAGCTTATGAGTAAACAGAAGTTTATCTTTGCCCTTCACTGCCCTCTGCTATTATTTTGTCAGGTCAAGATGGAACATTGCAGTCTTTTTCAACAGTACATGAAAAGTTCAATAAAAGTTTAGGACGTGGTAAGTATTTCAGTGAAAGTACAAGTACTGGTGAAAAAGGCCCTGGAAAGCATTTATTTAAACAGGAGCTAAAACATTGGGTTGGCCTTATTTTCACTTTCAACTGTTGTATGAAAACTATGCATCTCAGTTGTTTCACAAACTCAGTCCTTCCTGATGTATATAAAGTGTACTCTGAGATGTGTTTGTACTTAAAAAACGTAATTTCTGTAGCCTGGCAGTGTATGTTATTTCACTGTGGGAAATGTTGGGCGTGATTCTGTATTAAAGATGTGTAAAGCAGTAGCTGACATTCCAGCATGTGTAATTACAACTTTTTACCCCATTCCCATTCTATTCAATTGACTAAATTATTAGTTAATTCATATTTCTTGACTTCAGTTCCCTTGATTTAATGTAGAATTTAATTTAAAAAACACATCTTCCACGCAATGCCATGGTTAAGGGACACTTTATTGTACAGTTCAGGGAGCAAGACTCCTGAACTGAAAGACTGAAATAATTCTTATTTTTAAATATGTGTATATATCGATAAATATGTATTTAGATAGATTTGAATAGACAGATGTAAATTAGTTGATTATATATATCCTTTGGGCATAAATTCAAAATTCCTGGCTCTTTGCTTATTGAAAGGATGTTATATATTGCCTATATAGTCATGTCTCTATCACCGTGGTTTTAGCTGTGGTGGGGCGACTTCTGCCTTAGGATGTCGGCACAAGATCCTGGAATGAATGGTTTGTGTAGTACATCTGTAACAGGCTAGTGATTTGTTCATCATCACATTAATTTTTACAGAAGCTCTATATATAATGTTCTTAGCTCTTCAAACCCTAGGTAACAGCAGTGCTGCGTTGATGTAAGCCAAATTTTTCTAAGTTTAATAGGAACTTTACATTTAGTAAACAGTCCTTTTTAAACTGTTATTCTCATATCTAGCCATGAGATTGAGACACTTTTTTTTTTTTTTTTAAGGTTCAATTAACAAAAAGAAGTCGAAAAAGAAAGGTCTTAAGCTGGATACAATGGCACTTCCACCAATTACAGTCTTTGCTTCAGGTAAGTAGTCTTAGAGATATATTACAGAACTCATCATGTCTTCGTGTTAACCCTCAAGACACAACTGTTTTGAAAGCCCATACTGTATCAAGATGAGATTATTGGCATTCTTTGGCCCTGCGTGAACCGTTGAGTGACAGTTGAAGATGACATTTTACTTGGTAAACTTTTCTGTTACTATAAAAAAGAGCATTTTATTTCAAACATCTTTGTTTAACTGGCTCTTGGCTTAAAAGTCTCCTTCATGGGAGCCAGAATCTTCTGGTGTACATATTATTCCAAGCTGGAGAACCAGCAGTTAGGAGGGGATGAAGATCTTTGTCAGCTGAGGAAATCATAGTTATAGTCATTGCTTTTGATTCCCCAGTTCCTTTATTTGAGTCACTTTTCAAAGTCAAATTTCAATTACTCTGTTCATTTGTAATTCAGTATGCAAATACTGAACCTAACTTGTTGAAGCAGAATTGCAATTATGCTTCATTTCAATTAAGCTGTTTCTTTAAATTAATGATGTCTTCAGACTTTAAGTCTGTTTTAAGTGTGGCTCTTCTTTTGTCTTCTGAGAATGGTTGATTGTTTCATATGTTGAAAGGTTTGGATTGACATTTTTGTGTAGCCATTTGCCTATATGTGGTATTTATATCTGCAGACTTCAATGATACAGACTATCTGTACATACTTGTTGCAAGTATGTCTGTGTATATGTGCACTTCTAAAATTAATATTAGACCTGTCTGATTGGTTTAAGGTAGTAGAACTACCTTAAATGTGTTTGGAGACATAAGAAAATACTTGTTTAAGTGTATCTTAGAGTTGTTTCCTTTTTGCTGTATTGTATTTGTTTAGTGAAGTGAACCAGTTTGTATCTGGTTGTTATATTCTTTGAAGTTGAAATACCCAATTTCAAGCTCTCAGATGTTTTTAATACTTTTGTCCCCCAGGAATTTATGTAAACTTGCTCATTATTTAAATCCCCACATACTGTATTTTACTACAAAGTTTGGATACTGAGCTTTTGAGGAATAATTTTCCTGCAAAGGCAGAAAAGTCTTTTTGCTATGTGAAGCAGACTTAGCTATTTAACCCTGCTTTAAGTTGTTAATGTAGTGGCTTCTGCTGCTTCAGCAGTTGAAGAAACAGTTAAGAGACTCAGCTGGAAATGAGTACAGATTGAGGAGTTTAACCCATTTACGTTTAAATATCCTTCCCAAACCACATACACTCAAATATACAAAGACACAAAACATAACATACAAAAAAAATGCTTATGGTTTTGTTAGCATTTTAGTTACACTAGCATATGCACAATGGCTTGCCAGGTGGTTTTTCTGAATGGTAGCTTTTTGACTGTTCAACAAGAACACTAAATATGAACTGTTCTGCCTAAAGGTATTTCAGAGTACTTTTTCTTAGGAAATCAGATGAGCTTATTTGACTAGAATGAGTGTTTCTAAAAGGAGTATGTGTTACATTGCAGAAGTGGCACATCAGAGTGATTGGGATAGTATTGTTGCCTGCCATCAAGGGTATATAACTTGTACAACCTGGAACTATCAGAAAACTTCCATGGGAGCTCATAAACTGAAGCCAGAAGAATTTAGCAAACACAAGCCTATTGATGTATATGCAACAGTAAGTATATTTAGGATAATGTTTATTCAGCCTTATGGATATGCTATATGGATTTCTGTTTGTACAGAAGCAATATTTAGAATGCAAAAGCACTATCTAGACATGTTTTAGTTGCTTTGCAAAGCGCTTTCTGCCAGCTCAGTGTGTCCTGCTAGCTGTTTTGTAATATATACAGTTTTAAGAAAGATGCTGCATATGTATTTTTTCTTAAACCTCCAGGTTAAGTGCAAATTTTATTTTCCGATTCAGATAGGTGGTTGGTGTTTACCTTTAATCTGTCATAGTCATCTACGGTTGACTATATGCCTGTGATGATAAACTTGCTCTGTGAGTGCACATTGCTGAAGATATTTTTTTTTGGCAATACAGAAAAATGTATTTCCAAATTGCAGTTCCCTCTAAAATGCTTTACAACTTGAGATGTACACAATGAAAGTCTAACAGACAATGAGATACAAATGTTTACAAGCTTGCAAGGCAAATAGTTACTGTGGCATATTTCATGTGCTAGACATTCATACTACTAATGTGTCTTGTCATAAATTGTTTTTCTGACCTTATGCTTAGTAGTTAAGTGGTAGATAACATCAGTTCAATTGTAAAAACCTGGTTTTCTAAGTACTAGATTCTTTGGACTTTATCTTTCTTTCCAAATACATCCAGACCATTGTTTCTTTGTTTCTTACTATTTAAACTCTGTGTGAATTTACCCTCTTTCACGGTGCCATTGGCAATACAGGCATTGAAAGAGGCATGCGGTCAGCATGCTTGGACTTTGTCTTAGGGATTCAATTTGTGGATGTCCTGATTATATAGGTTAGGCATTTAGGTTACAGTGTTAATATTATTAGATACGACTTCTGATGGATGTCATTAAGTCAGTGTTTCATTATCCTTCATAAGCATGCACTGCTATATTTATTACTTGTTGACTATTTTCCTGTTTTAAGAGCTCCTCTCTCTAGTTTTTTCAGATGTAGTCTGTTGTTTGGTGCAGTTTTCCTTGAAGTCTAATAAAAGCATATTGGTATTTTGTATTCCCAATATGTTATATATCTTCTAACAACTTTGCTAATTAGATACACACTTAATTCTAAGAATTGTTTTCACAGATGGTTTGTTTGGATTTTTTTTCCCCTTGAAAGGCAGTTGACATTACCTCATGTGGGAACTTTGCTGTAATTGGGCTGTCAACTGGACGGGTAGATGTGTATAACATGCAATCTGGCATTCATAGAGGGTGTTACGGCAAAGAAAGAGGTAAGAATTGCTACCCATTTAAGATACTGAGTCTTAGAACAGCAATAACCTGGTGTTCTGTCATCTAGGAAATTTAACATAGCTCCTAAGTTGAATTTAGGAATCTTTTCGGTTTCTGTAATTACCCTACACTTGCCTATTTTGCACCGTAATCAGAAGCAATTTGAAACCTACTCTGAAGGACAGGATCCCTGCTAGTTTTAACAGCTCTGATGTTAGCATATGTTTGGTTTTAATTAACACAAAATTGTCAGTTACCAAAATGGTTAGCACTAAAATGAGATCCTCTGGCCTCAGCTCTTTCTGAGATAATCGTGTTTCCAGTACTTGGCATCTTGTTATAGGGTTCTTTCTCTGAGATAAATTTTCCCATCTGTTTTGTGCTCCCTGGTTAAAAATGAAAGAATACTTTACATGCATGGGAAATCGAAATCCTAAGCAAGTCCAGTTCTTTGTATATGCTATTATTTTTAGTTACCCAGCTGCAAACTTAAATCTTAATGTAAATGACAGTGTTCAGACTTTTCCTTTTAATGGTTGCGTACATATATATATTTCACGTCATTTATCCTCTTTTATATTTGCTATTGCTTTTTAAGTCTGCAGTTTTTAGTAGGAGGCTTGTGATCTGATTTTTTTGTTGTTGTAGAAACAAGGAAAGTGTCTTGATAAACCCTTAAACCTTACTGGGTTTCTAAAAGCCTTTAGCATATCAAACATGAAGTGGTCTCCTAATAACATCATTGCTTCATAGTGGGATGAATTTTAGAAGTTTGATTACTGGCCAGTAGCCCGAGGCATAGATTAAGAAATAAATTTGATCCAAAACCAGAGGAGCTATGCCTTATCTTTACACTGCAGTGTAAAGTAGCCTAGGAAAACTCCTAGACTTTGTGCCAGAACTGAAGCTGTAAATTTTGTCTGGAGTGGTCAGGCTGCCTGGAGGCATTCCATAAGTGATCCAAAAAGTTCCTCAGATCTCACATTCAAAAAAAACTTCCAGACTGAAAGCAGAAATAAAAGCTAATATTCAGCTTCTATTACTCACAGCTTTTGTATTGTATTCTAGGTGTTTACTTGAAAGCAATTTGGTTTCTGTCCTGATAGAGAAACTTGTAATATTTGAGCAGTCTTGTCAGGTGGCTTTAGAATTATCACATGCTCACTGCTCATTTAGTGTAGTTAGACAAAGGCATGCAGGCTACTGTTTGGCATTTTGCTGATTTCTACGCTATGTTTAAATTCTGAAATACAGCTTGCTTTTCCCTTGATTTGCAGCACATGAGGGAGCCATTAGGGGGGTAGCAGTGGATGGATTAAACCAGTTGATAATCACAGCTGGTAGTGAAGGATTAATTAAATTTTGGAAATTCAAAACTAAAGATCTAGTTTACTCCACTGAGCTTTCTTCTTCTCCAAGTGGAATTCTGCTTCACAGAGACAGGTAAGAAACTGAAGCTATTTCATGTTCATATTGTTTTGCTGTAAGTATGTACGTCTAGGATGACAACTAAATATTTTATTGAAGTTTAGATTTCTGATGCATTGAAATATAACTGACTACGAGTTGGCAAAGCAAAGAGACTACAAGACATTTTATTAGACTGAAGGAATGTGATGCTGTTTATCTGAGATTATCTCAGAATAAAAGATATTTGGAGCAATGTTAGGGTCTTGTTTTTATTTTTTATCTCTGAGTATTAACTATCATATGTACTAATGATTCTTGGCAGTGGTATTCTGGGAATTGCCTTTGATGACTTCAGTATTAGTGTTCTGGATATAGAAACAAGGAAGATTGTCAGGACATTCTCAGGACACCATGGACGGATTAATGACATGGTAATTGTTAACTCATTTTCTGTAACAGGTGACATACAAATATCTAATTCATTTTAAAGATGGTGGATTTCTCTGTGTCTGTTAAGTCACTGAGTATTATGTTCAGCTGTGAATAGTAGAGTTGTAGTTCAGCTCTACAGCAGTTTTGGCCATGTTAGTTTTCAAGTTAAAATGTATAGTGTTTGAATGGCCATGTATTTTTAGTGTGCTTTGGGATTTTACTATAAATTTGCAACAAGCTAATTTTGGGTTTAACAAAATAAAGCATTAGGAATAATGAAGATCATGTTGAGGAACAAAATTGTGCAATGCTCATAACTGTAAATAAAAGGTATAAACAGATCTGAGATTGTGCAATGTACTGATAATTCCTTATATTACATCTTGTGTAATAGTATTTTGTAGTGTTTGTTGAAACAGTTTTTAGCTTCTGATCTAATTCTAAGTGCCAGTAAGTATTTGATTTCTTCACTTTTATGCTCAGTGGTTTTCATCGTTGACGTGAAAGCGAGGACCAAAGTGCTTGTACTAAGAGCCAGATTTATCCTGTGTCATATATTTAAACATGTTCTGAAATAGCTTCAATTTTTGTCCTTTTCTCTTTCAATAAGGTGATGTCAGTTTTGTTTTGTGGCCAGACCATTTTGTTGTGGTGTTGGGGAGCAATCTAAACAAACTGTGTAAAACAGGACCTCCTGTAGGGACCAACTTGTCAGTTTTGCCATTGAATTGACTGTTTTGTTTTAGACTTTCAGTCCTGATGGTCGTTGGCTAATAACTTCATCAATGGATTGTACCATTAAGACCTGGGACCTTCCCTCTGGATGGTGAGTCAGTTTAAAAACATACAGCAGAAATTTATTACAGTCTGCTTTCTGTCTGTTAAGTGGCCAGAAACCTTCTGGCCTGATTATCTGCTGCCAGCCTATATTATGTGATATTCAAAGTTGTACGTGGTGTAACAACTCAGTCCCCACTATTTTAGTTGTGTGCGGTGCAAGCAAATATGTGCCTTTTTCTGGGTATACAGAATAACGATGTCCTGAAGATCTGATTATGAAACCTGGAGTTTTCATGTAGTGTGAATGAGTGTGAATTTGTTCTTTGTCTGGAAGCAGCACTATAAGCTAAATGGCAAGAGATTGCTTAAAGTTAATTGCTTTGTGATATGCTGAAGTATTCATAGAATCATAGAATGGTTTGAGTTAGAAGTGACCATCAAAGATCTAGCCCAACCCCCCCTGCCATGGGCAGGGACATCTTTCATTAAATCAGGTTGCTCAAAGCCCCATCCAACCTGACCTGACCTTGAACACTTTCAGTGACAGGCCGTCCACAACCTGTCTTGTCAACCTGTTCCAGTGTCTCTCACCCTCATTGTAAAAAAACTTTTCTTATATACCTACTCTCAGTATGGCCCCTTTTCCTGTCATTACAGATCCTGTTAAAAAGTCTCTCTCAGTCTTTCTTACAAGCCCCCTTTAAGTATTGAAAGGCTACAAGAAGTTCTCCCTGCAGCCTTCTATTCACCAGGGTTGACAACCGCAACTCTGTCAGCCTTTCTTCATGTCAAACATGTTCCAGCCCTCTGATCATCTTCCTGAACCTGCTCTAACTTCACGCCTGTCTTGTGCTGGGGGCCCCGGAGTTTGATGCAGTACTCCAGTTGGTTTTGTAAATAGAAGCCTGTTCTCACTTACATTCATTTTAGCAACACAGTAAGGCTTTACTTCAGTTATATTTTTTCATTCGTGAATGCTTGGAACTGCCAAAAATACTTTTTTATCATCCACTGTGATTAGTCTCTTCCCAGAATGAAATTTGGCCAAGAAATACACAAGTACACACACGAGGTTCAGGAGCCCAGAAAAAAACAAGCCAAAAAGTAATGTTAACTTCTGCCAGTACATTCTTTTAGCAGCACATCAGATTTTTAGTAATTTAAAATAGTGCTACGCAGTGTGCAGCTCTGGTCATACCTGGGACTGACTGGTTTCATTTGGATTGATTGCTTTTGTTGATGTGGTTTGGTAAATAATTTTGTATACTGTAAAAGTTTTCACTTTACTATGAAGAGTGTGGTGAACCTCAACAAACAATTGACCTGTTCTTAGATGATGAATGACACTAGTCAAAAATGGGACAGGATGAACAGTAACTGTATTCTTTCCAGTATAAACAGGAGGGAAATTAACAGTCTGTTTGGACTTCCTCTTTCTAACCTTCTTTCCCTTTCCAAAATGATATGCCTACAAAAAATTAAGGCATTAATTATAAAACTTCAGAAATGTTACTTGTATCTTTCATTTCTCTAATAGCACTTTTCAGTAAGAATCCATTCATACTGTTTTTTTAAAAGTAATGTAACTACTTCTTGTTTGCGTGCAACACAAATATTTTTTTCTCTTATCTCTTAAGTAACTGCAAGAAATTCTGGTCAAGCTGAAATCTAGGCAGGTACATGACAAAGCCTGTTTTTGAAAGTAATTAGGTTAAGTTGTTCTTCCAGAATTTAAAGAAAATGTTTTACCATAACTATAGGCAGAGGAGCGTATTGAAAAAGAAGAACAGCTTTTAATAAAAAGCCAGATGCTTGATTTACTTCTGCTGTGGTATATTTGCTCATAAATAGAAGAACTGAATTATAAAATGTGCATTCTAAAGACTTGTCCTTATAAAAGGATGGAAAACATGTTTTTAGATGACTAGTCCTACGTTACAAAAACTACCAACTGAATTCAATAGGTGTCATACCAATTACTTATTGAACATCTGTTTTTACTTGGGAGTGCTGTGTAACTGTCCTTACATAATGCAAGTATTCGGAGTGCATGTTTTTTATGTAGGGCTTTTTGAGAATTGGGGAAAAAAATTACCGGTTTGCGTAGAGACATTTACAAGCAGGAACTTTGGCATTATGCAAAATTTTCTTTCTTTGGTGCAGCTTGCATATACGTATTAAGGAATCAAGAGTACAGGCTGACTGTTTATAGTTTGGATGGAGTACTTGAGACAAAATGGTGGAAGAAACATGTTGATATTGTGAGCTCAGCAGTTTTATACTTTCCATTGTCTCACTTTTGTGGTTAGGCAGGAAGTGTAAAAGTGAATGCCTTCAGCACCCAGGCAGGATTAATTTAGCAATTACTGCACATTTTGTGTAAAAATTACAGGCAAGTCTCTCGTCCTATAGTGGATTGATTCTCCCCCGCCCCAGATCTGTAATTGTAATCACGATTTAAATTCAGTAAGTAGAAAAAATTAATTTAATGTTAACTTTATTTGTTCCTTACAATTGCTTTGTTGAGCATTATTTCTCAGTTGCTGATAAAGGTTGTGGTGAAAGGGTGGACTGGAAACTAAAACCAGTATTTATGGTAGATTTTCTAGCCATTGTGCACTGTGTGCAAAATGTATCAGTGTAACTGATACGTGTTCTGGCATTTATGGGTTTAGTGTTTGTGTATTTTATGTTGAAAGTGATGAATGATGTGGCCCTTACCTGATTACCTTTTACTTGTAACATGCATCAAACTGCATGCAGAAGGCATAAAACATTCCATTCCATTCAGGGGAGAAAAAAATGGCTTTTATTTTTAACATGGTTTTTGTCAAACAATCACAGGATTGCTCAGTACCTAGCAAAATACATGGCCACAAGATTTTACGTTTTAAAGTGCTTCATTACATCAATATTATTTCTATGTTTGGTGGACAGAACAGGGTTGCAGAACTAGCTGCTCTTACTTTGCACTTCTCACTTTGCTTTTGATTTTGGTCGGTAAATAAGAACAGATTATTCAGGCTCTCCATTTGTTCTTTTTGTTTCTCTCAACTAGTTGTCAAACTCAACTGCTTCTTAGAATTTGAAGTAACTGAAATTTATACCTCAACAAGTGACAAGCAGTGGTATGAACCTGGGCTTGAGTGGATGTCTGCTAGGGTGTGCATCATCCAGGACTTGTGGCATCATCCAGAACTCAAAAGTGGCTTAATGTTAAAATAGTCACATAATAACTGAACATTTTAATTTTCTTTTTATGTGGTAGTTTTTCAGTTTTCTGCGATAATGAAAGGAATGATCAAGGAATGGTATATCAGGCTGAAGATACGGTAATGTCAAAAGAAACTCTTGCAGATAATCAAATTTTGCAGTGTACTGTTCATTCTTTATGAACATTAGGTCCTAGCGTTAACCAGGTGTATATGAGGGAATTGACAATTTATGGCAAAGCATTAAAACATGAGGTCAGAGCAGCATGGAACTGATTTGAAGTACGAAATTTATGGCCACTAAAAAGGTTAGTGTCAGGCATAAGGAGTTGAATGTGGATAGGTGGTTCATCATATTTTACACAGAGTGTGGGTGTCTAAGGTGGTCGCTTAAATGTACCAGCTTTAGCTGAATTTAGAGAATTTTATAGAGGTGAGTGGGTTGTTGCACTTTGTGCACTTCATGCTGTTCATTTGCTAAGTTTATATGTCATGTTTGCATACTTCTAATACAGTAGTTTGTGTACATACTTCCAGTGATCCTCTTGCATTCAGTTGTATTTGTGCTGTAATTCAGATATGTATAGATAAACAAGTTCATCTGGCTGAGAATTTCTCTGTTGTTTTTTCTCTACTTAGCCTCATAGATTGTTTTTTGATAGACTCCGCAGCTGTGAGCCTTGCTATGTCTCCTACAGGAGATTTTCTAGCTTCAACACATGTGGATGACCTTGGAATTTATTTGTGGTGAGTATGCAATGTGCCTATTTCTACACAGAATTTCAGATGGAGAGGGATTCTTTTAATCACCTTTATTGCAAATAGAGAAATGTTCTGCAAAGTGTTGTCTCCGGGGTTTTGTCTTCTCTGGTTCCAATTAAGACAAATATTCTGTATTCTTATGATTCATAAATTTTGAAATCACTTGCAGTTAAGATATTTATTCTGATAATTAAACGAAATATTTGTTTCTAAATGTTTCTTTCTTACTCTAAAGAATTCGTGTTATGCCATTCCTAAAGTTTTCTTTGACTCTTTTTTTTTTTTTTTTTACCCCTTTTGAAATGTCAGTGTGTTACTTCTGAAGGGCTTTTCTTGTTCTGGTACACAATGTTGTTTGAGCCTTCTGTATAGAATTTGGAAGTTGCGGTTATTTCTTTTTATTAATGATAGACCAGCACAGATGTAAAATGTGTTTTAGTTCAATTTCCTCTGGATGCAAGCTTTAAAACAAATGACTGGTTAGGTCCAGTAGTGCAGTAACACACCTTTTAAGTGGTTTGGTGTTTTTTATCTGTTTTGATAGATGGATAGATCTTTCAGGTTACATTTGTTGCCTGTAGTTCTGCCTGACGGGTGTTGAATTGTTAGACTTTTCTATGCTTAAGTAAAAGTGCTTCATTGTGAATAATGACAAATGTTTTTACCTAGCCTCGGTTTATATTGACAGAAAAAATAATTTGCCAGAAAGACTTGTGTACATGTTCCAAACCTCAAGAAAATTTGCTAAGAGTACTACTCTGAAATTCTGTGAAAGCACGATGAATCATTTATATTTGCATAATGTGTTGTACATATTGAGTACAAAGCAAACTTTTTAGATAGGGAATTTTGCAATTTCAAGTAAATACAGTAACTGTCAGTGATTGAAGTAATCATACCTCATAGTGCCCATACGTATTAAATGTTCTTGGCACAAATACTTCAGCATAGCTTTTATGTTTCAGACTTTCAGATCACGTATATTGCTACATTTCATTTCTTGTTTGTCTGGCAGATGAGGAAAACTAATCTTGAACAGAACCTGATGAATTGCGTTAATGCAGTAGTATTAGATTGCAAGTAAAAATATGTCTAAAGTACTTGTTCCCATTCTCCGGAAAATTGGTTTTAAAATGCCTGTCTTATTTTTCAGGTCAAACCGTTCCCTGTATTCACTTGTCTCTTTACGGCCCCTTCCAGCAGATTATGAACCTTCCATGGTGACACGCCCTAGCACCTGCCCTGTGCAAGGTAATCTTCAGATGAAAGAGTATTTTATTTTCAGTTTGGTATTATATTTCAAATAGAAGACGGTTTGCTTCCTCAGTGAAAAATTGTTGTGTCGTAGCATTCTTTCTCTGAACTGTTCTATTGCTTCTGCCGTTTTTGGCATACTTACTCATATGCTAATATTATTTGCTGAAGTCTAGTCATGTTTCTATGTTCAGACATAAAGAATTACATTGTGATCATCTCCACATCTTCAAGGAGATTTTCTAGGTAATAAAAACATCTGTGCTGTTTGCCGGCTTTCTTTAATCCCAGGCTTGTGTAAATACCTTCCGTTTTGACATCTGTGAGGCCAATTTGAAATTAACATTACTGTTTGGCAGTGGGAAGAGGACTGTTCTTCGTTCCACTTTCTTCCAGCTTTTTTTGTCCATTTTGTGTGCTTATAGTAGTGTTGCTGTTGTATATTGTCTTGTGGCAAGAGAATTGGGTTCAGCTGACCTGTCATGTACCTGTGCTAGATTCCCAGTGAAAGAAAGGCCTAAATTGCATTTTCGATACATTTAATACATACAGTTGAGCTTCTGAAGGCCTCTAGATGGAGATCTTGTCTGCTTAGGTTTAGCAGTTGCTTACATTTAGATCTCCATTTGGAGGAGAAACACACCTTGCTATTCACAGCATAAAAGAGTGAGGAACGTACTTGATGACTGCTTTATTAAGCACATACTTATTTTAGGTACTTAAATTAGGGAGACAGGATTTCATCCCAAAACTTTGAATGTTTTAATCCTATAAACTGATTCTGGCTGAATGCTTTAATTCACTTTCTGTCTTCAGCAGATGTAAATTGCCTGTTTAGATGCTCAGAGCTTTTAATTGTTTACATTTCTTTGTTGTTTTAGACTTTTCTATCATATTCATGGTTTCAGCCATATAATATTTTGCAAAAAGGAAGGGAAAGTAGAGGTGTTTGGTCAAGACCACACAGGAATTCTAGAGAAAACCTAATGACAGACTGCAGATCTTTTGTTGTGTGATGTGCTTGAATGAGATTTTTCTTCATTTTTAAGTGCCGCTTCAGTCATACTCATGAGCAGGTTGTGAATATTGTGCATATTTAAATGCAAAGACTTTATAGATTTGTAACTTGAAACTAAAATGGTTGTGTATATATTTCGAAACAGTTAACAAAATTTTAAAAGTAATCCATTGTTCTTCCTTTAGGACTTCTATAAATTGCTTTTATAGCATTTCAGCCAAAGTGGATAAATGTTGTTGGTCTTTAAAATCTTGTTTATCCAATTCTGCATTTTAGCTATAATTGATTGTAATTTAGTGTTTAATAGGTTTAATAAAGATTGTTTCTGTAGCTTTTCAGTGATATGCTAACATCTAGATATTAGCTGTTATGCCAGTGTTTTTCAAAAATTGCAAAACAAATAATCATGTTCTTTTGATTTTTTTAAAAAATAAATGTGAAGTATGTGTGTTCATAAAACATATCTGTTCTTGAAAGATGTGGATGTGGTAGAAGATGAAGAAACATGTGATGAAATGATAGAATATGTCTCACCTGAGCAATTGGGAGAGCAGCTAGTGACCCTTTCCTCATTACCAGAATCAAGGTGGAAGAATCTCCTCAGTCTTGATATTATCAAGGTAATGCTATTAGGCACATCATTGCTTATCTACTGTACTATTTGGATTGTATTTTTGACGAAGAAGGTAAAATAAGGGCTATTTCTCCTGTAATGTAAAACAGACAGACAGTTGTCTTAAGCATTCTCTTGGATGTTCAAGAAATCTTGAGAAGCAGGAACTGTTTCATAACTTTTGCCATTACTGTGTCTGCAACATGCAAAATAGCTGCCTGAAGGCAGTAATTTCCATGTCAATGCAGCTAGTAAGTGCCTGTAAAGCTCTTCTAGGTTATGCCTCCAAATCACTGTTGGGCATTCCCGTAACTGGAAAAAAGAGGGAGTGTGCAAAAAATAGTAGTATACAGCCAGGTATATTTGCCCTTGTTCTGTGAGCTGCATTTACCTAATCACAAAATTTGATCCTACTTTTCAGGTATTTTACAAGATGTTGCCATAGTAGACTATATGGTGCTTTTCCCAAATTCTAGGATTTGGGAGAGGGGCTGTTTTTCTTATAAATAGTTAGCGGTAAAACATCTTACCTGTGTATTTACTTTTCAGTTCATCCTTACAGTTTTCATAGTTTTTGAAAAATAAAACTCTTGACAAAGAAAATTCCCACATGTTCTTACTATGATGATGATTTTAATTCAAATATCTAATTAACAGAAAAAAAATAAACCAAGAGAGCCACCAAAAGTTCCAAAGTCAGCCCCTTTCTTCATCCCAACGGTTCCTGGTCTTATACCCCGATACGTTGCTCCAGAGGAAGAAAATGATACACAGGTAAAAACAAGAATCAATATAACAGTGTTTATGTAGTGTATTGTACAAGAGAATCTTAAATGCTTTTTAGTGCTGAGTGAAATCTTGCTAAAGGCTTTAAAAGTACCAGTTTTAATGCAGTTGCATTAATGCTTTCTTTCTTAAAGTCTTTTATTCTGTCAGTAGGAAAAGAATCTAATTGAAATGTAAAACTATGTTTGCATATTCACGTACACTCATTTATACTTTCATGGTCTAGTCAAAGGTAGTAAACCTTGGAGTACTGGCACAGAAATCTGATTTCTACATTCGTCTGGAAGAAGCCCTGAGCACTAATGAATGTAAGTTGACAAGACATTTCACTAAAAATGTAGATGCTAATAACATTTTGATATATGTTTGATTTCTAATCCCAGAACAGTTAACATGTGCAAGGGAAAAAAAATATGCATAGTACAGTGGCAAAGAAAATGACCAAAGAGAAAGGCAAGGAGCTTTTCTAGTCAGCTGTAGTCAGCTATCTATATCTATCTAGATATATAGATATAGTCAGCTATAAAGCTGACTAATACTTAGATAGCCAATCTAGATCAAAGATCCATTGGTACTCCAGCTTGCCTGCAGCATGGAACCCAGTTCTGGCTAAAACCCATACAGAGAAAGAAGGTAGCATTCCTAAGACTGTTAGACTATTTGGAGATTGCAATGATCTTGCCCAAAAAAAGTGGTATGTGTTATTTGCAGGGTAAGAAAGGAGGGAATGATCTAGTAAGGAATACTCTGGTGATTCAGTGAAACATGAAAAAACATAATTTGCCTAGCAAGTTCTTTTTTCAAGGGAGACTTCACTAAACATTCAGCAAACTTAGAGCTTTAGTTGATTGCTTTATAATTTAAAGCTTAAGAGGAGATAATGTATATAAAAATAAGCTGTTGGATTTCTTTTGAGATTCAATTCATTTTGAAATTCAGTCACTTAAATTGCCTGTGGAATGTACCTGCTCTTTTCCCTGTTTAACTTGTGCTCCTACAGAATCATTGAAATTCAGGTTTTTGGAAATGATTCTAATATAGCTGGCTTGGAAATGTGAATGGACAGTCACTGGTAACTTGTCCACAAGGCAGTTCTGCTTGGAATTTTTGTATTTCTTAAACTTACGCTCTTTCGAGATGATCAGCTTACTCAATTGCACTTAAAATGTTTTGTGTGCAGAACTTTATTATCTATCACAATCACGGTGTGTTCTTATGCTGTATTTTTAGTATTTCAACTGATAGTATTCTATTAAGCTGCTCAGAGAATAGTGAACCATCAGGTGAATATTTAAAAATCTAACCTAGCACCTAGAGGCTGGGCGTACCAGGAAGCAAGTGCACTCCATGGTGCATTGCACTAGTGGTCCCATGGGTCTTCCTCAGGCCAGCTCTCTGCTGGAAGGTGGGTGTGCTCCAGGGTCTCTGCTGTAATCCCAGAGCAGTGAGCCTGTTACCCTGACTCGGGAAGCTGCTGGTGTATAACGTAGCTCTGTGCTTGCTAGTTCACTGGCATCTTTTCTAAAGGTGACTAGGCTATGCAAATAAATAGTATTATACTAGAAGCCATCCTGGCTTACCAGTGGGACTGAGACAGGGTTTCATAACTCAGATCAGGACTGTGGAACATCGATTGAGCTGGGTACCATTTCCATATTGTGTGTGTACCAGCTTCATGGTATGTTCCATGCTTGGTTTTTTAATGTCACAGCACAAAAGTGAATTAGTGCATCTGTTTAGTACTGGTAATATCACAATTACATTTAAAACTAGCTAATGATTTTCATAGGAATCAAATACAGATGGAAACAGATTTATACCACCTAAGGAATATTAGCCAATGCCTGATACCATTAGTTATCATGATATAAGAGTATAGGAAGTTGCTCTTCATAGCAAAATAAATATTAATTAGAAGACATTTTTCAAAATGTTTTTACCAACATCTGTGTTTGCAACTGTACGTATTTTTATTTCTGCCTTTTTAAAGCAAGTATGTGGAATTCTCAAAGATCAGGTAGGACTGTAGAAATCCCGAGGAGAGGAAGAACATTTTTGAAGAGGAGAAAAAAGTTAGTAAATTGCATGTGTTTCTACCAGGGATATATTTCCCCCACCCCTCAGGTCCCAGGAAGAGCAAGAGGAATTCACTTAACAAAAGTAATAATTACCTTAGAGGCATCAGATGATCCTCAATTTAGCTTCATGTCAATAAAAGTAAACACTGTAATGATTCCTAGTAAAAGTACTACCCTGTTTCTTCTAGGATATATCTGCAGTAACAGCTTGAATTCCCAAGCATAGATGTTCTTTTTGCCAAGAGACGTAAAATGACATTGTTAATGTGATTAATAAGAAAATTTGGTCAGCTTAAAAGACAGACGTGGGAAAAAAAGGTGATAAAAATACAAAGTTATTGCTTGTATTTTTCAAGGTGAACGTACAAATAAAATGCAACTGTCTTACTAGACGTGCTTCTCTGTAGTATGTGATGGGACATTAAATTAAAGACATGATGGCATTTTGTGGAAAACAAAAAAGTAAGGAAACAGTGAAAACTTGAAACATACAGTCACTGCTTAGGAATTTTGGAATAAACCTGTCCACATGAAGGATCTGTAAGATTCTTTTCTGCAAATGTTACTGATAACGTATGTTATGCTTTAACATACTTTAACAATGCTTTAACACAGATACAACTCCACTTAACTTACTGAAAAGCTTGGGACCATCTCATATTGAGATAGAACTAAGGGGTTTGGCTCCTGAAGGTGGTGGCTCAACGGAGGTGATGCTAAGCTTTTTGAGAATGATTGGGATGATGTTGAACAAGAAGTACAACTTCGAACTTGCTCAGGCATACCTTGCACTATTTTTAAAGGTAACGATTTTCTTACAAAATTTTATGTTAGTCCGGTTTAAAATTTTGGTTTTCCAGTAAAAGGATGCAAATTGTCTGCTTGAAAGAATTATCTTAAGTGATTTTTGTTGTGGATGGAGATGACACATCTGCTCACAGTCAAGAAGAACTTGCAAAAAACTAGATATTGTGAAGAGGACCGTGTCAGACAGCTTTTATTCTAGTATTTGTTACGTAGAATTGTTTTTATTTTTTGTAACATACCTAAGTTCTTAATGGTTGTTAATTGCTAAGCTAAGATACGTTATGTCTTAAGTAAGAAAAGAATTCAATGCACAATGGTTGGGAAAGTAAAATGGGCATTTTGTTGGACTTACCACTGGACATTGCAAGCCTGACTTACTTTCCATGTCAGTGGGCTGCCTTTCTTCTGTTACCTGTTAGGCATGACAGAGCTGATTAAATTAATCGGAGGTGTGTTTAAGTTAGAAAGTGTATATGTCACATATATATATGTGATAAAATACAGTAGCAGTTACTCTCAGAGATAAAGTGGTTTTGCAGAAGATTGAAACCTTTCTGATGTATAAATGCTTATCTTGTCAAGATACTCTGATTTGTGAAACTGTGGGAAAGCAATTATTTACAATTTAATAGGAAAAAATTGTTATAAATATTCAGACGTGTAATACTGTTGATTTAACTGAGTATTTCTTAATAGCAACATTGTGAGGATTGGTTTTAAAGATAGAGTGTAATGCTGGACAAATATGACTTGCTCTTTTCTTTTTATTGAGGTTAAATAGAATGCACGGGGCAGCTTCCACAAGAACAAGTAATGCAGATGAATCAGAGTTGATCTGTAGAGTGAAGCACTTAGGGTTGAGGTCTTGATATTTGTTCATCAGTGGCCTTTTATCATGTGTTTTTATTATTAGTTTGGTCCGATGGACTGGATATGATTAATACTTGCAATATTAGATGTTAGAATTCATCTTTTTTTTTAGTTTCATACACAACAAATTTAGCTCTTGCAGGGTAGGTTAGGGACAGCTAGGTAGTTTGCCTTAGAAAGGTACTCCTGAACTGAACTACAGTAGAATAACATAAACTCACTCTGTGACATGTGAACACCAATAGCTTTTGTTATAAGTTCCCAGTAAAACAGCTCTGAGCTTAGCAAGACTCCTAGATCTAAGTTGTAGTCAGGAAAATAACTATTCCATTCATTAAGTGGTAATAATGTCTTTCCTTTCTACAAGACTGAGAGGTTTCGTTTCTTTATACTTTATCAAGGTTACTGTTCATTACACAGAGAGCTATCACCTCCCTGTATCAGTATAGACTGTGCTGGCATTGTTCTTTTTGCTTTATGCAACACGGATAATTAAAATAATAATCCTGAGTGACCTCGGGGCATCTATTTAGCCTTTCTAGCCTAAAGAGGAATTTGTGATGCAGGTTGGAAAGAGGAGAAAGTTACCTTCTAGAGAAGTGTGTGATTAGGATAGATTCAGCAGCAGTGGCACAAGAAGATACGGTAAAGCAAAAACAAATTTAAGACATTTTGGGGATGGTTATGCCATCTAATGCATATGTGGGAGTAAAATGGCTTGTAAAAGACTAGAAAAGGGAGGCAGCATTAAATGGAGGAAATT
>NW_009661372.1:5767980-5778331 GCF_000708025.1 Charadrius vociferus | reverse complement strand
CTTATTTGGGACATTCCTGAAAGCAAAGTACTGGAATTTAATGTGGAAATTGATCTTTTAATTTTTTTATTATCTGTATTTGTTTCACTAATTACTTGTTTTCATTTTCAGTTACATCTTAAGATTCTCTCATCAGAGCCAAACCTATTGGAAGAAGTATCCAGATTATCAACACAACTCAAGGAAACTTGGATTCACTTGCAGACTCTCTTCAATCAGAGTCTGTGTGTATTAACATACATGAAAAGTGCTTTGCTGTAAAATTTCTCTCAGAATAATAGTACAATTTATTACCAAAAATACTGGATTCCAAGAATTATACTGGGACTTCTGATACTGTATTTTATACATCTGTGTGTGGCAAAGTATTTTGGAACCTGCATAACTGAGTATTTTTATACACTTTGGTTGCAGCAAAAATTGATATGTACTGCTTAAATATTTAAGTTGTGTTAGTTTTTGCTGTCAGTGAACAGAGAGTTGGACAGCTATAGGTCATGTAGCTAGTTATCTTATGCTTCTGTTACCAAAAATGTAAATCAGAATGAAGAAATGACTTGCAAAAAAAAGTTGGAATGTAATGTCTGTGCAGGAAACCAAACCCTGTTTTGTGCTTAATAAACAATTACTGTTGATGCAAAAAAAAAAGTCTGAATTATACACAATTTATTAACATTAGTTTAAAGCAAATGAATATGAAAATTGCATTCCTCTGCAAGCAGAGCAATTTCTTATAAAGTTTGTAAAAATTACTTCTCGCTTTGGCAAGCTGTGTTCACTACTTTGCCTCAGACACTTTTTCCGGAAAGCAGAGATTTCTAGCTGCGCTACAAATGATGGACCTTGGAAAAAAAAAACCCAAAACTAAACGAAAAAAAAACCACCCATTTTTTTTAAACAGGTTTCTTGCTCTTAATTTTGGGGGCTTCATTTCTTATGAAAACTAGGATTCTTTTCTTGAGGAGATAAATATTACCAGAATAAAAGCTTTAGGTTGTGGGGAATTTTTAATTGAATCAGATGTTATTTTTACGAATTGACATTTAGGTTTCAAATAATGTTTGGGCAGAATTTGGGAACTCATGAATGAGATTATCTTAAACTTTGCTGTTTGAGAGCACTGCCTCACAGCAGAAGAATCTCCTGAACAAAGCCTTTGCTGTATTTCACGTGCTCCAGCAACAGACACAGACTGACAGAGTAACTAATACAAATCTATGCAATTTTGATGAGAAAAGTTGAAATATGAGTTCATTGCATTTGGCATAAGACTGAAATGATAGTGTGGTTTTGTTGCTCTATATATGTGATTTTTATTTTTTTTTTAAATGCCATCATGTTATGGAACTCTTTAGTCATGTATGCTGGAACAAATTATCTGCAAACATGTACATGCAGTGTAGAGTATGGAACACTGCCTAAAACATGCGACAATTCCACATGTATCATGAGATCAGCATCCTTTTGGCTGCTCAAATTTGCAAGAAAAGTTGTCAGGGTTATCAAAGGAGTGCAGAGGTGATGGGAAGTCAGCTTTTACAGCGTCCCTATGTTGCTCTAGCTGTTCTTTATCCATAACTTTGACTCATGTTAAAGCTTGAAGAGAACAGAGAAATATTATGGAAGTTTACAGACTGGCATTCTAGACAGTTAGGACTGAAAATATGTAGTCCATGGGAATGATGTACACCTGAGGTTTTTTTAATGAAGTTTACTCCTGTGATTTAAGAAAATCCTTTGTACCATAGAATTATTAGCTTCTGGTGATACGTTTCCCAAGAACCCATTACTCCCAATTTCTTGAATGTACCTGAAGTAGTCCAAATGCCTTAAACTTCAATGTAATATATAATAAAGCTCTGAGCTTATACATTTTACTGTAAGTAATTTAGAAGATCTTAAAGAATCATTTTTTGAACCAAGACATTAGAAAATTAAAGATGAGTAAGTCGGTAGTTGTGGACCTGCCTTAGTAGAAGGAACAGTGGATAAAGGACTTTCCTTTTGGATCAGAGCAAGGGTCTGTCAAGCCAAGTGTCCTGCAGCTGGAGCAAGGAATAGATGCAAAGGGTCTAGCAAACACGTCATGTATAAAGTGGACCTTTCTCAATCACATCATACCAGCTTTCAGCAGACAGCTATTTAGATACTTCATGACCCAGCTGTATTCGAACAGTTATGTTTAATATTCTGTGACAGACCTGTTTGTTCTCTGCGAGTTCCTCTAATCTCTTTTAGAACCTGTTTATCCTTCACAACATCCTGTAGTAATGGGACCTACAATTTAATTAAATACTTAGGGAAATAATGTATTTCTGTTTTTATTCTCCAGACCTGCTATCTTCTAATGTTGTATGCCCATCCTACTTCTTGAATGCGAGAAATAGTAATTGTGCTCTAGTCTTCATGCTTCACTGCCTCTCAGCCACAGAGCAGTTGTAAAATGGTTTCTGCTTGTGAAGGAGATACTTCATTTTACTGAGTGCATGCTTGTTTCACTGACATACAAGAAACTTTTTTGGGCACAGATGTTTAAATCTGTACGAAAGTTGTGTACAAAACTTGTAAGATTTGTAGAGGAGGGTTTTGTTGGTTTTTTTTTTTTTTTGGACTACTTGATGTAATCAGGAGAAAAAGACATAGTTTTTGCCAAACAGGCCATTCTTCTGTAAGCAGAACCAGCAAGCTGTTTTGCAAACAATTCATGTATAACACTGTCGATACAGTATTCGCAGTCTGGATGATCTCATTAAATGTATTAATGCAGTTTCTTGTTTTGTACACAGATGTGTTTTAAGACTACTTGGAACACTTCAGTTGTTTCCTTCAGAAATAGTCTTTAGATGTTAGTGATACAGAATCATAGAGTGGTTTAGGTTGGAAGGGACCTTGAAGATCATCAAGTTCCAACCCGCCTGCCATATCCCACCTCCTTTGTTCTTTTGTCTTTTCCTCAACATTCCTAGTCATCACTGCTATTTCAGGAGTGTTTGACTATTCTTAATGCTCATTCCAGTCTTACACCAATAGCTGTATTTTCTTCTTCCTCATGTCAAAATTGTGAGCAACTTTTTGCTATTAATACCCTCTTCAGAAATTAAAAAATAATTTCCACTTGCTACTTCCTGTATTATTCCTTCACCTAAGACACCGAGGACAATATCTTGTGATATTAGTCAAAGGTTATTCATTACAAGTGCTAAGACACATCATAATTGAATTGATAGATTGGGCTTTGTGTTACCCATAAGAGCTCACTTTAGCCTATTGGCATTGTAACGGCATGTGCAATAGGGTGTGAGGAAAATCATTAGCTGGACTAAAGGATGTAGCCGTCATTAACCCTACATTTTCTTCCAAGCAGGGCAACTACTGAAATTTTTGCCATTCTTGCACAATGTCAAGCCTGTTTTAGGCTAGCTCTGACTAGCAGCTTGCTGTTATAATTCTCCATGTTACTGTGTGTCACAGCACTCCTCCCAGCTTCTTCTCAGGTCTGTTACTCGCCTGTGCCTGCCTGCATTCCTGTTCTCCATTTTCGCCACGATTTTCTCTGCTTTTTTGGCTTCTGAACATAACTGCTCCTCTTAGCAACTCCTGTATACTACACTCCTGTCAAGTTAGGTCTCTGTACTTCCACTATTTTCTTTCGACTGTGTCGTGCTTTCCAGACTGATTTGGTACTCACAGTTGTTTTGACACCAAACTGGTTAGTTGGTCCTCGTTCCCTGAATTTGTCGCTGGCTGGATTCAAATGCTGAATAATGAAGGTTGCTCTTCTCTTGGCCATAAAAAGCCTTTACTGCAATCTTTCCTTTTTCTTTCAAGTAAAAATAGAGGTATTATGAGGAAAAACATGCAAATATGAAGTGAGAGTAAACAGATGCAAATGTTTACACCTTGTTCAGCAGCCAGCATAGACCACTGACTTGAAGCACTTCAACAATTTGTATGTTTCAAATTTAACTCTCGCTCCTTCAAAAGAAATGTTAGGGAAGGTCTCAAGTCTGCAAATTGTCATAATGCAAGTGTCATCATCCCAGAGTAAGGAAATTAAAAGATACTAATTTGTGTTTTGTGAAGTAGAAAAGCCAAAGTATTTGTTGGCATGTTTGAACTCTGTTGAGCTGAGTTGAAGGAGTTTAGCATTGTATAAACATCACCGATATATAAGTAGTTTCTCGTTTTGACTGTTTTGAAACATCAGCAGATGTTTCCTGAGCATGGTATGTTAGCGTATCAGTCTTTTCAGCACATCACCAGTTGTAAAACTTGTGCTTCATAAGAATTACTTGTTTGATGAAACTTTTTTTTTTTTAAATAATTTACCTTTTTAGAGATGAGGAAATCCAATCAATGCCTTACTTCATGTCAATGCAAGGAGTCTGCTTTACGTTTTCAATGAGTTTGCAGTATGTGTTAGAGCAGAATAAAATGCAGTTGTTAAATGTCCTTAGCACCTCTGCTTTTCTTTTTATACTTTTTATGAAGCAGTGATAAACTGAGGAAAGAAAAACAAGGGACAAAATACCTGTAGATCCTTCTCTCCTGGCTGCTACATGTTTCCCAGAAGGCTTGAGTGAGCTCTCTGATGCTCTGTACCACATCATGGAGCTTTACCAGCTAGTGGCAATCTCTGGAAGATACATTTTGTGCACTGATGTGTACTGCTAGTTCACAAAAACAGTCCGTATAGCTAAGTGGAGGTAAATACTGTTGCCCTGACTCTCCACTGGGTTAAAAACACTGATGTGTTGGCTCTGAGTGTCAAGAGTATGCCAGTGTTAAGGGTCACCTCCCTGAAGGATCAGACCACCTATGTGATTGGCAATTACCTGAAATCACCCATCAAATAAATCAGAATAAGATAGAATATAATAATTTACCTACTTAAACTAGGTCTAAAGGATTCCTTCATCCTGTGTTGCTAGTTGCCTTACAGTTACGTAGCTGACGATCAAGCACTTACTATCTCTTGAGTTGCCCAGTGTTGGTCTCAGAATAGGATGTGAATTTAGCAACTCATCCCATTCGTTAGCACCCCAAACTCTCCTTGAGCATCATTCAGATTCACGCGTCTCAAAAGGATTTGGTAAACTTAGCTCACTAAAAAAGTGGCTATGACATTCCTCTCTTATAACCAGTGATGCTACTGCTTTGGAAATGTTAGCATCTCTTTGGCGTGGCTGGAACTGAAAAATCATCAGCCTGTTGTAACGCAACATGTCCCTTCCTATCATGTGGGGCAAAGTTTAAAGCCCAGGTAAATGTGTTCTCAGAGTGTGTCAGGTTACATTTTCTGTTTGATCACACAGGGTTGTGCAGCTGGTTGCTGTTCACATTTGAGATTAAGCTTTGTATTTGCCTGTTGCTTTGGGTTGATGAAAGGGTGGGGGATGACTGCCTAATTCTCTTTGAAGAATTCAATTTCAACAAAATAAAAATAAATGCAAGCTGTTTCACCAGTGCTTACATCAGTATTTAATTGAGATGGTTTATTCGTGGTGCTAGAATAAACAGCATCATCTGTACAGAAATCCCTGCAGCTCCCTTGATGTTGATGGCTGAGGATGGCACCCTGCTGGTGCATATGGAAAGGGCAGAAATACTTGATGCCTTTTTTTTGCTTCGGCCTCCACAGGCAAAGCCTGCTTCCATTTTCTGTGTGCACCAGCATCCTTTCTGAAGGAGAGGAGCTGCCGATAACGGGGGAGCAATGAGTTAAGAAAAAAAGACTGTAGAGCACAGTGCTCTGAAGTTACCTTAGAACCGTGGACTGCACAGGACTTACCACAAACGCTCTCCAGTACAATAGCATTGCCTATCTGCTATAAAAAAAATGCATTGTGATCGAGGAGGTCCCTGACAACTGGATTGTGGCTGTTGTAACATTTTCTAAAAACATGAGGTGGAAGATCCAGGGAACTCTTGGTTGATCAAACTTATCTCAGTCTCCTGAACAATCATGGAGCATGTGCTGCATGTGCTTTTGGAATCCATCTCCAGTGCACAAAGGGCAAGATGATGAAGAACAACCAGCAGACAGTCATGAGGAAAAATCATGCTTAACCAAGCTGGTTGCCTTCTTGGGTGAAATGACTGGTTAGGTGGGCAGAGAAAGAGCCATGAATTTAATGATAAAATTCAGTGCAAGTGTAACAGTATGTAATTACTTAATAGTCTATTATTAAAAATTGTAAATTGCTACTGTTAAAGTCAACAGGCATGCTGTCAGTTAAGATTTTACAAATTTTGGTGCTTGTTCATTGCATTCTGTGTGTGCCAAGTATCTTTTATACAGTGAGCTGGCTTATGGGTGGTATTGGGTCTACAGCATAGAGGTGTGAATTACTTTTGCAGTAATCCAGTATAATCAGCATTAGAGAAATTAATTTAGTCACGTTCTAATTATGCCCAATGCATTATTATTTTGTTAAATATCCCATAGCAAAGAAACTCAATAAATTAGAGGCAGCAATGTTCAATAATGCTACTGGCATTCAAGAGATTTGCAGTGAGGCATAGAAGAACTAGGCTGCCAAATGAGTTGAAAGTATTTCAAGTGAATGTCTGATAAGAAAAATTATTCTAGAATTGGTGGATGCCACAACACATTGACCATTTTACGAGTTCTTGCCTTTTATCCCTGGAGGTTTCATTCTCACGTATCATCACTGTGTCCCCTGCTGCAGCTATAGACCTTTCTTCTTTTTATAACAGCTTCTACAGCCTGACTATTTTGTGGCCATTTGGTAACACAAATTGTGCTTAAGCAAAGACCCTCTTCCTAGGGTACAAGGCACTTCGTCTGGGAACGGTGAGAGGTCCAAGAAGTGCTGTTAAGAGAGACTGTAAAAGCATGTAGCCAGCTGAGAAAGACACAAAGTGCTGTTGTCTTAGGGAAAAGGTAATGTCTAGAAATGTATTTCTGGAGCAACACTCTGTTGCTTAGGCTTGGCAACAGTAGGAATCTCAAAATTGTAAAAGAAACAAACTGGGATATATCTTTTCAGGAGCTGGGGACTTGCCACAATTAAATCTCACTCCTTAGCAAGGAAAAAGCCTGAGGTGGTGTAAAGAACCTGTGCAGGCAGAAGTAAGAAAGTTTGTCAGTCCTTGGGAAGAGGATGGACCCAGTACAGCGGTACTTGGCCCAGGAGGGGATGTCCTCTCTAGTGATGCTGTCCCCTTTGCAGCATCTACCACAATAATTAATGAAAATATCAGAGCAGATACCTGAATATCAGAGCAGGAATTAGGACAAAAACAAAACAAAAACAAAAACAAACTGCTTGGAAGAGAGGAACACGGAGTTTCTTTTCATACAAGAGAAATGGGAGACAGTGAAGTAAATAGGAGTGACCCTGCAGGGAAGCAAGGATCTGAATGCTGAAAGCCCATAGTGGGTAGAGACGGGCATCCACATGTTCCTCCTCTTCCCTGCCGAGCAGTGGGAGCTCTGTGGCCATGCTGTAGAAGACTTCTTTTCCTTTACAGCACAGTGACTTCAAGACCTTGCCTCTGTGACTTACATAGTTCCTATGGGCAATTCTGCTTAGACATGGTCACAGAGTCCAAAAGTGGCCCCATGTGGATAATGTTAAATATTGAGGATACACACATGATAACATGCCAATTGCAAGATGTCTCCTGGCCTTCCTTAGGGGACCAGGCAGGAATGATTTCCTCGTAAACAGAGGAGCCAAAGCTGGAATTCATCCTCTCAAAGAACTGTAGCTGCTTTTCTATACAAATTGGGATTTGTATCTGTGTATTGTGATAGCTGATGTCAAGACCTTAAAGGGCGACAGAAAGAAATGATGTAGTGGGCAAATATAAAGATATTGTCAAAGCATTTACTTGATAAAATTGTGTGGAAAATGTACCAATTTTCCCCGCTCAGGAACCTATTAGTGAGATATACTGAATGTTTCTAGGGGTTGTCAAGACCTGAACAGATTTGTCTTTCCAAAGTAGAAAGTTAAGGTACGATTTATTTTTTCATGAAAATATCTATTTCTGTGAGCTTGGGAAATTTATTAACCTACTTCATAAGTATTTGATTAATCTACTTTGTGAAGAAGGAAAATACTGAAACTGTCAAAATGAAAGAAAAAGATCAGTGAAATATTTGCAGTAAAACAATAAAGTAAACTTTAATCCCAAGGGATAATGATACTGATAACAGTATGTGCTAATGAAAGTTTGACCATGTAAGATTCTCTGCTACATGCGTATGAGAATATTTCCTAACTGAGTTGGGTGCCTGGCAGTTAAAGAATAAATCTTGATTATGGCATACACGTATGAAACAGACTATTTTGATGTGACTGAGGAGGTGCTGTTCTGGCACATGCCATTTCCTTTCATGCAGAAAGGAGAGGCTTTGAAAAATCTTGTAAATTTTTTCAAGCAGAACCATAGCATAGCTCCGATACTCATTCATTAGCTTATTTATGATCTTGATATGTTGGAGGGGGAAATCCTGGAGCCTCAGATCATTACAAATGTTACCAGTAATCTTAAGGTAACCCGCCCTTATCACCCCAACTCCACTTAAGTCTCTGGACTAAGAAACGTGGATGGAGCTCGGGGAAGTTGGCCCTGTAGGTTGATATACAATTTAAACATGGACCATGAGCTCCTTGATGTGTCTGGTCAGCCCAAACAGAAACATGATGCAGTGACTGTGGTGGCAGATGAAAATGGTTCAGATAAGATGAATCTAACCTAATTTGAATTAATCTAGCAAGATCATGGGCTGGTTCATAGGAGTGGAGTGACGATGCTAATGCTGATGTGGAGAAGCCAAAACCCAAACTGTGGTGGTAGAATATTCTTACGGTCTCAGTGGGTTCCATCAGCAAGATGGTGGTTACAACAGCCTCTCTGAAGTACAGTGTTATATGCTTGTCTAGATTTTTTTGTTCTTCTGATTCAAATACTGGTTTAAATGCTGGTTAGAGTCCTAAAAGAGATGCTGTGGTGTAGGTAATGGTTAAGCTGTGTTAGCTCTCTGCTTTTAATAACTGACAGTCCTAAGTGAACTGTCAATTAAAATGACAGATTCCTGTTGATTAGAGATATCTACAGTGAATCTCTAGCCACTGACAAGAAACAGGCTTCTATGGTACAAGACAGTCTGCTGTAATAACAGGAAAAAAATATTTTTTATAATAAGCCATAACTGAATTTTCTACTGTCTTTCCATAATAAAATAGTACGTTATTTTGAAAAGGGATTGGGGTAAAAGCCTTAAATAAGAGAAAATTTGCAAAGCTTATGTAGACAAGATTGCTAAATAAAGCCTTGAATCTTAATTAATCATGATTGAAAACTACATTCAGAAAAGCTAAGTAACTGTTTTATGTGCACTGGAGAATATTAAATGAAATAATCCATTGCCTTTAAATAGAAAAGGACAACTGACAGTTTTGAGTGATGGTCCAGTCTCTGGTCTGTTGAAATGAGTCTACATGGCCACAGGCTTTTTGCCTCTCACAGATATTAACCTAACTAGGTATTGGAAATATGTGTAGATAGCATCAGACAAATAAAAACAGATTTTAAATCTAACGAAACGTAAAAATTGTGTTCTTAAGAGAACTGTATAGTTTTCCTCCTTTTCCAATCAGCTTTTACTTTTTTTCCCAGAAGACACTCTTGCAATCTTCTTCTTAGCTGTAGCTATCATCCTCCCCAAAGCAGAAAAGCAAAGGTTTAGTAGCATTAATTGATGACCTTTCCAAATATTTCTGCCAATCTTCTCTCAATTTCTGTGAAATTGTTCTTGCAGCATTCACCCCACTGCTTCCATGTATTATCTACAGAAATTTTAAGAGCTGAATAAAACATTGTGGACACATCTGGTCAATTCAGCGTTTTCTCATCTGTTCCATATTTCTAAACAAGATTCTCCCTTTACATTGCTTGGCTATGCTTTTCTCCTTTAACTAAAATGGAGGGTGTTGTACTGAAATGACAAGATTGTTCTTCAGATTGTACTAAGATAAAGGAAAAATCTTATTTGTTCCATTAATCTCTTTAATTTCCACTCTAGGATTCAAACTGTAACAATTATCCTTTGTTACAGTCTGCTTCTATTCCTGTTAGAGACTAACTTGAAAGGCAAGTGCTTCTTTTGCCATTGTTATTTCGTTAGCAACCATGTTATGAAGAGCTAATTCTCAGTCTAAGCAGCACCCACGCATTTTATAACATTGGTAATAATTTCCACTTGCTGAATGGGAGGTCCTTTCATCCAAAGACTTAAAGTGCTTGACTTGGATAAATTTAGCTTGACAGCAACACATGAATATAGGTGTTATCAGAGCTGTGCGAGATGTAGGGA
>NW_009661372.1:5748439-5767906 GCF_000708025.1 Charadrius vociferus | reverse complement strand
GTAGGGAAATGGACCATGTAGCATAGTACCATGTAGAAATATCGGTATGTTGTCATGTAGGAGTGTTAGCTAGAGGTTGGGTTCCCAGTTGTGGCTTCCAGGCCTAAATAGTTCGGTGCTAGCTTTTTATCTCTTGCTTTTTTCATCCTGAAGTCTTGCTAGATCTATTGTTACTGAATGTTCTCTAACAAGTCAGCAGAATGACCAGAAATAGTACAGAGGAATTCCAACTCTTGGCTACTTGTCCGATCGTTCAGTATTAGTCCTGTCTTGAGAAAGTTGGGGGTGGAGGAAGAGTAGTGATGAAAATCAAGCTTTCTGCATTCACGGTAAACTGGACAAGAGAAAACTCAGTCTTCTGTTTTCCATGTTGTGACCTATGGTTTTGAGATCTGACCAGTTGTGTTCTTGTGAAGATCACTGCTCAAGCACTTTACCTAGGACATCCCAATAACTCAACCTATCTTCTTAATCTCTGGCAAAAGCTTTCAGTGTGCACCTGTATTAACTCCAAACAGCACTTCTAGGTTTACAAGGAAAATAGAGTAACAGAACACCATTATTCAAAATGAGTTACTGACCCAGTCAAATGCTTACAGCCTTACTCTACTCCAACTCAAGCCAATTTCTTTCCAGCAAGAATAAAAGAATATTAAATCGTCAAGTCTGGCTCCTAGTAAGACCAATTCATATAATAGTGTTCATATTCATAGACAGATAGATAGCAACCTCTGGGTTTGATTCTACCCAGACATGCAATGAATGAGGAGTTATTCTGTGAATTCAAATCACTTCAGTCATGTGAGTCATCGTGTTGTCACGTGAGTGCTAGCAAATCTAGTCATAATATTGTTAAAAGCCATCCCCTTGCTTTTCTCCCATGAAGATTACTATCTGGTTAGCCAGAGTGATGGTAAAGAGCGTGTCCCTCTCCCTCAGCCATTTCACTCTTTTTACATAAGATGAAAGGAAGTTTACATTTAAACAATGAGGACGAAGAGCTGAAGATCAAGTGCAGCCGTGCATTTACTTCCCTTCCTGTGCTGTGGGGCCCTGGCTATTTGCTTCAGAGCCCACCAGTCATATCCCTGAAGTTCATATAATGAAGGTTTGTAAATATACATGGAGGAGCAACAGAAAGGCAAGAAGATATGCTTTTGTCATATGCCTGACTTTTTAGTGTGCTTGGTTTTCAGGATATTCATTATCTGTGAATCTTGTAGCGTGATGCATTGTTAAAGTAGCCTAACACTTCCCCTAAGTTTCCGGGTTTAGCTGCATGTAACTTCAATCATACATATAACTCATGGCATCAGAAACCCCATGTCAGACTTCTTTGCAGCTCTTAGGACACAGTGAGGCACCATATGGTGCTCCAAACTTGGTGGGCTTCAGGATATATATAAAAACAATTAGTAACTGACTAATTAGCTGTGCAAATGCCTTACTGTGAGTCAAACCCATCAGTCTTCAGAAGTGCCCACACAGCAGGAGATTTTCTTGGCCAAAATTTTTCTCTATTGTGATGAACTAAAACGTTATTTAGGAAAATAACCTCTAGGAAAAATCACTTCCGTAAGATCATATTTTTATCTGACCTGCTGTCTTAAGTTTTGCTTTATGCTGAAATAACAAAAATGAAACTTTTATGTAACAAAAATAATGGCTCTGTTAGATCTGACTGAAGTGGCCAAAAGCAGATGCCAAGGAAAAGTGAAACACAGCAAGCATATCTGATGTGTGCTCTGAAACGCTTTCTCAGCCTTTACCAACTTGAAATTAATGGACTATCTGAATGGTTTCTAACGCTTCTGGGATATTGAACAGTGGATTTGTCTTTCATTAATCTGCCTGGCCTGTTTTGAATCCATCTACATTTTTGTCATCTGCAGTATCCCACGGCAAGGAGTTCCACAGCTACCTCCTCTTGCGTGCCTTGAGGCTGGATGCTTGGAAACTGTTATTTCCCTTAGTTCTTTCACTGAAAAAAGCAGCAAACAACTTCTTATCTGTCCTGCATTTCCCCACCCATGCCTCTGGATTTTCTAGGTCTTTAGTTTGAGTAAAATTAAAAAGGAAACGGTTGCAAACATGACTGTGTAATGGGAAGGAAAAACTTCTACCTAAGCAATGTAGATATAGGTATGTACAAATACTGAGCATGTAGGCACTCGTATTTAGAAAATAAAAAATAATTTTTATATGACTTCGTGATTTGAATGCTCTGATAAACAGTCATGAAAGCTAATTATTTCTTGAGTTGTAGGCAGCTTGGGATAACTGTAAACATCAGAGAGTAAGTCACTGGTGGCATCACCCTCTTAGCTGACAGTGTATTAATCTGGGAAGAAAACACAGGCAAACCTTCTGGAATCTGTATCCCAGTTTTTAAGTGTATCTTAAAAAAAAGTTCACAAAGCAGCAAATGAGAGACAAACTGTGGGCAACAAATTTGAATTGTTTTGTTTTGTTTTTTCAGATACTTCATGAACTAACAAGTACTGCTCCTGAAATAAAAAAAAAAAAAAAAGAAGCAAGCTCATTCAGAATGTATCAACATTTTCGTCAGTAATATGCCCTAGCTTGTCAAACTTCAAGATCTCCATTACATTTCATTTCAGGGAAGGCCATTTCACAATAGCATCGATTTTCCTTGGAAGTTTTATAGTAAACAATGCTTTGGATGAGATCCTGGCCCAAGAGGACAGGTCTTCAAGTTGTGCAGACCCTCTAAAATATGGAGACTGTGCTTTTGCTGGTTCCTTCCAGTGTATGGAGCCATCAGCAGTAATGGTGGACAGTCCCATTTGGGGTGCCATGATCAATGCACGCTTTCTGTCCTTCACTGAAGAGTTAGTTGGCAGCTGGTGAGGTATGTTTGGCCACGGACTGTTACCTCGGAGCACCCGTGTTGCAAAGTAGGGCCTGGTGGTTAACACTTAAACAGGTAGAAAAATCACTCTTTTGTTCTCTCTTTTGCATACATGTTTAAGTGTTTTTATTATTTAATGGGATCACTTATGGTATTTGAGTACCCACTAACTTTCCCGGGACTCTGTACAAACTTCAAAAAGCATATTCAATGTTAATGTTCAAGTGCTGTAAAGTGAATGCTGGGTATTGATAAGTTATATGCGACGTTTATTATGCTAGATTCTGTGCTGACCCAGAGCTAATGGAAATTATGGAGTATGGTCTGTATTTGTTCCCATTAAGGGTACTTGTTCTCTGTAGCACTTCAGGCTGCTCTTGTCTGATCTTTTTATCTGTTTAGCGGTTTGAGCTGCCTAAAGTCTTTCTAATTCCCACAATCAGTTCCACTCCTGTAAGGACAAATACACTAGGTGGGGACCACAGGAAGGAACAAAGTTGAAAGAAGCTAAAAACTCGCAGTTAAGACTGGCGTTGTGGAAAAGCAGAATTTTCTTGTGTTGCATGCAAAATTGGAACAGCAAGTTGTAAGTTCTTTTCTCAGATCTATCACCATCTTTCAGTGCCTATAAATAAACCAGTAATGTATTCTTGAGTTCCTTCATCAGTGAAGCACTGCTCAGTATGTTACTGTTAACAGGAATTCAAGGGAATTTTTAAAAAATGAGCAAAACAAAGTGGCAGACTAAAAGGGAATATCCTGCTCAACACGCAAGTAATATTTTGGCACCTAAAGGTTGTGGCCTGCTCTGTGCCGGAGTATCATATTGTGCTTATACGTGTCTTGTTAGAACAGTTTCATCAAGCTCTCACAAAATCTTTCCAGCAGTTGGCCTCCCATAACTGTCAGAATGATTGAGCACTTTGGATGCCTTCCAAGGCTCCTTCTTTTCCCAATAACCTAGATTGTTTCAGATTGAGTGTGTTGTGGAGAAAAACATTTGCCAGGAATTTCTCTTACAGGAACTAGTGGAAACATCACTGGACCTGACTCAAACCAGACAAGCATATGGTTTGCTACAAATTTATATTGGCAGCTCTTGATCATAAGTGTCAAATTTAGGCATATTAAGATTCCTGAACAATTTTAATGTTTGGCCTTTTGCATTACGGACAGTGAAATAATCTTCTGATGGCATGTGGTTAAAAGACTACCACCCTGTGCACGTGGGCAGAACACGAAAGAATATTGGAACTCTCCACAGATGTAACAAGGGAATGTCAGTGGCCGGCCCCGTCTAGTGAATGGAGGAGTTGTCATCCTCATGGAGAGCGAGAAGTGTGAGGAGTGTGGTCATAGGCTCTGAAGGGACTCAAACAAGTAATTTGCATGTTGGATGACTTGAGCTAGGGGAGTTATATAAACAAACCAACAGTCTAAGAGGGAAATTATTTCTATCAGCACCATTCTGAGTAGGGCTAAATTGCATTTGTTGAGGCCCACGAACAGAACTTAAAATAACTGAGATATGAATAGTTTGGGTTACATGGATAGGTAGGAAAAAAAATATCCAAAAATATAACCATCTGGGAAGAATCTGCAAGACTTAGACACAGTCTGTTTTGTGGCCAGGGAGATCAGGGTCACAGATGAGACCCAGACGGCAGGCAGATGTGGTAGCCATCTAGTAGCAGATAGCAGGTAGTAGATGTGGTGTTGTTGAAAGAAGGTATCTACAAGGACGACTGGTGTGGAAGATCAGTAGAAATCAGGTGTTAAAAATCACATCCAGTTCCTAAGCCATCTGCTAAAAAGAATTTCCCTAAGCTCCACTCTTCCTTGACACGCAAGGTAGCGGGTGGCTGTCCTGCTTGCCCAGCTGCTCTGAAGGTCCTAGGCCTTACAGTAACACCTTCCTGTCACCCTACCCGTTTCCCCTTTACCTCTGGAACTTCTGATGATTAAGACAAGTTCTTCTTGTATATTTCCCCACAGCACTGAATCACTGTGCAGCTTCCCCTTTAGTACATCCAGTCCAGGAGAGCCCCAGGGGCGAAAGTAATTTACTTCAGTGGAGATGTGGTCAGTCTGTCCACGACCAATTTCTTAGTCTGAAAAAAGTCCAGATATTCTTCCACTGTTGTAAGCATCATCATGCTTTATGAATGATATTTTTACAGCACTTTATAGCTATGTGAAGGAATTACCTTGCAAAAGCTAATGACTTCACCGTTACTGAGATACTGTCTAAGAAAGAAAAGGGAAATCTGACGTAGGGTATAGTGGTGCTGGAGGTCAGGCATCATCTGTGACACTGAATGCAAAAAACCTACTCACTCATGAAGCTGGTGTTAAAAAGTGACTTACTAATAATAATAGCAGAAGGAAGTCTGTAATGCTTGAACAAGAAAACGTGGTCTCTTTAGCAGCGGACTTCATGCTTGGATACCTAATCCAAGACCCATCAATCAAGAGGAGATTGCCATTCATCTCAATAGGAGGTGGCAGACAGAGGAAAGGTGGGAGCATCTTGAAGGCTCTTAAGATTTATAAAAAGTTTGAGATTTATAAAACAGCCATTGATTTTTTTTCTTCTTTCTTGCATTCAAGATACTAACTTTTCAACATTTTCTTCTATAAATACCACTCACAACCATATATATTTCCTTTTTTTTTTTTTTTTTTTGAAATAAACTAGTAATGACAGGTTTGTGTACCCAGTCAGTTTATAATAATGCTGTGTATGCTGTCTGCAATGTGCTACCTGATTCTTGTTACGTGTTCACAGATTAAAATCTGTTCAGGATTTGTTTTTAAACTGGAGAAGAGCATCACCCGTTTAAAATCTTCGGGTCTTCAAATGAAAGGAACCTCACCTGCTGCAAGGCAGCAAAGATTTGTAGCCATGTTAACTCATAATGTTTTCTGCCTTTATCTTTTTTAGGCCAGAAGATATTTTCAGCAACCCTGCTATCTCATGGTCTTAAATAATTTTTGGTAATTTCACATGGTAAATTATTTGACCCCTGCTGGGAACAAAATTCCATGCTAGCTAACGCTGTTACAGAAGCAGTGTTTGCTGTATTGGTAACAGCAATGATGTGAGCGCTAAATGCGAGTACTACAGTTTTTCAGGGAGTTACGCAGGCTTGAGATGCAAAAATGTAAATTCACTCATGATTGCCAGATTTTAATGATAAAGCATATGTGATAAATTGATCAGGAAGCTCTGGATGGGGAAGAGGGGGAAAAAAAGAGCATGTTGATAGCATCTAACTGGTGGTAGTCTCCTCACATTGCCAAGAGGCAACAGATATTTTTGACCTACCATTTAATGAGAAAACGAGATACCACTTGAAGATAATTTTGTAACTCACATGTATTCGTTAGTATCCTTCTGCTTTCATCTGCTAGTTTGCATTCTGGTTATGAAACTCTTGGGTATACTGTAAGCAGTTTAAGAGCAAGTGGGGGAGAGCAGCACGGGAAACATACTCTCAGCCACTGCAAGTTGCCTGAAGCCACACTGAGGCCCAAGAAGTTTAGATTTGGTCTGTTGTAGTGTCTGTTTCGTTTCCCAAATGAGGTCCCTGATGAACAATTCTCTCCTACCCCATGGAGCATCACAGCAGTCTCAGCACTTGCTTCCACCCATAGCCTCTTCATCCTCTACCAAAAAAGCTCTCCTTCCTGCTGCCAGGACTAGCTCCCCTCCGAGGTGGCCTCTTTCGCCTTTTCTTTTCTGAGCAACAGGCATGTCAGTGCCACCTGCCCCAGGGCAGCCACGGCCCTGCGGGGGTGGATCGCAATGGGGCTGGCCACGTCATGCTTGCCTTTCTGAGCTGCAAGATGCTCCTTCTGGTGTGGCAGCCAGAGGACATCAGCAGCAAGGGCAGGGCCTGGAGGTGTTTTTCCATCACTCGTCTGTTCCTTCTGCCTCCTCAGCCAATTTCCAATTTGTACCTATTCAGCCTGCAGACCGGTAGCCTTCTAAATTAACATGTAGCCAGCGTGGCCCACACAATATGTTGCATCACTGCTATGTTGGACTGCAGAGGAAAAATAATTGTCTTGTATTGATGTGCTGGATGCATCATACTAAATTTGGCATCATTGCACAGGACTCCTTATTTTCAATAATAAATATAAATGACTCAGCTCCAGAAGCAGCTTTCTATTTGTCCGTTGGTTATTCTTTTCATGGAAAAATCGAACCTGCCTGTACTCCAAGTATGTGAACTATGGCTGACTGTTCATAGAAGTATTTTAATGAATTAGACTACTATGAAGTAATTAAATCTTGCCATGGAGAACATCTGTCTAGCAAATGCACAGTAAGTTGTACAGCCAGTCCCTGGAGTCTTTCTTCACTGAAAGTTATACTAGCTCCTGCTGCTGTTGTCCTGTTTAGCGGTTGACAGTGCTTCCATTTGTAAATCAGCATTTTTAAGAATTCAGTAAGTAAACATGATTGTGCCAGGAAATTGTAATATGCATAGATTACTTAGGCAGACGCCTTTTTGTTTTCTTGGCTTCTGGGTTTTTTTAAAAAAAATATGTCTATTTGATCCTTTGCCCACTTTTTTTAATCTAAGAAAACATGGTAAAGACTGCTGTTTGAGGGTGACACTTTCCATAGTCCATAAAAAGCTTTGCAGTCAATGTAGCTGCTGTTTTAAACAATCTGCATTTTTTAGGAAGTTGGTGAGGTAGGCTGGATGATCCAGTGGCATGGAATTAAATCTGTTCCTTTAAAATTTGAAAATTTTACTACTGGGGTTCAGGGCCTAAGTTTGTATTCACCAATCCACTTAGCCTTTGACTTTGTTCAGCAAGATGTACACACGTGCTTAAGTTCCAAGAACATCAACGGCATGAATTGAAGGCCATTTTTTATGCCTTGCTGTATAAAGATACTAGATCTAGAATGAGAGCCTGTTTTCCAGGATGACTATGCAGTGGAAGTGCACTGGAGCTGAAAAGAGGGGAACTTCCTCTGTTCTTGGTGGGGTACATGCTAATTAGACACCAATAATCAGTCAGAAGGAACTGAAGCACCTGATTGTCTATGCCCGCATTAAAAACTTTAAAGATGCATTTCTGGGAAGAATGGTTCATCACAAAATTGCCTGTGATTACCAGGGAGGGAATCTGATAGCACAGGTGCGCTCTTAGAATCCCATATATTGGGTCGTGATCCAAGTTCAACTGAAACCAATTCATGTTGTTTCAGCAGATGAGTACAGTATTCTGTGCTGCCCTGACCAAACCAAAAGCAGATTAGCTTGTTTACAAGAGCTGGTCACGTGCACCTGTATTTATGAAACTGTGCGTGGTCTGTATGGACACCATCTACACCCGTCATTTTGGTCTTAGGCCATGGCAACAAAGTCCACTGACATGAGTGGGACCAGGCATTCAGCTGCCCGCTTGCCTGTCTCTCACAGGCACACGTCAAATACAGGGTGTTTAAGAAGTGCTCTTTGTTCTGTTCTGTTTTGCTAGACTGGATGCCACAATTTCATTCTCCTTTTCTCTTCTGGTTTGCAGCCTTTGGCACCGTCTTTTTCTAGACGCATCAGTGTAGTAGAAAATTTATATTTCTGCTGAGGGAGTGATTCTTGGGTTCAGTTAGGGAAAAAGAAAAGGTTTTTGCTCTAAGAATTTATCACTAGTCTGGTATCAGTGGTATAACCTGCATCCTTGAAAATACATACCTTGTGGTGAGTGGAATTCTAGAGAAAAAGCACTTCCTTAAGTGATGTTAAATCAACAGCTGGCCTTGGTATTTCTTTTTTTTTTAATTGAGAACAAAGTTTGGGTGGAAATTGCTGAGTTTTACCAAGATCTAATAACCATATTAGAGTTCTGCAGAAGTGTGTCGTTCTAGGTGTATAAACTGGCACGTTGCTCTACGAAATTACTACATTTCTTGACCAAGTTGCTGAGGATTTACCAATCTGACAATATTACAACAGGAAGACTGGATTCTTTAAGAGAAGCTGTTTGTAAACACAACAGGCACCTTTAAAACTGGATCTTAAACTTGCTTACTGGCACAGTGCAGTTATACTTAGAATAAAGACATTCTTACGTGTCTTCCTCAGTGATCTGTTATTCTTCAGACCTAGCTTCATTGCTCTGTTTTAAACATCTTGTACACATCACAGTGACTTTCATAGGAAAATTCTGGTTTTGGTAGGTGAGAAAGAAGAAGCCCAGATGTAAGTCTGGAGGTTTGAGAAAAGCAACCCATAGAGAATTGAGTGAAATGCTGTAAAGCCAAGAATATCCTGAATTTCAGTATTCTATTTGCCTAGCTTTCTCCTCTAACAACAGGGTGACTGATGTGGCCTCCAAGTTAACTTCATTTTATTAGTTTTCTAGAATCCCTATTCCTGTCATTTACATGCAGTTAGTCAAAGTGCCGACCAGGTACTGTTAAAATAATTTTTGATGAAAAAGCTGCACAAAATACATAAAGGATACAGGAAGAAGATATTAGGAATAGTTATACTGTTAGTTACACTGTCTTCATTACTGTGCCTGAAAATGGTACATATGACTTGGCCAAATCTTGCACTTATGTCTTGCTTTTATTTGCCATTAGCACCTTTTTAACTAGGAAACTGTTTTTCCTCTGGTGGAGCATCACGTCCCAGGTGAGGCTATTGAAGAATTGGTAAAGGAAAAATACACAATATAAATGTTGACTTTTGAGAGCAAAGACTCTCACTGGTGGATCTTGGATCTGCCTTTAAGAAGCCTTCAAGATTTGGCTCAGAAATATTGTACAATTTCAGGGTTGGAGGAAGGCTAACTGATGGATCAAGGTACAGATGACCTGGGTGGTTTCCAAATTATTAAATCAGTCTCTTACTTAATAACTGTAGGTTTATTGAGAAAAAATAGTATTTGGGGATGTAGAATTCATAGTGATGCTACAGCATCCACTTCACTCAGTCTTTCTCATGACAAGGTGCTAACCTAGCTGTGTTGCCCTTAAACTCTAAATGTCCTCACTCCTGGCAAACCTTCACACCTTCACAGCACCTACACTCATGTTTCTTTTCATTATTTCCACTTGTGTAAATGTTGTGGTGGCTGATGCAGGCTTTCTTGTTCTGTCAGGGAAGAACAACCGAAGAAAATGGCTGCAAGTGCTACCCAAAAGCATGTTGTGTTTTGTCATGTTAAGCTGCACGACTCTGAAAGATGTAAAAAGCCACAGCCAAGATAAATGTACCAAACAGATGGTTCTTCACTTCCCTGTCTTTTGAGCTCTACATTGCTGGGAGCAAAGTTTCTTTTAGTTGTCTGTGCTGCTGCTGCTTGTCTGTCATAGAACTGGGGACTTTTTTAACCAACAATTTCTCCACAGAAAAAAAGCCTTGGTAGGAACCCAGCGTACTGTTTGAGCGAAATTCAGTAAATAATTTTGTATTAAAAAAAAAAATGCTGGAAACAATCAAACATTTTGTGTAGGTACTTCTGAAGTTAAAGATTTTTAGTTCAAAACTAACTTTCATTGTTATAAAAGTTCTTTTGAAAGAGATAACCAGAACTGAGACAAATTAAGTATTTTGATTACTCGAAATAAGTCATCTGCGCTTTACCGCAAGACCCAACAATACTGATTTCAAGTTGCCTTGAATAAGTTTGTGTGGGATTTGGCCAGCCAGCCAGGATGTCTCTTGCAGGGTGAGTCTCAGACAAAGAGCAAACACACACACACACACACACACGCACACGCACAGAGTGTCTTCACTCTACTGAAGAGCAAAGAGACTCTTTGTTGTTTTCTCTCATTTCAGATTGAAAGCACTTCTTTCCAAATGCAGTCAGCGAAACATAATGAGCTCTGCTATTCCTCAGCTCACTTTAGATAGCTCACATTTCCTTCCCCATATGAGTTAAGATGCTTATCTACGTAGCTGCTGACATTTCGTAACAGTGTCTTCTACAGCTCCTCCAGAAATGTGAGGAGTGGCAAGTAAAATGGAAGCAGCCTTGTGTGATTATTTTCTGGAAACTTTGTGTAGGAAAAGGCAAGATTAGCTGGTTAGCAGATAGATACTGCGGTATCAGTGCACTTCTCAACTGGTGTTGCAAAAACCCATCCTTTTTGGAATCAGTTGTACAACTGCTGACACTGGAGGGGAACTGGTGACAATCTTAAACTTCCTGCAAGGTGGTTGGCCAAAGATGTCTTTCACTTATATCTGTTGGTATGCTTGGAGTTCATTGGCATTGCATAAGTATAAACAAAACTAACATTAGATCCTGATCTTTTACTGAACCATACAAATAATTGTTTAACCCTTACCAAGACAAAAAAAAAAAAAGTATCAAAAACCTCTAGCTAGGACACAGAAGGCAAGAAGCACTGAGAAACATGCAGCAAGAATAGCCTGGAGAGTGCTTAATGTATTGGTTTGTTTGTTTCCATATACTGGTTAGTGGTTTTAATATTGCCTTCCTGCACAGCAGCTCTACGGAAGCAGGAGGCATTGTTTTGTAAGTACAAAAGCTTTCTGTACACCTACTGTAATTACGTGCAGATCAGCATTCAAATTATGCATGATTTTTACATATGCATATCTCGTCATTTACTCTTGTAAAGACTGAAAGATCATTTACATCCTCTGGGTGAACTAAGCTTTACCATGAAAACTGACCCAGTACTTTAGTTTTGTTCTTAGTATTTTGAACATCAATGAATATTTAAGCAAAAAATGGACAGATTCATTTGAACAATACACTAATTTGTGATCATAGAATTCTGATTTAGTGAAGAGTTTTTCACTGAATTCAACATTCAGTATTTCACTGATTGCGTATCAATTCAGATTGAAAAAAAAGAAAAGAAATAAGAAGTACTACTTGAGGAAACCAGAATGCCCCTAATCATGTGTCTAAAATTTTTAGTGGCAACAAAAGGAATTTATAAGTCCTTGTAAAGTGATTTGTACAAGTCAGAGGTTACCCAAGCTTTTAGATACATTACATAAATGCAGGGTCTAAAATATGGTAACAGTATATATAGTAGAACACTACTGAGTGAGAAATAAACAAGGAAAACTGTTTACATAAGCAATGAAACTGTTCAGCTTTTTGCTTTGCTTTTGACTTATGGAGGTCATACCAGGACATGAAGGTGGAGACTCTGAAATACAGTCTCTATACATGATATCCACCCAGCTCTCCTGGAAATTCTACCAGATTGCTTCATAAGTCCTCATTTAATCCTTGTTCAATTTTATCAGAGAAACAGTAGTTGAAGGGGCAAGTATAATAATAATACATTTGTTCAGTCTGCAAATGTGATCATCATTGTTAATTCCCACAACTGTAATCAAATGAAGGGGACAGACTTTAAAAGTTTAGCTAAATGAGAGTTTATACAAAATGAACTGCATCTGATTTTCACAAAATGCAAATAAAATTCATCTCTCGTGCTTGGAAATGCACAATTTTATTGGTGTAACTTGTTTGAATATAAATGTATATCATCTAGAGAAGAAATTACAGTGCTGTGACTTGGAAATACTAAGCTCTGTTTTGCCTTGGAGGGATTCAGATTTTTTTGTTTTACAGGATGTAGCATATCTTCTATGAAAGTATAATCTCATATGATCTTGAGTCATGACTGAATTTGTTAGGTATTTCCAATAAAGTTGTTTTTTTATGAAAACTGCAGAAATTATCCATGCTCTATGTATATATCCTTGTGCCCCTATCAGTGGGTTTAATGATACTCAGTTGCCGAATAGTCCTAAGACCTTGCAGTTCATCAGCAGCTTAGTGTAAGGTATCCCTGTCTACACTCTTGAATTACAGTAATTACTCTTGAATAGTAATAAATACAGAGTAAAAGTCTTTATGTGGATGCTTATCAGAGAGCAGACGAGGTGCTGTAAGTCCTTCTCTTACCTAACAGAAACCTGTTCTTGCTCCTGACAGTTAAATTAGTTGCAGTAAATTTTCAAGAATCCAAAACCAGGGATGAGATGGAGAAAGATGACCACAGTAAGGAAAGTTTTATCCTGCAGCCCTAGGGCTTTTATAGAACTGTTGAAGAGCTGAGCAGTTAGGTAAGAGTTACATGAGGAGACAAAGTGGAGGCAAACTCAAGAAGGCTTGAAATCAGCACCATGTGTAGATGAGACGATATGAGTTTAAGATTGTTTTCCTAATCCTTTCCTCTGCATTTGTCTGCAGATAAGCTTATAAACATTACTTCCTGGGACAAGGATGCTCTGCTGTGTGTCTCTGGTCAACCTGTGTCAAAGACATACCAGTAGTGATGACTAGGGCTATGTGGATGCAAAGAGTGAAGGGACTTCAAAAAAAAAAAAAAAAAGGACATAAACATTCAATCTGTAGGAGAGTAAATGGAGGAATTATTCTCAAAAGTACTCAAGTGCAGGCATTTTGACTCTTTTGGATTTTTTGCATCAGCCTTTCCCCATGACTGCTACCTCCTTGTGAGATCCACCTACAGAAGAATTGGGTCTGCCACTTGAAACGATTGTCCTCATGAAGAGGTGCAGTCAGCAGTGGTGCTGTCTAGTCCTGGATCAAAATATGAGCTAAATAGTTAACCTTTGCTTTTAAATTGGATGATGTTGTAATATCTGGGCTTTTTTCTGTGGAGTTGGATCTTTTCTAGAAACCTTTTTGCTAACACATAGCAAGTCTGTTATCATCAATATCAGGCAGGGCACTCAAAGAGATTAGATTGCAATTGAGTAAGGCCATATCTGGATGTTTAATCAGAAAGATGTACAAAACAATATCAAAAAACCACAGCTATTTCCTTGCTCATAAAAGCTGCACTTTTCCAGAATTTACAGAACTGGCAGCAATCCAATCAGAAATGACTGAAGTAAATGACGATAGCTATTTTTCTTCTCCTGTACCATGTCCTGGTAAAAGCAGTTTGTGTTTCCTACTGATTTTGCTGGCACTCAAGCCACAAGAAACCCAGTCACGATTACAGTACAGCTAGAGGCCTCTCAACTTGTAGCCACTCAAAGATAAAGCAAATGAGTGAAATGGAGAAGACCTGTTCCATAGTGGACAGGAACAGTCAGCACTGATGGTCGTAATTCTTTTTCACAACACAGTGGTGTTTTATTTATTTTTATTGGGGTGAGGGGAGGTTGTAAAATCATACAAATAAAAAGGCAAGAATTACTACCTAGCCTAGCTAGTAAACTAGCTACCTTATGGAATGGCAGGAGGGATGGACCTTGAATCCTAGATCTATGACTATAGCCATGGCTATTAACTGCTCTGTTAATGGACCAGCTACTGAACCCACTTTTCTGCTAGATAAGGTGCTGAGATGCTAGCAGTGAAGAGTTTGCTTTACATAGAATCACAAAATCACAGAATCATAGAATGGTTTAGGTTGAAAAGGACCTTGAAGATCATCGAGTTCCAACCCCCTGCCATGGGCAGAGACACCTCCCACTAGACCACATTGCCCAAGGCCACGTCTAGCCTGGCCTTCAACACCTCCAGGGATGGGGCCTCAACAACTTCTCTGGGCAACCTGTTCCAGTGCCTCACCACCCTCAAAGTAAAAAATTTCTTCCTAATTTTTAATCTAAACCTGCCCTCTTCCAGTTTAAAGCCATTCCCTGTTGTCCTATCACTACATGCTCTAGTGCCCTAGTAAAAAGTCCTTCCCCAGCTCTCCTGTAGGGCCCCTTTAGGTACTGGAAGGCGGCAATAAGATCTCCCTGGAGCCTTCTCTTCTCCAGGCTGAACAGCCCCAACTCTCTCAGCCTCTCCTCATAGGAGAGGTGCTCCAGCCCTCGGATCATCCTTGTGGCTCTCCTCTGGACACACTTCAGCAGGTCCATGTCCTTCTTATGTTGGGGACTCCAGAGCTGGATGCAGTACTCCAGGTGCGGTCTCACGAGAGTGGAGTAGAGGGGCAGAATCACCTCCCTCGACCTGCTGGCCACACTTCTGCTGCTGCAGCCCAGGACGTGGTTGGCCTTCTGGGCTGCGATTGCACATTTCTGGCTCAAGTTTTTTAAATTATGGTTTCCTAGTTCTTAAAATCATTGCATATCCACCCAAGCTGCTAATGCTTTCATGCCTAAACCTCCTTCTAAACTTCCTCCAAAATGAATGATTTAGTACTGAATTGAGGTTGGACTCAGCCTACCCTGTGAAAGTGAGTTTGCTTCATACAAATGACTATTTCTCAGAAACTACTAACTTTGCCTTCCTCTTACAGTTTTTATATAATTTCCTGTATGTAGATGTCTTTTTCCAAATACCAAAACAATGATGAAATTATGTTTTCCTTCTTGAAAGGGAAAGAAACAATATTAAACATTGTTAATTTTTTTATGTTAAGAGCGCTTGGCCATGACTAGGACTCTTCATGTCTGTTTTCATAATATTTTCTGTTTTTTCAACTTTCTGTATGGTTGGCATTGCCTTAACCCTGGCAGAAAGTTTGTATTCTTATGTGTACAATTTAGAGGTCACTTCATGGGTTGATATTTTTCTGTGGGTTGGGCAACAAGGGGGTTCTTTTTCCACTACCCTGTGATGGAGTGAATTTAAACTGCACAATAGCATTCGGGGGGGCGGAGGGAAGAATAAAAAAAAAATAAAAAAGAAAAACTTTTTCATTAGAAACAAGGAAGCACTCTACCCTAGAGAAATTTCTTGAGCTGCTACTAATGGCAGAGGACCTCCAGCTGGATTTTGTTTGAGCAGGGATTAGAGAGGCAGAAGCAGCTAAGTGGGCTTCACTCAGAAAGGGCTATGTGTAACTTCTGCGGGTCCTAGTATGTAACTTTTGGTTTGTGAAGCCTGCCCTCAAGGGGTTGGTTTATTTGGATTTAATGACTCATGTAGGCTTGTGGATCAGCTTTATTTTCTTTAGTGAACCAAAGGATGCTGTTTGATCCTGCAAAATGAAAGGGAATGCTTCAAGTATCCTTCTACATTCTAGAAATCAAAGGATTGATTGAATCACTTAAAGAGGGACAGGAAAGGTAAGTGCCGTGACTATGTTGCAAAGATCACTGTTCTGTGTGTCCTCCTGCAATGACTACAAAATGACCCTATTGATACCTGGGGCCCACATAACATGCTTCAGGGATGGCTGAATCACATTTTTTTTCTAACAGTTCATCTTCAGGCAATCACTTTTTTTACCCCCACTTACATGTTTGCTTTTCCCAGACATTGAGAAAGAAAGAATGGTCTTGACTTCAAAACATATGAGTAGAGGCTGAGGCAAAAGGGTATGTTGCTACTGTCCTTCTCCTCTGTATCTTCTTTGTTTTCTTGCATAAACCCATCTCCTCACTGCCATCACTCTTCTGCTGGCCCCTCCCTGCACTGTGCTTATTCTTACCCGATTTAATCTCTTCACATACACAGCTGATGAAAGAGTCCGTCTTTATCCAGCAGCTCTATAAATCATTAAGTAGGCTGAGATTTACATATAAAACAGCATGAAAGATGATAAGTTAAGAGGCTGTGATGAACTTGTTCAATACAAGTCATAAGGCTTCCTCTACATAAATAAAAATAAAGAAATTAGCAGAAAGTTTTGGCATTCCTAACTGATGGGTACTCAATAGAAGCTTGCATAGTCATCCAGAAGTACTGGAAGTTGAGTACTGGAGTTGAGCGAGATGAAAGATATTGTAGAAAACAAAATGTAATGCAAGGTTTTGTATTCAGCGTGGAAAATCAGTGACAGGAAGGGGAAGAGAAAGCTTTTGGGATTTGCCCTGATCTGAACTTCTTTGACTTGTATGTGACATGGTTTGAGTAATTTTTGTCTCAGAAGACCTAATGCGCATTACACATATAGCAGACAAGCATCAGGTGTAGCATGGGTGCAAATGTGGAATCTATACTGGATCACCTACGCAAAGAGAGCAGCTATAATATCTGCAAACTATTTTCAGATAAATATTCCTTAATGAGGACAGTATTTGACAGTTTGCTTCTTACAGATGACACTACTTTTTCTACTATACGCGTGGGCACCTTGTACCTTCAATAAGAAGCTAGATTATTATTATTTTTTTTTTCAGGATAGCAGTACAGGACAAACAAATAGTTTTTATTTAAGTATCTTGAAGATACATGCTGCAGTTTGTCCAGGAAGAAATATTAGCCTAAGCTGGCAAGGGACTAATATGCTACTCATTTAAGTGATGCTTAAACCCAGGGAAGTACTTATTCAAAACTCTGGACAGAATTTGCTTGTTCTTGAGTTTCTACCCAAGGTCTAGCTGCTAGAATTGTATGAAAGTTTCAAAAGTCAAGCTTAAAATGTTCTTATCCTGTACTTATTTTTGAAGTTAACCCTGGAAATTATGGACTGCTTATGCTTGCTGCAGTGAAGTCTATACAAAAGGACAGGAGCATTCACACAACAGAACCACAGCAATTAGGAGGGCAGAAAAATTACTGATCCCCACTCTGCCAAGACACCAGATTAACTTCGTGCTTTGGGTTTAAATTAATGGGTGGCAGGAGAGTGGCAGGATGTTGGACATCTCTTGCATGGTTTTTTTTTTTTTTTTCATAAAAACTGCTTTCTCTGCAAAAGATGCATGCCTCCTTGACCTGCCTTTTTCCTCTGAGTTTTTAACCTAGGTTTGTTGTCAGGAAAATTATGATATTTGTAGCTCCCTAACAAAATTTCACACATAGTATGTCACAAATGCATAAATGAAGTCTTATCAGTGGTTTAGTTTCACATCCAATAATGACAGTGCAAATCTTCCCATTGTTAACATAGATGTGATGAGTGGAGCACCACGTGTTTGAAACACCACCTTTGGTTTCCTGGAGACCGAGAGAGGTGTTCATGTGCTGGTTACACACAGTTTGCAACCTGAAGACTTTCTTAAATTCCATATAGACATTTGTTATTTTAATTTTTTAAGGAAATGGAGCTCCTGGAGAATAAGGTCCAGTCAGTTTTCAAGTACTAGGTTCTCAGCATGGTGAGATCCAGCTCACTTTCACACAGAACTTTAAGGAAAGTCAAAAGCCTTTCACATATGTAGCCCTGTATAAAAATATCCCTGGTGCTATGTCATTTAGCAAGGAGCATATAAAGGCTCATATCATGTATCATCATACCGTATGGCATATCTAGATCATGTGAGATGTGAATCCCCTTGCAGGTACCTGGATAAACATAGTCTTTCCAAAATAATTGTTACAAAACCCCCAACAAAACAGAAATATATGTGCCCTTTGGGTTACAGAATATGTTAGGTATTTGACTAAACAAAAATATGATGAGGAACACCACTGTCTTCTAAGTGGGCTGGTTGGCCATTTTGTGTGTGTGTGTGTGTGCATGCTTTCCACCATCAGTGACCATTTCTTCTCCCAGCAGATGCTGTCAGAAAATGTCATAAGAAAAGAGGAAAAAATGTCACCTAGCAACCAAAGCTTTATGAAGAAAAGTTCCACACTGACCAGCAGACACAGAGGGAGCTGGGGAGTTGGGAGGAGGCATGAGCAACAGCAAAAAGGCTGCTCGTCTGCTGCTGTGGCACTGATCTCAGCCCTGTTAGGGCAGGTGCTTTGGGAACAAAGTTAGTCTCAAAGGAAGTTTGGTGCTTCTGTGGAATGGGCTTGCATAGAACTTGGTTTGCAAAATAGGACCTTGTGTTACTTTTCCTGACTTTCAAATATGGATTTGAAAACGATAAGATCTCAAATCATGACGGGGATGTACATTTTAATTTTATAAAGGCAAAAAGTAAACTTGAGAGGAAAGGGCATTATCTCTCTTTTATCTCTCTCATTTATCTCTTTTATCCTTTCCTGCCATTAACAAAGACCAGATTAGCAGATATTTATTCTATTATCTGGTTAAGTAGAGAGGAGCATTTCTTTTTTAAGGTCTTTGAGAAATTAAGAGATTCGGAGTTAAGATTACTTGCCCCCTCTGGGTCCTGTAAGGAAGCTTGGGAATAATAAGAGATAGACTTGTTTATGGGCAGAAACAAAAGATCTTGGAAAACATTAATACAGCTGAATCAACACAACACTGAACAGGATACTGTGCTTTATCTGAGCAAGGATATGTTTAAAAACAGGCTAGTGGATTGTGGTTGAAAATTAGAGGACAATACTTCTGTCACTTCTGCTGTATGGTCCATTTACCTCCTGCCTGTGCTTGCCTGACAGTGTGAGTGGGTGTAATAGCATGGAGAGGATGTGAGTGGGATTGATCTGGCATACTATGCATGCGAGGCACACGCAACTGCTGCTGTTTTATTTCACCACTACACCAACAGAAACTGCCCTTATATAGACACTTCTGGCTAAGGTTTTGTTTTTTTTTTTTTTTTTGCAGTCAGGGATATATACTTTATTATAATTGCACACATTTCATAACCTGCAGATTTCATAACCTGCTAAGAGTGGCTTTGCAGCATGGCAATATTATGTCTTTATGGTTTCTTTTAGTGTTGTGGTGAGAAGGGAAGCTGTATTATTCTTCTGCTGTCATGTTTGAGCATTTGTCAGTCTCTTTCCCACTGCTGTTTGTCTTGTTCAGCCTCTGCCTCCACACC
>NW_009661372.1:5677253-5747384 GCF_000708025.1 Charadrius vociferus | reverse complement strand
GGCTGCCGAGTGCGGGTCTCCCCTCCCCGCAGGCGCTGTGTCGCTGTGGCGAGAGCGGCAAAACTTTGGTTTTGTGTGAACGGCGTGCTGGCTTTCCCGGCATCTGGGCTTTCGAGGGAAAATTGCACCTCCCCGGTAGCCAAGCGGTGCAAATCCTCAAAATCAAAGAGTGATTTTCAGGAGAGGGCATCAGTCCATCTCGGTAAACGCTGGTCCACACGAGCATCTTTACCTTAGTCAGGTTACCTGTGTATCTGCAGATTGTAGACCTAATGCTGTATCAGCTGAAGGGTATAGGCATCACTCTGAAGAGTACTAAAATGCCAGCTTATTCGCAGCCTTGCTTCATATGAGACCTTTTATCGTTATTGCCATTATCGGCACCTTTAGATCTTGCGCTGACAAAACTCCCACTCGAGACACGGGTCCGTGGATAGGCCTCTGTCAGCAGAGTCTTTCCATTGGAGTGCAGTGCAGACGAGTGAGCTGGTACACGTTCATTCATGAATTCTGCACTGCTGCCCTGATGCTTCTGCCTGGCAACTTAGAGGTCCCAAGTGTTTAGTTTTTTTTAAAACTAAAGTCCAGTGCAAAATGCTGTTTCCTGTATCTAACGTGCGATTTTTACTCTCTAAATACAGCTGTTGGTTCGTGTTGAATTTGTGGGTAGAAAATAACAAAAAAAAAAAAAAAAGAAAATGACAGCTTTTTTAAAGGGTTTATAGTAGTTGACTTAAGTCTGTAACTCAGTAGGTAACAAATAGCAATTGTTAATTTTGCCAATGATGGGTATTAAAATCATGGATGACTGTGAGAAATTTGCAGGTAATAACATGATTGCCTTGGTACAGTATTTTTGCAGAAAAGTCATGCAATGAAAGTTACTGCTACAAAGCATACCTGTACTGTAACTGACAGGGACAGGAAAGGCTGTAAAAATACAATATAGTACGATTCTTGGCATGCTGGCTATGTCTTGAGCATCTGCTGCTACTTTTTTTGCAACTATTGCTCCTCATGCTAGCCAGATTTAAATAGGCATAGCTTTATGTACATTTACCACATTTGTTCTTGACTTCACTGTACACCTATGCAGAAACATAAACATGTAAAGCAGGAAATATTGTAGTGTCAGTTTTGTGTCTGGAATTGACAAAAAAGTGTGTACTGCTGAGTAACAGCAGTTGATGCCAGCTCTGTCACCTGGAGTAATACAGTTATGTGTGGTCTGTCTAGAATTGTTTCAGAATGTGGTGGTAGTGATTTGGGCTTTGTTTAAGAATAGTCTGTATTGGTGATCCATCATGGGTTTTTTGCGTAGCTTGGGAAGGGGTTCTAAAATGTGAGCTCTCCTGTCTGAGGAAGGAAGAGTTAAAGAAAGCTGGGTGCAGTGGGTTTTTCTGCCTTCCAAGGTGAGACAGTAGGTGCTGAAACCCTGACAAAAGGTTTTAATAAGGAAGATCACCACACCCAACTAGTGTAGAGATGCGAGCCACTAGGTCTGCTCTGCTGTTGGATAGAACTAGGAAATAAGATTTAAAACAAAAGCAGAAAGAATACAGGAGATAAGAACCATCTTAATCAAAGACTATGAGTTCAGAAAGGGAGAGAGAAACACTCAGAGCGGTACATGCTCTGAGGAAAACTTGCACTAATGGGTATGTCAGCTAGATCTCAGTCCTCAGGTCCCAAGTCTAGCTTTGAGATCCATTCACTGCCAGCATCCAGGGTGCTGATGCTTATCTCAGACCCTCTCTGACAGCCCAAGTCCATCTTAGCAAATCTATAAGGGAAGATCCAACAATCCCTCTTGGTTCTGAAGTGTAATGTAAAAACTGTATCGTTTTATCTTGGTAACCTTGTCTTCAACCTTTTAATTTTGGAGGTGATTTTGAGTACGTCTACAAAATTCATTGCTTAGGTTAGTGGTGGTGAAAGTATATCAGGTGAGGCTGAAAAATGTGGGTATGTGATGCCTTTAGATGCAGAAAATCAAAACAATATACTAAAATAACCAACAGGAGACGCTATCCTAAAATATCTTTAACAAATACAGGGATTGGAAGATGTCCTTCTTCAGACTGCAAAGACCTGCATTTGGACCACTGTTGCCAACTATGGGAGTTCCCCTTTGGAAGGAGTGCCCTTTCAGCAAAGTGTGTCTGGCAAATCCCTAAGCCATCATAGTCAGTAATTCTTGCTTGTGTGACCAACTAAGGAGTCATGGGAGAAGGGAGGGACGGTCCTGCTAGCAAGAAGAATAATAAACATCTAAAAGCTTGGGTAGGAGTAAACAGTTGTCTCAGAACAGTTGAGTTCCACAGGCATCAGTTGAGGTTTCTGTGCTGCTCAACGTGCTCTTAAACAAAGGCGTTGAACAGTGATATTTGCTGGTCTCACTAAATCGTTGAGGGTATTAAAGACAGCATTGCCTCTGAAGAATTGCAGAAAGACCTTATTGGACTGATAGGGCCCTTGGAATGGTGGATGAAATTTGCTTTAGATAAATAAATTGGGGTGGAGGAGAAACCACTTGGTTGTTTTCCTTCCTAGTAAATCCTGTAGTGAGGTTAAGACAGAGATCTCTGGAGACATGTGTGGTGTGAATGGAACACCTGGTTAGAGGTGCCTGTTTGCTGTTTTCTTTGATGCAAGCTCTGCAGGCCGTCTGACAAAGCCAGCAAGTCAAAAATGAACCACAAGAGGTAAGGGCATTTCAGTGCAGCACGTAATTATGTGGTGGAACTCCTGGCCACTGGATACTATGGAAACTAAAAGCTGATGTGGGTTTAATGGGCAACTAGGCAAGTTTACGTTCAGGGAATCCAGTAAGACTGATTAAACATGAAGATATTAACTATTGGACTGTAAGCCGTCGGATTTTATGAGGATATTCTTTGACGGTGTTGGTGCAGGTTTGCTTTGTTCTTCTTGAGGCATCTGTGTCTGGGCACTGTTAGTGACAGCATTCTGGGCTAGGCAAGTTTTTATTTTGGCCCAGGACAGCTATTCTTGTGTTCTACTAAATGCCTGGCTAGTTTATCGTCCTTTTAGTCCATTTCTGACAAGGGGATTCTGTGTGTACCACATAACTGGAGTTCACAGTGCTGTCAAGATGAAATTTTTGTCTTTTTTTTTTTTTACAGGAAGTATCTGTTCCTTCTCTGAAGGTTTCAACATTGGTCAATTGTAGGCATTGGAATTTTGTTCTGAGTGTATTTCATCTAAAAGCTTATTTTGCACACTCCTTTGGAAAAAGATTTTCATAATTTAAAGTTCTAAACTTGTATGTTCCTTAAAGACTAAACTCTTTTGTTAGCCTCATATAAGCAATGCTGTATCTTTTTGGTACAGTGTTTCTGAATTCAGGATTAGTCCAAAAATGGTATTTGAGTGAAGACGAAATTCAGTAACAAATTTTTTAGATACTCATCAGTATTAACAAAATGGGGTTTCTCTCTGTTGGAATTTTAGTTATGGAATTTTGCTTAGCATGCACTCTCTTGCCTAACTGCACCAAACTACATAACTATTTGAGTTGAAACTGTCTAGTGTTATTATTGTAGGCGTACTGCAGATTTATTAAATGGTCAAGAGCAGCTGGAAGTATTTCCAACCAAATCCCTTGGGCTTTCTTTCAGTTTCAAAGGTTAAATAACATAATAATAATTTAAAAAAACCCAGAAACTTGCAGGCATTTTTCTTTGTGTAAGAATGATAAATTAGGATCTTCCAAGGTTACCTTTTCCTTCATGGGTAGTCTTTCAATTGTGTGATCCTTGCTGAGGACCTGAAATTGAAAGGCGCTCAGTACTTGCAACTTACCTTGAATTGACAGTGTGAGCTGAATCATAGGTGGTTTCTGTCCTTGAGTTCTTAGCACAGAGAGAGTTTAAATGCAATGTATGGTTTGAACTCAAGATTTTGTTGTGCAGAATGGCGTCTTACTCTGTCAATCCTATTTATGAGTGCTGTCATAGTAGCATCTACTTTTGTAATGGCAGTAGCAGATGAAATCAGGTAACTCCTTTGTATAAGCATCATTTTATAGAAATGGACTGGTTTTGCACATGATGCTTTGAAGTTCAAACAGTTTTTGCTTTGAAAGTATGCCAATTGTTTTCCCTTCCATTCCTTCATTAAAAAAAAAAAAAAAGGGCTTTTTTTCTGTTCATCTCGAGCATCATTTGTTATACAGACTGTTGCCATGTTTGGTTTGAAAATCACTTGCTCATTTCGCTTTGGGGTGCATTTAAAGTAGGTCAGTCCCTCTTTCAGTAGCACTTTTGCTTATTTGCTTGTGATTTTTAGTATTGGACCTGAGGATGTTCCAAAGAGGTGCAGGCATGCTGCTGAAGGCACATGCTGCCAGCTGTCTGAACCTGAGCATGGAGTGCTTAGCTGAACCAGGATGAGAATTATCGTTGAGCAGAAGCTGCCTGTGTAGATTGGCTTGTCCTCCAGGCCACATTGTGCCATGAACTGCAACTTGCTTGTTACCCTCACACCTTCAGACAAGTGGTGAGCATTTTCATGTCTGAGGCCTCATTTGGGACTGATGTGGTAGGTACGTTAGACGTTGCTTTGAGGTAGGAAGATAGGAGATACAGAGGGCATGGTGTCCTTTTGGTGCTGGCCAAGGTGGCAGGTGGATGTGGAGAATAGTCTTCTTCATGCCTTGCACCAGCAGGCATAGCTCTAGGTAAAGATTTTCACTTCCGTTTCCTCTTGAAGGGGTTTTGTCCACCTTATCTTTCCCCTTGAAAAATGTCCTAAGCATTTGTTTGATCATGAACGTGAACACGTGCTTTGCTCCCTCTACTGAAGCAGTGCTGTTGTGGAGAAGACAGTCCAATACTAAATTGGCCAGAAAGATGATGTCAGATTTTGTTAAGCAAGACAATGGTCTCAGAGGGGGGAAAGTCAGTCCCTATCAAAGTGCACGTTGATCTACAGAGAGTCGTAAATAAAAATTAGTACCAAACAGTAAATGTTTTCTGTGGAAGCTCTATAGCTTCTTAACCCAGTGTTCCAGATGAAATTCCTCACTTGGGTACCAGGAACCAGAACTTGCAATGTATAGCCCGGGTTTTGACAGCTAAAATTCTTTACTCGATGCAGGGAGAGTATCTTCCTCAGTTTTGTCGGGTTCAGTTCAACAACTAGTTGATTCCGAATTAAAAAACTGGGTGTTGAAAAAGCAAGAAAAGAAAGTTTCCTCTGCCATTCTGTAAATAAAAAATCAATTGAGAGTAGACATGCTGTTTCACTTGAGGCCCTCTAATCATGGAGAGGAATGAGCTCTTAGGGTAGATATTTTGAACCTTGCGATGGGAGATTGTTGTTGACTCTGTTGTCCAAATACCTATCTTAGGCACTAAGTTATCTCTCCCTGCATGTTTCTTAGTTAGAAAAGAAGAAAGGGGGGTTTTTTTGATTATTTGTTGGCACAGTGGACATTCCGTTCTTGTTGGAAAATGACCTTTAATTTTTACAGACAGTTGTTCAGATCTGTTTACAGTTGGGATTTGTGGCAAAACCATTGTTCTGCTGCAGCCAGGGGTTTTGCATTGAACTACAAACTCAGCACCTGCTTCGCTAGGTCTCAGAAAACAGATGATAAAATATGCATTTTTCACAATGACTTATGTGTATATCTTGTTCCTGTTAATACTGTGACTGAAGCACTGTTTCCGTCATGCCATGATGGAAAATAGGTTTGCTAATTCAATCGGCTATGGACAAAGTGTTTAGCTGTCAACGTCTGTGGACAGTCACGTCAGAGAAGCTAACGCTGTCGTAGCCACCTTCTTTCAGGGATATGTTAATGCTTGTTTCTGTGGAAGAAACTGCCCTGCTACATCTGTAAATAAACAGATTACTTCGTTTTTAGTCCAATCAGTAATATCTTAAGTCATAACTATATTACATAAAGAATAGTTTGAAACAAGCTTTTCTTCTTCTAAATATGAACTTAAATAGAGTACTGCTAATGGCATGTATTTACGTGTTTCCAATTAAAGAAGCACTGAGATTTTATTTGTGACGTTGTATTGCACCATTCCTATTTTCGAAAGGCAGTTTGTAGGTGCATCTACACTAAAGTTTTAGTTTGGATTGGGAGTGACTTTTGTGAAACATGCATCCCAGTTATCCCCTCTCACTGCGCTTTGCCTTTGCATCAAGGGGCATTCTTGGAGTGCACAGAGCAGACTTGAGTGTAGCTGAAGCAGAAGACACAGTTCAGGAGCACTTAATCCACTCTAAACCTTTTGTGAACATTCAGTTCACAGGACCAGATCAGGACTCATCTGACGTAAAACCTGCAAAAAGTTTGTGTGTTGATATTAGCGTGTTGCCACCATCTGTAACACTGGTGTGCTCCTACTGCATTGCACTACGTGCTAGTGCATACCTAGGTTGTATGTCCTAGTGATACTGTATTTGAATCTAACTGTAGTTAATCTGCAAGTTAATTAATAGGATGCTTCTGATATCGTGCATTCAACATAATGCACAGGTCAATGTCTGTCTGCTCAAGTTTTAATTAACTTGGAAGCTGAAGGGAATATATATTATATAAATCAAAATTCAGTACTTAAAGTGGGCAGTGGAAGAGTAGTCATTGCAGAGTATTGCATTATCGCTGTACTCTTATTAGGCTGTGTACTCAATGCATTGTTCTGTCAATAAACTGAGCTGTTACCTTTTTTTTCTATAAAAGGAGAGCTGGAGCAGTTTTGAATAGCTGGAGTGAATAGATGGTCATTCTGTGTAATTTTCACAGGTTTCTTGTACTTAAAAAAGAACTATTAATAATGAAAAATTATTTTAGAGAATTGTTATTTCTTCTGTTAGCCACTATGCATTTTTGTCATTGGTTTTTGTTATCTTTTTTAATTAAAAATATATTTCTAGAGGAGAAAATGAATAGCTCTTGAAGTAAGTACTCTTAAGAATACTGAAAAAGTTTTTGGCACATACACCTTTTAGGAGTTGAAAGTAATGGTATCATTTGTGTTAATGTGAGAATTGTCATACTTCAGAAACATTGCAGTAATCTGCAAGGGGTTTGATATAACAAAGTCATTCTTTTAGCTTGTTACAGAGACAGTACATCTGAAATTGGATAAGTATTTTCAAGCTCAGTTGAAAGCATTTCCCTAAGTGTGATTGTGTAATAAGCATAATGATTCTGGATGGAGGGCAAGTAAATTTACCGAAGCCCTGTGGTATGAGAAGCAAATATGTGTTCATTCCGCTGTGTCTTTAGGTGTCTGTCCAAGTGTGCATAGTATTGTGTAAGTGACTGTAATGGACGCAGTTTCATAGGCAAAATTCTGCCAGTAACAAGTTTAAACACTTGCTCGCATAGTAAACAGCCACATTTGAAAAGACCACCAGTTATGAATGGTGGTCAGTGAAAAAATACTTACTGTTCGCTGTAGCATGTACCACATCTGTGGAAGTCCAAGTACTTGTTAGGAAGGACTACCTATCCTCTTCAGTCACTCAGATCACAGAAGTTTTATCTTCCCAAACATTGTCTGAAAAGGTCAATCAGGAAATAAAAAAAAATAGTCATCCCCAGCCCTAGTTTTGTTTATAGTCCAACAAATTGAGCTGGCTTCATTGCAGTAAACCCAAATGATTCTTCTGTGGTCTTCTGCTAGCCAGAAGACTGGCTGGGCTTTGGGAAAGCAATCATCAGACATTGCATGTTGTGTGGAAAAAAGTGCAAAGACTTGAATGTGATTTTCATCTACGTATGTACAATATGTCTGAACCATTAGTAGGAGTTAAGATTGCATGAAAAAGGAAGAACATGTACTCCTTGTGCATTCACAATGAAGCAGAATTTAAACATATAAACTTGTGTATTTGCTGCTGACTTCCTCATTTGGACATTTTTACCATGCTTCCTCTCTTCACAGTAAGCAGACCTTTATTATCTGAACAATCACTAATTTCACAAGGGATATTCTTTTTACAATACAGTGATGCTCATTCTGACAAAGGGTAACCAAATGTTCTGTGTATTTCCAAATGGTGATGCTGCTTTCGGTTCTTGGTTTGTCTAACATCTTTTTCAATATTTATGGTTTCCCTATCTCCTCCATTTTAAAAAAGATGGGTAACAATGACAGCTTTTACAACCAGTCATTGATACTTTGGAAATACTCTTACATTTGTTGTTAGTGATCCTTAATTTGGCCTTGCATTGTCAGTGTCCTCAGCCAGTCAGTAATCACCGGAAAATGCATTTTAACTTACTGGTTACTGCTCTTAAAAACTAAACTCATCTCTACTTTATGAGGGTTATTTTTTTCTTCCTTGTTCTTTGGAGTCTGAGCTAGCAGCTCTGTGAAATCTGAGCTGACGAATCATAAAGAATTTAATTTAGGAATTTTTGTGTCATGGAAGCGTGTTGTTTCCTTGTTGTGACTTTTGCCTTAATTGTATATCTCAGTGTTGTGAAGGGTCTTCCAGAGTAACCCCTCTTTTGGCAAAACTGCACAGGATGTGTTTTCACAGAGTCTGTCTGTGTTAGCTTTTAAACCTCCAGAAACTTATCCGAACAAGGGAAGAAAAGCATACTTCTTCCTTGCTCTGTTCCAACACCGCAGTTTGCTGCCTGTGACCCTTTCCCAGCTCTTTCTGACCTAGGAAATAATATCTGTTTCGGAAGGTAAATGCATGTTTTGTTGTGATGGGGTTAGTAGGGAAGGTTCTGCTCAGAATATCTCCACTAGCAGCAGGCTTTGGAGCAGTCCAAACGTACTGTAACTGCTGAGGATTATATGTCTTAAGGACAGATTGACATTTCCCTTGAGTTTTACCAGAGTGTATAGGAAGGTTCCGGCCATGCAGGTGGAAGCCTCCTTCTTTTTTCCTGGTTAGCTGTGGGTTTTTTTAAGGTCTGTTAGCATGATGGAATGGGAAAGATCATAAAAAATGAGCTATCCAAGATCTTCTCCAAGTGTGGGTTTTGTGATGAACATATATGTTATATATGCTCAATTTCTTAGACCGTATAACGTTTAAAAAAGAAAGGTGGAGTAGTGGTGATGCAATAATATACCAATATACACTACAAATGTATCTTTTCATTATGGAATTAATGCAAAAATGGTGTTGTTACTGTCATAGGTTACTATCAGTTAAAACACAGGAACTATTGGGGACTGTCAGTATTTGCATTATTGCCCTGAGAATAGATTGCTGCGGTGTTGTTGCTTTCCTTGTAAAGTAATGCTGAGTTAGGAGACCCTACAGTAATATGACTTTGAAAGGGACCATTCAATCTGTAGCAACCAAAGCTTTTGTCTCCTTGAATTTCATCTGCAGGTGGTAACAGGAGAGAAATTATTTGTTGTGAACCACCAAAATACATGGTCAGACCTGCATGCTAATTCTGACACAAGTGAAGTAATCACCTCAACAACATAATGCTGTAGCTTATAAGTTGTCCTCCTTTCACATATGTGGTTATCCGTGTTAGAACTCAAGAACCACAAAATTTAAAATAAAAGATAAGGAAAAAAAAATTTAAAAACCAGGCTGCCCTTTGACAGTTTACTATCTATTTATTATGGCTTGAGGGGGGGAATAAAGCAATGGTCAAAGCAAGTCCAAGATTCATAATGCACATTAAACCAACGTTAAAATTTAAGCCCTTCAACACATGTATAGTGTGTGCGCCGATGCATACCTCGCTGTGAGCATCCATATGCCACAGATAAGATGCCAGAACTGCAACTTCACCTCAGAACTGATGTCATCTCCACAGTCCTTTTCCCCAAACTCTACTCACTAGAAACATGTGATGCATCTCACCCGCACTGTCAAAAAAAGCAGTTGTTTCGGTTTAAGGAAAAGGCATCTTTCTAAACCAGTTCCCCCCTCCTTTTTTTCCTCCTTGCAAGTATTTGTAGTTTCTTCTCAATTCAGATCATCATAAGCACAACAATATTGTTACTTATTTACAATCTTTTGATCTTTAAAGCATATCCACATCTACCAGGTTCACTGTCTTTGGGAACTGATACAGCATCTTAAAATACTCAGTTGATTGTCATTTTATTCATGAAGATGACCCTGATTTCTCCACAGACTTTAGCAGAACTGAATACTGCATAAACAGAAATGTTCTACAAATGTCTTGATTTTATGTTTTCTAATGAAGCAGTATAGAATCCTGTGACTGAGGGGCGTCAGTCAATCAGATCAGTTGCCGCAAATTGTGAATTGCTTGTTGACATTTGTTCATTTAATAAAAAACTCAAACACTGACATTAGTAGATAACGAATTCGTGTAAAGAAGTTGGGATTAGCTCAGAAATGAAATGCAGGAATTCCACTTTAATCTAAATAAATTACTTTCAATGAACAATTTTGCACTCATGAATGAATGGAAACAAAAAAGTGTGTGAGATCTTAATGAATATCCATAGAATAAGAAGTCTTCTATTATCTTAAAGTACTTCTGAAATAATATTCACATTGATTTTTTCTTTAAATAATACTTGTTAACGGAGGCACACTGCCAGTACCAAGGAAGGTGCTATGTGATTTTAATTTTGTGGTTAGCTGTAAAAAAAATTTAATACTGTGTTGAAAGGAGTGTACTTTCATACCCCTTCTGTGGAAGGCTGGCCATAAATTATGCAACTTTCAGTTAATAATGAGACCTTCTAGCTGCTTATATTCTTTGGAGATTGGTTGCTTGAATTTTATTCAAACTTGAGAAAGTACCTCTTTCAGATTCTCTATATATGCAAGATGGTGTATGCTGTTTCTGATTTATTAGGTGTCCTGCACCGGTCTAACATTGTGGACCAATGAGGGTGTTTTAAGAACATGCTTTGGGCCAGAAATTATTTAAATTCTTTTGGCACACATAGATTTTTTTTTTTTTTTTAAATGTGGTGGTATTACATTGTTGGATTTCTTGGTAAGGCTTGTAAGGCCTCAAGAATGGATAAGTACTGATTTTTTATTTATTTTATTTTAGCCTATTGACATGTTTTCTAGATTAATGAACCGCAATTCTGATCTGGTATACAGTGCTTTACAGATGTATGTTCTCCTTGTGGAGAACACTTGCTTGTCAGCTTTCCATATTGTGCAATAATTATTTGCTAAAACTGAACACAAAACACGTTGAGAACTCTGACATTATTATCTTAATCTAAGTTCAGAGACCTGTAAGATGCGTGTGCGTGAATGTTTTTACCTCCTAGCTTCACTGGATGCCGCCCTGCCTTGTGCTGTAGAGGCAGCGAGTGATCCATCTCTCTACATTCTCTTCAAACCCTCATAATTTTGTGGCTGATTAGCTTACTAAAATTAAAAAGAGGAGGGCTGCAAAGTTGAGTTGTCATGGGAAGCAACACTTTGTGGTGTAGCTGCAGATACTGATGATCATTTAGGAAATGACTAATGATTTTGCTTAGTGACTTTAGGTTTCAGGTAATCAGATGAAGAACGATAATACAGGTGAGTGGTTTTTTTCTCCCCACCTCACCTTTTTTTTTTTTTTTTTACCCCTGGGATTCTTTGCAGCCTGATGGAAGCTGCAAATGATGTGGAGAGCTCTGTTCACTACCACCAGTCTGTTAGCTAACTCACAGGGTGTTAACTTGATTTGAAAGAGGAAGCCAGGTCTAGTCTTAACAAAATACTGTTAGAACAGCTAGTAACTGGTAATATTGGAGCAACACTTCTGTCACTAAAAAAGCAAAAATAAATTCATTTTTTTAACTGCAGGGGAGAGGAAGGCCAGTAAATTTATTGCATCTTATTCTCTCTTCACAGCAATTTAATTCAAAAATATCTTAACTGCAAACAAAAATAGAATTTGGATTGGTAGGTAAAATTAATGATCAATGAATTCTAAGTAAGATCAGTAATCAGTTGCCAGATTGGGTCAACGTGTAATGAAAGATCTGCAAATGAAAGAGATATACCCTAAAATTCACTGGAATGTTTTCTGCTCTGACTACCAGAGAGATTAAATTCATCTCCACCTCCATAATACCTACATAATAAATATGCAGATAAATTATTTTTTGAATTTAAATTCAAATCTCATCTCTATGCATAATTCACATCATAGGTGTTCAAAAGTAGGTGGAACAGGACTAAGACTGAGTGAAAACGGCAGTTTTATTCATTACTATAAAAACTTGCTCACAGAGTTTATTTGATTGGCAGTAGCATAAAGAGAATACTCTTCTATTTCCAGAGAATCATTCATTTCAACTGACAAAACAGCCTTGGTCATCTCCTCCTCCACCTTCTCCTCCTCCTTAGCACAACAGTATCTTTTTGACCATATGAATATTCAGTTTGTCGAGTTAAAAAACAATAGCTCATGTTACAGTGAAGTGATTTCAGCTGGTTTGATCTATCCTAGTCTATTTTTATTGTTCTTGCAACATTTATGTGTTAAAAAATAGAGACCAAAATATTTTAACCTCTTCACATTCTTTTTCTGCATGACTTCAGAAAGGATGAAACAGCATTTGTTATGCAAACAATCATAGTAGATGTAATTCCCTTGCGGATGACCGTATAAATTAGAACTGGTGAAATTTATTCTTTAAATAAGTATCCCAACAAGTCTTACTTTCTTTCTCCTGTCAGTCCCTGTTTCGTGAACTGGTTATGTTTGTTTTTTGGAATGAATACAATAAATATTTACCAGAGAGCCCATTTAAGTAGTTTGCCATGGTGCTTCTTATGAACCATGTGTTCTAACTGTATTGAATACCTAGTAAGACCATTTTATTGTGTTTTTCCCTAGTCACAGCCGAAACAGAATAATAATTATTAGCAAGATGTGTTAGTCATCCATAATGGCATGTGGCCACTGGGAGACCATATTTCATGCTTGAGATCCTTGCCTCTTAAAGTTTGTTTTATCCACATATTCAGATCTTTGCAGTAGTGAATTGGCAGATTTGAGAAACTCCAGAGTTTCCATCCCATGCTAAATCTCAGTATTTTGGCATTTGTTTTTGTTTTGAGTTAGGATGAGTAATTGAAGTATTGGCATGATGTGGATAAGGGACAGTTTCACAGCATGAAATTTTTCAACAATTTTGAATTAAAATTTACAAACACTTTCACATTTTACATTTTGTGTTAATTAAAGACATTTTTGACTTGTGAAGTAACCAGATTGCAAGAACAAACTATGTTTATCTCTTGTACCATGGTGCCTTATGAAAATTTTGATGCAGGTCCCTCTACTAACTGTTTTCACCTTCTGTCTTTGGTTCCTGCTTGGACTGCATTTTACATGTTACACCACAAGTGGTGCAGCTTTCATATGATATAGTTCCCTAATGGAGCATAGGGAGGTTGCAGAAGCTGTGTTTATCAGCTGACTCCAGTTATAAAGTTCTCAGACTTTTCTAGTAAGAACAAACAATAAAAAAACCCCAAACCAACAATTATTGAATTCTTGCAGCATTGCCCATACCAAGGATGAATCTGTTCCTTTAGGTTCTTGTGGTGACTCCTTGCTCCTTTAGCTAGGGACGTCTAGGGCTATTCTCACCCTCCTTCTCCCCAGCTCCTAGTGCTTTTTTTTAGAATGTGCTCTCAATCATCTTTATGCAAAAAGAAAGAAATATTCTCTACTGGTTTTGATGGGTGCAACTTCAGAAGCTGAAAAATTGGGCATTCTATACCTATCGTCTTGTAATGAGTGCCAAACAGGGTATAATTGCTATGCTAGTCAGAAAGCTGACAGAAATCTTGGTGTTTCAGGGGAAGTGAAGGATTAGTTTTCAATATGCAGGTAGGTTTCTACCACCATACCACTCTCCTCCTCCCATTTTTGGAATGTGGATTAGATGTGGATAAACTTAGTGATTCCTGAATGTAGAAGGACTCAGCTCCAGTAACTCTGTCAAACAAAAATGAAAAATAGCGTGTTTTTAAATGGTATTTGAAAATTATGTGGGTCTGTGAGATAATAGGACCCAATTTGCTCCTGGTTTTTATCCAGCCAACATAATAATTGCAGTTGCGAAAAGTGACTACAACAGTGGTGTAAAATGCTTGCCTTCGTACGTATTACGAAAGAGCCTGTACGACATGGTTGCCCATATTAGCGGGAGCTGTCTTGGTGACTCAGGAGAGTTCTTCCTGCTTATCTTCAGAATAACTGCATTGATTTTCAGTGTCCACTTGTTGATAGCAGTAAGTTCAATATTGGTCTGTTGACATCACCAAGGGATCAGCCAAATTCTCCTAGTTGCATTCTTATCTCAAATTGAAATAAAAATCTCTTTGGGGGATGATGTTGTGGCCTTCTACATCATTAATGCCTGTCTAGTGGAAAATGTATCTGAACTGGAGGTGTTGGTGTCATAGATGAACATGTAGTGCACTGGATGTGTGTTACTGTGTTTAAAGGAAACTTAAATTTGCCTTTCAGTAAGAATCAACTCTAATGATAGTATGGATACATTTTCCATTCCGTCGGTGGAGATATCTTTTTTGGAAGCTCTAAATATTTGTTTTCAGAACTTTCAACCATTTCAAAATCTGAAAAAAAACCCCAAACCAACCACATCTGAAAATCCTGTTTTCTCTATACTGACTAATGTATGCATATATGTTTGCAATATAAGCTTAAAATGAACTGGTCATCCTAAATAATTTGAGCATTTATAGTGAAAGAATGGCTGTGCTGGGTCAGAGCAAAGGTCTGTTTAGGCCAATACCTCATCTCCATCTGTAGTGCTTCTCACCTCATCTCCATCTGTAGTGAGAAGCACATACCTAGAAAGGACTATAAAAACAGGGCAAGCATCTAAGGATACTTTCCCAGAGCAGTCCCTCAACCTTCAGAAATCTGAAGCCAAATCTGAAGCTTCAGCTGTGTTCCTCATATCAGAATAATGACGGAGATTTGTGTGCAGTGCTCAAGATGTAATACAGAATCACAGAGTGGATGAAGTTGGCAGACACCTCCTAAGATCATCTAGTCCAGCCTCTCTGCTTAAGCGGAGTCAGCTAGCAAAGGTTTTCCAGGACTGTGTCCAGTGGAGTTTTGAATATCTCCACAGATGGACTTATTCACACAGTGAATTTATACAGGGGATAACTCTTAATACTTCTTAACGGTTGTTGGGGTTTTGGTTGCTTTTTTTCCTTTTTTTTTTTTTTTTTTACTACAATTGGGCATGGAGTTGATGATTTGTAGAACTTTTTCTTAGATTTCAAGATTTCTTTGCTTGTGGTAATAGGCCACTTACTCTGTTTAATATATGAAATTAGGATTGTGTTCAATATTCATAATTTTGTATTTATTTACATGGAATTTCATTTTCCATTTAATAGCCCATCATTCAATCTCAGTAGAATCCTCTTGCAGCTCTTCAGCTGGGCAGAAACTTAGTGTTATGAAGAACTTTGATTATAAAAAAAACCCCAACCAACTCGTGTCACCTCATTTCTCTCTCAGCTCCCATACTGGCTTGTTGAGGAGCAGACACCAGTTCTGTTCTGTCAGACTTGCTGATTACTTCTGTGCACTGTGAAAACTGAGCACTTATTCCTTCCCCACTTTCTGCTTCTTAACCAACTATGAGTTCATTTCTGCCTTCTGTGGCTTCCTCAAGAACCTTTGGTGAGGGACCTTGTCAAGTAACTTTTGGAAATCTGAGCAGACTAATTGATCAAATCTATCTTATTGAAATGCTTGCTGAATCTTTCAAAGAACTTCTGTGATTTTGAGCCATGACTTCATTTTACAGAAGCCACATTGATTATTCTCCAGGATATCATACGTATCCATGTTTCCACAGATCCCTTTCTTAGACCTTAAAATTGCTTCAGCAATATAGAGCAAGCTCACAGTCCTCCTGTTCTCCAGATGTCTCTCATAACTGTTTTTAAAATTTTTTGTCACTTTTGTTTCTTTCCAGCCTAAAAAAGCTGAGTAAGTGTTGTACAAGAGGTTACGTATTACCTTAATTTGAGCTATTTCATCCATGAGTTATGAATTTCAAGTTAACTCGTTAAGTGAGTCTCAACTGGTGCTTATAACATGCTATTGGTCATTTTATCTGTTTGTTCCATCATCTCTTGTGCCTCCTCTCTCTCTTCATTAAGTTTGAAGACTTTTTTTTATCGTCTGGATAAAGAAAGATTCTAGCATTGGAAAAACATCTGTTTGTTCAACATCAGATTTATCACAGGCGGTTCAGTAGACACAAACTCTTTACAGAATTAAAATTTTACAATCACAGTGCAGCCGCTCTTCATTGTCTTATGGCCATTCTGTGCTGCAGAATGCTGTAGAGATTGACTTCAATGCAGAATGTTTTTCATTTCATGAAAAACAAGGAAGAGGTTGCTCTCCTGCCCCTTGAGGCAAGTGCCTGTAAACAGTAGATCTGAGGGAACAATGAAGCAGAAGCAGATGACTGCTGCTTGTCTTTGTGAGATTTCATCCTACACCTTCCTTTTACTGTACTTTAGCACAGTTTGGGCAAGGTGAAGGTCTTCACATATTTTTACTGTTTTTTATGTCTGTCCACATGTTGTTAGCTACTTTACGTACAACCAAGGAGAAATCTGTATGACTAAAGATAAGCAAACATTTTGTGAAAGTATTCTACATCCCCATGCTGTAACTAATCAGTTTGTCTTGTTGATGAACTGTGCAAGGAATAGAACAGTTTGGGAAGCCGAGAGAGAGAAGTTGAATTGCTAGCTAATAGGCAGATTGAGAAAATTTATTTGCTGTTGTAGGCATAGTTTTTGGTACAGAAATGGTGAAGGAAGATTACAAGTCTTGCATCAGATCTACTGTTTTCCAGGGGGGCTGGAAATGATTCAGGTAACAATTTGTTTGTATAACTTGTAAGAGAAGTGCATGTGACTGAAAGGCTGGCAAAAACATTATTATTGGACAGTGAAATTCATGCCTAAATTACCTCCATTTAGCCTGAATAAACTATATAAGGAGTGTTTCAGTATCTACTAATCAATAATTTGAATGCTAGCTCCTTGGCTTATTAGTCCTTTCTGCCAACTTTCGTTCTGTCAGTGTTCATCTATTACGATAGACAACATTACAATATCAATTTTGTTGTAGAAAAAACTCAATGTTGTTTAACTGCTTGGAAGTAAAACAGGTAAGTGACAGTGTTGACTGAAACTAATTGTGCTTAGCTACACAATCCCATTTCCCTCAGCCACTCCTCATAAGACTTGTGCTCTAGACCCTTCACCAGCTTCTTCGCCCTTCTGTGGACACTTTCCAACACCTCAATGTCTTTCTTTTAGGAAGGGGCCCAAAACTGAGCACGGTATTCGAGGTGTGGCTTTACCAGTGCTGAGTACAGGGGGACGATCACTGTCTGGCAATGCTATTTCTGATATACTCCGGGATGCTATTTGCCTTCTTGGCCGGCTGGGCACACTGCTGCCTCATATTCAGCCAGCTGTTGACCAACACCCCCAGGTCCTTTTCTTCCAAGGAGCTTTCCAGACACTCTTCTCCAAGCCTGTAGCGCTGCATGGGGTTGTTGTGACCCAAATGCAGGACCCAGAGCTTGGCCTTGTTGAACCTGATACCATTGGCCTTAGCCCATCGATGCAGCCTGTCCAGATCTCTCTGGAAAGACTGCCTACCCTCACGCAGATCAACACTCCTGCCCAGCTTGGTGTCGTCTGCAAACTGTCTGAGGGTGCACTTGATCCCCTTGTCCAGGTTGTTGATAAAGATATTAAAGAGAACTGGCCCCAGTACTGAGCCCTGGGGAACACCACTTGTGACTGGCCGCCAACTGGATTTAACTCCATTCACCACCACTCTCTGGGACCAGCCATCCAGCCAGTTTTTCACCCAGCAAAGAGTACACCCATCCAAGCCACGAGCAGCCAGTTTCTCCAGGAGAATGCTGTGGGAAATGGTGTCAAAGGCTTTACTAAAGTCCAGGTAGACAACATCCACAGCCTTCCCCTCGTCCACTAAGCAGGTAACTTTGTCATAGAAGGAGATCAGGTTAGTCAAGCCGGACCTGCGCTTCGTAAACCCATGCTGACTGAGCCTGATCACCTGGTTGTCCTGTACATGCCATGTGATGGCACTCAGGATGACCTGCTCCATAGCCTTTTGCAGCACTGAGGTGAGATTGACAGGCCTGTAGTTCCCCGGATCCTCCTTCTTGTGGATGGGCGTTACATTTGCTAACCTCCAGTCAACTGGGACCTCCCTGGTTAGCCCAGACTGCTGATAAATGGTTGAAAGTGGCTTGGTGAGCGTTTCTGCCATCTCCCGCAGTACCCTTGCGTGGATCCCATGTCTGCCCATAAACTTGTGTGTGTCTACGCATTGTAGCAGGCTGCTAACCATTTTCCTTTGGATTATGGGGGCTTCATTCTGCTCCCTGTCTCTGTCTTCCAGCTCAGTGGGCTGGGTACCTCAAGATGACTCATCTGGTGCAAGTGTTTCTGACACTAGTCAACGGGCGCAGGGGATGCACAGCTTGCTTCTGTGCATGATCAGATGAAGGATTCTGAAGGTATGTTGAGCTCCAGTGGTTGTGCACAGCAGCCTCTCAGGGACTGTGTGTGCTTCCCCATACTGGAGGTGCTACAGGCATCAGAAATTTCTGAGGCATTGTCAGCCCCCCTGCTGGTGTTGCCTTTCTTTCCCACCTAGTACAGAGGTGCTCAGAAAGGATGCTTTGGGTTTAATCCACTTCTTTCATGCCTGTGTTTTGCTGACTCCACATCTCTTCTCAGAGTGCCAAACATCTGACAACAGCTGCAGTCCATAATTGCTGCTAAATGTCTAGTAGTAGCTACAAGTTGCTTGACAATTTCTTATCTTCCTCCAGCTAACTCTCCTTTTGTGCATCTTCTTAGGGTCACCCTTCTAATAACATGACATAGAAGAAAAAAACTCCTTTCTTCTCCAGCTGCCACACTGCACATCTGTGAGCAGTGCAGAGAGGAAAGCCACTGTGAGAATATTCTTCCTCACTTGTAAGTTTTTCAAAGAAGTCTGTTATCCCCGATTTTGCCTTTTCCACAACCTTGAATTTTGTTAGAACTTTCTGCTACTGGGAAGCAATACATTTTAGTCTGATCCCTCAATCATTCAGAAATGAATGTTTTCATTCACTCCAAAAGAAGAGTTATTCATGTAAAATGAACTGACCTCAAAAATTTTAAGAGGAGACTGGAAAACGAAACAAGCATTATGTAACTCAGAAACTGTTCATGTATTGTATAGTGTCAGACTTCATGGAGGGCTCTACCTTGAACTAGGAGTCATGTAAGGATTTGTACTGCCATGTTGTTGAAGTGAGATAGTGGTATGCCATCCTGGCAATGATTCAAATTCAAACTCCAATGCAAAATACATGTCCAAATCCACCACTGGAACTGGTATTTTCTGACTTTTAATTCTGAAAAGCTGTGGATAGGGGAGAACTCTTTCATCGCCGTAGAGAGTGCACTTTAGTTCACACCGGCATTACAATCATGAAACAAAGCTGGTTTGTTTTACATTTAAAATACATTTAACATAAAAAGTGATTGATTTTAAATGACAAAAAGGAACCTTTTATTATAAATCTTTTTTATTTGTATTTAGGAAATTTTGCCCATAGTAGCACGTGCAGAGTTTGGTACACAGCGAAAATAACATAAAGTATATTTTCACATAATATAAACTCTCCTGAAATTTCCTAAAGTTCAGCTTTAAAACTGGCTTCAGCCTGTTATTATCCTTTCTCACCATCAGTCAGTGAAGTAAAACGTTAGCTTGAAAGCTGTCTTCATTCAAATGATATTTTGGGTAGGCATAGTTGTGCTCATTAAAAGCAGATACTTAAGTGGAATCAGAGTACTTGGAAAACAGACTTTTCTTGTCTGCCTGCTACTCTACAGTAAATTCATTGCTCACCACTTGAGCAAGTAAGAACTTTATTGCACCATCTGCATGATGATGCAGTAAACGATGATGACTCTTTCTGAGCATTGGTTCTATCATTCTCTTCCTCCTACTTAGCAGATTTCTTCTAGGAGAATGGTAAGTGTTTCTGCTACACAACGACATGCAAGTTATTTGGGAAGCCCAAAGATGATTATTCTGAAAACTATTCGGAGACTTGGCATATACCTTCGGCATTTAGAAGTGCAAAGGTAGTTACAAGTGAAGATGCTCAACAAGGCTACCAGTGATAATCTTAGGGAAGACAAAATGCATATAAACCGCTATGAAGCTCCCAGTGTTTTGCCTTTGGGAAAGGGAAGGCACAGAGGTACCACGCTCCTGGAGCCTCTGAACAGCTGCATGGGTACTTACCATTCACTGAAGTTCTTCCTGTGAATTTCCCACCTCAATAGCTATCTTCTCAAGCTAAATTAGAGCTGTCATTGCTGTGTCCATTCATCCCAGAGTCACACCTTAGAGATACAAAGTTGCATGCATGAGGCCACACAAGAACTTGTTGGTTTTTTGGTTTTGTGTGGTGGCTTTTTTTTTTTTTTTTTTTCATTATGAAATATGATTTGAATGTCAGTTGGTTTTGTTTTGTGGTAACAGTGGTGGTTTGGTAGTAAACAGATACATGATGTCATTTGCATGTCACTGACTGACATTAGATCTTCAGCTTATCTTTAGTACTGATCATTCATTGAAGGTTTTGAATGTAAAGTAAGTGAAAGGAAAAGAAGGTTAATGAAGACCATGAAAAAAGTAGGAATATTTTATTTTATTTAATACATGTCAGTGTGGCTTTAAGCTTTGAGAGTTGGATCAAAGTTAGGAGATCCAAGATTTTATCTAGCTAGTTATCTAATGCCTTGAGAAGATGCTTAGCTTCTCAAGCTATGTAGACCCCTGCTGTTATCACTAGAATGAAGCAAACAGTAATTCATCCTGCCTGTGTTGCAGACCTGTTTTACAAATAGATGGGTCACCTTTTGAAAGTGCCTCCGTTAACTGTAGAGGATGCTTTGACAGCAGGATTAAACCAAATACTGTTGCACAGGTAACATTAAGAGATTCATGTCTAAAGAAGTTGTGCAGCACCTTTGCCAGAGCTGTGCCCTGAACTGTTTCTTGCTGGATGAATTCTGTCTGCCTGGCTATGGTGGGATGTGAATGCAGTTTTTTGCATCCAAGAACATTAATAAAGGGACTCAGTCCAACTCACCTGTCTTGTCATTGCAACTTGAGTAATATTATATGTAATAGGATAAAAGACCTAAATTAGCTATTAGAGTTGAAAATTAAGCATTGGCATTAAATTATTGAATAACAGCACTCGTAATGTTCTGGATGTAGATTGTGTGGACTATCTTGCCACCAGACAGATGGAGTTCTGTTTATAGAACGGTGTTGTATCATTTAAATCTGACTGGAAGAGTCTTTTGCTGGATCTGTTTTTAATGAGCTGTTTTGTTCTCTAATTATTTTTAATTAAATACAAGTTTTGTTGGTTGGTTTGGTTTTTTTTTAATGGATGAAAAAATTGTCTGCAGTAAGAGAAGAAGTGGGAGAGCTGCTTCAGTAAAGCATTTAAGTGTGGGTGAAGTTGAACATCTAAGCATTGCAGGTGATTACACTTCTGACACAGTTTCTTAGGAACAGCTTCTGAAATCCAAATTGAAAAAATACAAAAATACTGATTTTACAGTAGAGAGTTTTTACCCACTATTTTCCTGTGGCAGATCTGCAGTTAAACATATCTACATCTGAACAGCACTCTGAAACATAATTGAAACTTGGAAATTTGGCTAGCTTCAGTTTTGCAAAACTGTCTTTTCTACAGACTTGAATTTAAGAATGCATGTGGAATATGTCACAGCTTTGTTTATTCCAAATAGCTTGATTTGATACGGATCAAATAGTTTCCCAGTCTTCATGCTCATTTCTACAGACAAAAATGTATTATCTTGAAAGTATCTTTCCACATATCTCTAACAGCAATTTCATTGCATCATTTCAAATATCTTGGGGAAGGAACTTTCAGAAAACAGTAGATCATCAGGAATATAGGCACATATGGAATCTGTGCACATACACAGACACAAACACATGCCCCTACCCTTTTTTGTTGTTTTTCCATTAACTTCCAAAAAGATGAGAGGATTTTCAGACACTTGTCAGAAAACCTTTTTAATCCCTTTTGCAAATTGTATTCATTTTAGTTGTGATCGGGTATTAGAATCTACAGGTTATTTTGTTATTGTACGTACAGAGCCTTACAGAGGTGACTCCCTATAATTGCTCTGTACAATCTCTAAAGTTGTGAAAGTACACAACAACCTGTGACAAGGAGTAGGACAAGTCATTGTTTTAACTTGCTGTAAGGATGATTTTGGGACAGTGCAGTTTAGATTTCATGAAGTGGTCCAGGAGCGCAGTTGGCATATCTCTGTTGAGTGGCCTACACCAACGGGCATCTCGGTTGCTCATCATCTCCTTTTCTTCATCTCCGCTGCCCTCAGCCTTTGTCTCCTTGGTCAATTCCCTAATACTTGGATTCCTCCCCATGCATACTTCCGCTTGCCTTTATTGCTGCTCTCTTCTGTCTCTTCCCTTCAGCAAGGGGCCCAGGAGCCCTGGAGGACTGAGGAATCAGGGGCCGAAGTAGAAGGTGCTTCTGCCCCCTTTAAGGTCTACTTTCTGTGACCCTGCAGCAGTGCCAGCTCCGGCGTGCAGCCAGCATTCAGCCCGAAGAGAGGTGATTGGTTTCTCTTCTGCTTTGAACCTCATCCAGGATGGTGGTGTGCATCACCTCTTGGGAATGATTGGGCTTGATGTCTGTTTCAGAGAGCTGAAATAAGTACTGAGAATTCACCATGAGAAATGGTATATATACCATGACAAATCCAGAGACTTTTTTTTTTTTTTAAATTCTGGAATGCACTTAGGGTTTTCAATAATTTTAGTTTTCATTGAGGCTACAGTAGCTGCACAGGTGCATGGATACATGTCTTCCAAGGTGGTTTGCGTAACTAAAATTTCAGTAATGTCGAGGGTGAAAGGATCCTTTGCTCTGTTTAACAAGCTTCACAGCGTGGCTTTTAATGAGGTAGTCAGGGGAGAGTTTCTGTGGTACAGTGATGTTTTGCATAGGTTTACAAAGAGAGGTGCTATCTATCATTGCATGTGTCAGCACCATTCTGTGTCTGTAGCGGCTGTACACACCTGAGTGCTTCATATGCACGGATGCGTTAAGATACATACATCAACTCTTCGTGTCTGTAACATTTATTTTGTTTTCACAATAAATAATTACATTGATCAGCCAAGGCTGGGACTTTTTCAAAGCCTTTTAGTAAAGCGGGGAATTACAGGTGGTGAAAGTCCTAGTGTAGTTATTCTCATACTGACAAAAAAGCAGCAGTTTAGGATAGAATGGTGGGGGCAAATCTCTTATGCTGAAGCTGAACTTTAGAAGCTGCATGATGAGAATTAAAGCTGTAAAACCTGTTTCTTTCAGAACTGAAAGAAACAAGATTTCCCTGGAACGCTAGAAGGAGCTCTACCAGCAAATATGGGTCTGCCCCCGCCCCTTGCCCAAACTATTGGCTAACACTCCTGAAATGTTAGGAGGACATTCTTGTCATCCAACACTGAGACATCTTCATGGCCCTCTAGCTGTGTTCCAGATTAAAAAAATAACATTTTGCAAAGCTTTATTTTTTTCTCACACGATTAGTAAATAAATGTTATTATGTCAGATGCAAGTTATTTATGTCTGATTATGACAACCCAGAAAGTTTCCAGTCTGTTCCTGGCCTGCTTCTTAAAGTTCCATTACCAAAGATTTTTATGAGATCAGCTGTGACTGTGAATTCCCAGTGTAGTTATGTGACCTGGTCTGTGTAAAATACAGTTTCTGAATATTATTTATTTGTATGGAAGTGGAAAAAAATCCTTTTCTTTAAGTTATTGATCTGGTATGCTACAAGAATAACTTTCATGGTAAAAAAGACCATGTTCTTGATTTATTTTTGTGGTAATTACATTATAGTTTGAATAATTCCTTTTGAGTGAAACTGCAACATATGGTCATATTCTGTGGTAAAATATTGAAAGTCTGATACCTCAGGGATGCTTAATGCTATTGTACTCCTATGGCTGAAGGAGGTATTTCATTTTGTACTTAGGTGTGGTAATTCTCCTTGAAGGAGTTCAGGCCCATAAGATGTTTTTTTCTTTCTTAGTGTAGCTTGCAGTGTGATATTTGAGACAGTGTTCATACGGGGCTTATACAGAAACCTGCAAGATATTTATAGGTAGCTCTGAAATGCATTGTTCACTTCTATCTATTGTTTTTTTAATGCTATTATCTGGATTTCCACCTAGCTTTTGTGCTCTGTTGATGCAAGGAGAATATTTCCAGATGTTTCCATATGGTACTGCTTTGTTGATTGCTGTCTCTAGGTGGTGTATGCATACACTCAAATCTTTATGGCATTGTTCCTTAGCTCTTGAGCAGTCATTTTCTATGAGTTGCTAACATCTGTTTATAGATATGAACAAAAGCTGGAGTGATAAACTATATCCTCAGACATGCATATGGGTCTGTCTGGAGGCCAGATTTTTAGAGAAGAAAAAGCATTTGGCTTTCATCAAATGGAAGTCATAATTGGCTGTATTAGAGCTGTGCTGTCTTACATCAGTTGAAGACTAGTGGCCAGTTCACTCTAGTGAGTCAAATTCTCCCGTGCTGTGACTCCTGTGGCTCACCAGGTAGCTTATACAAGAGCTGGAAGTGTGCTAGTGACCACAGCTGAGCTCTGTTCTTTAAAAACACAAATATCTGCCTTCAGCTCGGCTTTGCTTTAGACAGGGAAGACAGACTTACTTTTTATTTTGCATGTAAGTCTTCAGTTTCCTCTTCAGAATGAATTTCTGGCACGATTAATATACGATGTGCAGAGGCCATCTTTGGTACCCTTACCAAATGCTTGCATTGAAAAACGGAAAAAAGGAAAGGAGGAAAAGCTGACTAACAAATCCAATTTCTAAAGCATGAGGAATAATGGAGGACACTCCAGAGTGCCAAGGCCAGCTCATAGTGCACTGACATACACCATCAAGTGTCTCCTTGTACTAGCAGTAGTTTGCAGGAAACTGTTGGGACAAAGGCAAATTTCTCTCTAAATAGGAAATTACAGAAAATGTGTTCAGCTGTCTCCAGATTTGCCAAGATTCACCTCTGTGTTGAAGAGGGCATGTGGGTGTAGCGAGACTGATCATCTAATGTAGTTCCATCTGGAGAAGGGAGGTTTGCTTTGGCTCAGGAAGGTATTTACATCTTTTAAAGTTAGTTAGTCGGGGAGAGGTCTTCCTGACTAGTTTCTCTAGTTTGTCAAGATCCGTTTTAATTCTTGTATGCTCTCCAGTGTTATAGTGTAGTAGTGTCTGTGTTAAAAAACAGGTATTTTTATCCTGCTAAACCACTGACGACCTATCTGTTAATGACCTCTTTTATTTAGGGAATTCATGAAAACATTGAGTATCATCAGACACAAGAGCAGACACAGGACTGATGACACATCTGTCCATTTGAACAAATTACAACTAATTTTAACTATCGTACCATTTATAAATATTATTTCAGTGTGTTTACCCAGAGCTTCACTGACCCTGTAGCATTTTCTCCTAGACAGTGTTCCTGTATTATTTCTGAGAAGGTCCTGCGAGACAATGTCATAAGCTCCATGGAAGTGAAAGTGTGTGACATTTGCTGCTTGTAGCAATAATGAGGCCTATTACAGTGTAGGAGAAAATTTTCAGTTTGATAATGATTTGCTCTTGAAAAATGGAAGTTGGTTGCCAGTCATCTCCTCCTCATTCTGTGGTGCTAAAAAATAGTTTTCCTAATTTTTTTTCCCCTGGTATTTCTCCGGGGTGTGAAGCTGTCTGGACTCTGTTTTCCTCTCGTATTATTTTTTCTTTTAGAGACGGTGACAGTTTGGCTCTCTTCTAGTCTTCTACTTCCTCACTTATTTCCCCTGAGTTATCAAATATTACCACTTGTGGCTTTGAAATTTCTTCAGATCACTGTTTTAGTATTCTGAGATAAAACTTATGAAGGCCAGCAAATTTGATAACATGTAATTTATCTAGGTACTCTTTGATAATTCTGTCCCCAGTCTTAAGCTGTTACAAAGCTGTTAACGATTCTTCTGCTCAGCTGAACAAAGCTGACCCTTCAGTGGAAGAAAGGCATTACACTTGTTCTTTGTAGAGATTTTATGACTGGGTTTTTTTCCTCTGGACCAAGTAGCTGACCAGCACTGCTTTCGGTCTTCCTCGTAACTCCCCTTCCTTTGAAATGACTGCCCTTTTTTTTTTTTTTTTTTCCCCACAGATTGCCTGTGCAAGCCCTTGTTTTCTTTTGCAACCATCTTTGGTAATATGATCTATTTTATTTCGCGCACGTGTGTGTGTTTGGTCATTGTTTTGATTTTATTTTTTTTTTCTGTTCTGCTTTTTCTTCATTGTGGTTGAGGAAGAGTCCAGTTTGCCACACTGGTCTTTTATTATACTTTGCCATCCCTGTACTGCATTGGAATAGTTTGCAGTGCTGCTCATAGCTGTGTTTTCTGTCAGCTCTCCTAAAAGCTCTTTTGCCTTACATTTGCCTGCCTGAGGTCTAACTTCCCAGTTCTGTGTTTGACTTCAAAACAGGAAATCCAATATTCAGCTTGTTATCTATTATAGCCTGTACCCCATGACTACATAATCATTTTCTGGTGATTTTTCAAAACCACATCATATTCAGCAATGAACAAATGTAGGTTGTAGACAAACTGCTCTGTTTTTTAATTTTCTTTCCTTTTTTATTTTATTTATCTCTTTGCACTCCTCTCCCTTGAAGCCTCATGGTTAACCTCTTTCGTATAGCATTCATATCTGAAACAGTGCATGTAGTAGTATTTAAGTCACACAGCATGTTTTTATAGTGAATGATCTGAGATATCATTCATATTTACCATTCGTATTTATCATTATCACGGGACAGTGAGGAACAGAAATAAAGCTGTTAACATGTTATGGGGAAGGTCGGTGGTACAGCTGAGAATACCCTTGGGTTTCCTGACTTCTTGTTCTGTTGTTTTATTGCCAATGAGATCCTCCTGCTCCACCTCTAGATACTTGGAACTATTAGCACGCACAAAGTTAGGCTATGGGGATTTGACTTCTTTTATTAAAATGTTGTTTTTATTGTTCATTGTAGTTTGCTGATAAGGCAAAGGTTCCTCACACAGCAGAGGTATGTTGGAAATCTGTGGCTATTGCTGGAAATGTAAGGTTGAAAAGGCTTTTATTTAGTGATGTACCAATCAGTACCTTCTCTTTGAAGCTGTAATGACACTGATTGCTTTATAAATTTGGCCCTCCGTACAGTAGAACTGTCAACTGCGAATAGAGTAAATATTAGCTAATTGGATTAATTTAGTCAGTGGGGAGGGTTGCTTTTGATTGTAATGTCTAGTGAAGAGTTACTATGACTTTTTTTTTTCAGACTGAAAAAATGGAGACTTTGTGGACATACTTGTTCACCAATGGCAGAATATACTATACACAAATATGGAGATTTTCCTCCATTCCTGAGCAGTCTGTTAGTAATTATGCTAGATATCTTGTATGCTTACATTCATTCAGATGAGTTTTCTAGATAGATTCAGGGAAGTAGTTTCCATAAAAAGAAACTTAGATTATATAGTAACTATATATAAACATAAAAAAGTAAAACACATTGTCAGTATCTTTTGTATAGAGTGTGCTGTCAGTTTTGTTCAACCTTAACAGCCTTATGTTTCTTTTCCACAAGATACCTGGTGCAACTGTACTCCTTGTATGAATGGGGAGATGCACAGAGGTAATATATTTCTTTGGGCCTGTTAAGAAAGTAATTCATTAAGCAGTATAGGCTAATAATTTTCACTTCACAGGGAAGAATTCCAGGTCCTGTGAGATGTCGTAAACTCTTAATAATTCACATAACCATTTGTGTTTGATGTTTCATCTGTGACAGGCTGAAACCCAAGAGTGAAATGGTGATAGTATCTGCATCTGATAGCAACCACATGCTTTGGAAGAAAAAAACAAACCTGCAAATTCTGAGTAGTCGTAACATTAGTAACATAAAATTGTTCACTTTACCAGATGCTTCTGCTTACTAGATTTTTGGATCCTTATAAAGCTGACAGTGCTTGTATGCGTACTTCTAATCTTTCTAAAAAAATTACTTGACTTCTGCTCATTTTGCTAGTTCAAAATCTGTCCATTTCAATGTTTGGGAGTCTTTTTAAAGTAAGAACTTCTCTTCAGCTCTGAAGGAAATCTCACGTTACAAAAGCCAAGCTCACACTTTTTAGATGAGACACAACTACACCATTGCTGTTTTACAATAATGACTGCTATTATGAGTTCAACTCATAATAGTACAGTTTTACTATGTCTTTCAGAAAATTCTTCAGTAATTTTCATTAAAAGCGTGGTTACAGAATCATATAATCATTTAGGTTGGAAACGATCTTTAAGGTCTTTTTAAGGCCTTAATTTATTAATTGCTGTCTTTTTTTTCCCTAAAGATTTGGGGGAGGGAAGCGATAAAAAAAAGGTTTAAAAAATCAGAAATAGACAAAAATACTATTCTGTTTGACAATAATTTGATACCTTGTTTGCATTTCTAGAGGTGGGGAAAATTCTGGACGGTGAAAAGGCTTGCTCTCCTACAAAGCAATATCCTTCAAAATATGATTTAATCCTTTTATGCGGGTTATGTTAGAATCTTTTAGTTTGGTTTAAGGTGGTGTTTCTGCCCTTCATTGTGCATATTAGATTTAAGTTTCTTGAACTCTTAATACAGCTTTTCCTGAGTAATTTTCGTGAGTTAGTCTCCTTCCATGAATATAGAAACAAACTACTGGCCATGATTCAGAGAAAGTTATCCTTTATTAAGCTTTTTTCTGCCCTAAATACTAAGAAAAAAAATAGTACTTTTTGTAAGAAATCCAGATGAGAGGAAAAAAATTTAACAAAGAAACCAGAAAAGGTCTGTGTTATCTTCAGTTTTTAAAGGAAGAGACACTTCTGGAGGAACAGTGTGAAATACATGTAGAGGTGATCCTAAAGTGGTGCCACAGCTGTGCAACTGCTATGGTACCTATGAAGTTTACTTCCACATGCTGAAGTTGCTAATGCAGTGGTTGCTCGTACTAAAATACCATTATGTCATTAACATCTGAATGCTAAGGACAAACCTTTCCAATTTATATCACTGCTTTACAATAACTATGTTTTTTTCATAGAAAACACTACACAAAAGAAGTATAGAGAGAATGTCAACTTGTTCAATGTAGATTTATTGGCTGGCATGTTTCAGGCATTCAGGTTCCACCAAAAATTAATCCAATATAAGCTTCTGCTTATACTTACTGTTAAGAGCTGATTCTCTGTCCTGTGGATAATGGCATGTGACTGCAATATCCACGCACATCCCAAAGTAACCTTTCTTTCTGCAAGCCGCTGCTGCACCCTTTAATTACCTCAACGTCTACCTTCAGAAATATCTGGCTATAGGTGATACAGAATAAACCCTAAACGGTTCACAATAGTAGTGTTCATTTTGAGTTGTGTTGTGGAGATCTGAGTAACTGTCTAAATCTGTTTTCAATCCGTAACCTTGTATAGAGTAATCTTACTGTTTCAATTGCAATTTCACAAGCTAGCATGGTGTATTGTGAGGTAACTTCACTCAACCTATGTGTGTTTGTGTCCTTTTACTCAAGAAATTAACTTCTTCAGTTAGGAGTGCAAGTAAATAAATAATGGCAGCTATGACAAGCTGTGAAAGTTGCTTTCTCCTCTTCCCCATTACTTGGTGTGTACTGGCTGTTGCTGTGATGCAGCTGTCAAGCATGCATGGGATAAATTCAGTGTAAAGCTAGCGTCTGTTGCGGAGTCTCCTGCTGGCCTATATACAGGTAGGGGCTGTTAGTCCAACAGCAGTGTCACCTGAGATGAAAGAAAGGTATGATATGCAGTGAAAGACATTTAGGACTGTTAATAACAACACATTAGATTTTTCGTATGGTTTCATGTAAGTATAGATTGTCATGGTTTAACCCCAGCCGGCAACTACGACCACACAGCTGCTCACTCGCTAGCCCCCCCAGTAGGGTAGGGAGAAGACAGAAAAAAGGAGGGGGAAAAAACCCTCGTAAGTTGAGATAGAGACAGTAGATAGAACAGTAACGGAGGAGGAAAGTAATGATGATGATAATGATAGTAATACTAATAATGGTAAAAGAATATACAAAATGAAGTGATACAACACAGATTGCTCTCACCACCCGATGATCGGTTGGCCAGCCTGTCCCAAGCAGTGATCACGGATTCCTGCCCACCTGCCAACCCCTATTTATGCACTGAGCATGGCGTCAATGGTATGGAATAGCACTTTGGCCAGCTTGTACTGTCTATGCTTCCTTTCAGATTCTGTGGGAAGCTGAAAAAATCCTTGACTGATGTAAAAGCCACTTAGCAGCAACTAAAACAATGTGTGTTATCAGCATTATTCTCATACTAAGTCCAAAACAGAGCAGCTACTAGAAAAAAAACACAACACCCTCTATCCCAGCTGAAACCAGAACAAGCATCAAGCAGATGAGATGCACATTTTAAACATTTCAGTAAAACAGACAATGAAGTGAATGCGCTCATTCATCTAATTCATTCAAATTATAAATAAAACTTGAGAGTAGTCACCAGGTGGCTGTCCAGTTTCGTTGACATGAAGAGCGGACAGTCTCACAGTCAAGATTACCTTAAAAGATTTATCAGAAGCACATATTCTTAAATATATGATTCTATATAACATTTCTGTTGAACAGTGTTTGAAATAAATCTGTCCCTTGACGCTACAGAATTCTCTGCAATTACAACAGTGTACTCAATGAGAGTCTGATTTTTAACTGCGAGAAGGAGATATATAGTCCTTTAATATTAACAGACAGAAAAGGGCAAATACGAACACTTGAGAGAGTACAGACAGCAAATAGGTGAGTGAGTTAGTAAATGTCAAATGTCTGCTCTCAGAACAAATTTCTTTCTTTGGACTGTTACACTGAACATATTTTTAGCAAGATTGTAAGTGTCTTCAGCTTGTACTTTCTTCATTATGTCTTGAAATGCTGACTGAGGTCCTAAAAATGCATGGAGCAGAGTAACCCCCAGATGGCAAAGGATTAATTAGGAATATGCTTAGAGCCTAAGGCTCATGTTCATGCTGTCAAAGTTGTCCAGATTGCCTTTGAAAGAAATTTTGAACTTAACCTGAAAAGGGATGTATCACAGGAAAGATGTAGGACTTTTCTGAGGCTCTGGATGTTCCAGTGATACCAAGAAAACATTGTAGAAAATTCATCTCTTCCCTTTTTTCTGGTTAGTTGCATGGGTCTCACGGAACTTTTCCTAAATTAAGCTTTGGAGCAGACTCAAAAATATTTTTCTTCAAAATGGATCTTTTTTTCTGCCTTTCTTTAAAACCCATTTTATTTATTAGAAGTTTATGTAAGTGTACTTATCTGCTTGAAATTTGCAACAAAAGGAAAAGCTTTCAGATTGATCATAGTTGTGAAAATTACTGGTTTGCTGTGAACCAATACTATTTACTTGAGTAAATTATGGAGATTTGGGGGATTTAAATGACAAAATAAGCTCATTTTTAAGAGTGAAAGGCTTTGTGGATAGGAAGGTAGTATAAAAATAGAAACCTGCAAGAAGAGAGAACAAAAAGATGCAGTTCTGCTCTGAAAAGCAATACTGTGAATAGCATCGTAGAGTTTGTACAGACAGATAAGAATTCTTTCTGTATTTTGTTGAGTCCTGGATTAGAACACCTGATTTTTATAAGAGGGATTTATTTTCTACTCCTTTTAATAGTGCTTGCCCAATAGTAATGATTCTTCAGTCTGAACTGAAGCCTCAGCTTCTGAAGGCACTTGAGAACTGAAGTCAATGGTGTTACTCTTACGATTAAAATTAACCATGGGTTTAAAAGCTGTAATAGGTTAGGGTCACATAACACAGTGCAACTGAGGATGTTCAGATAAAATAGCATGAGCTCACTCTCCCTTCTGTCCGCTCTTGCATTGCAGAGGAAGCATGTAAAAAATCTTCCATGCTTTCTCTGAGTCCATAAAATAAGTACAGTTTCCAACATCAGCACCTGGATATGTTGAGTAAAATTTTTCTTTTGCAAGATAAGTGGCCACAGTTGTCTGCTCTATGTTTAATTTTAGTCTGTAAGGTGCTGCAACGATTAGTAAAATGTAGTGATTTAAGTCTGTCTTTCATAACAGTATAATAAAGCATAGGTACTTGCATTTTACTGAGGGCAGATGCAGCTCACATGACTTGTGCACGACTCCTACAGATTCCAGTGCCACTGAAGCAGTTGCTAATGTAGTCATCTGATCAGTGAGCGAAGTTGGTAGATTCCAGGCCTCTGCTGTGGGAAAAAGTACTTTCATGTAACCTAAACCACACTTTATTTCAGAAGTGAGTTATTTTTAATTTCTAAACAGCTTTGTATGGATATCTTTTAAATAGGTGTCATCTGGAGCTTTTCACCACAACTTGTGGTTTTGCTGACTTGTAATTTAACGGTTTGCTTCTATGCATTATTTTTTTTCCTAAGACGAAAGATAATTTCAAAGATTTATGAACTCAATTCTAAGATCTTTAAATAGGAGGAAAATAAAGTCAGGGTAACTGCAGGTGTGTGTTCTGTCAGTAACTGACAGAACAGCAGTTATTTTAGAAAGCTGCAGGGAGGAGTGGTGGAGGCTGAGTAGCAGCAGAGGTCCAGGAAATGTGTGATCTGAAGCACAGCAGCATTTATATACCTGTCATTCAGAAACCTTCTAAGTCTACCAAATTTGGATAGGGGATCAAAAGGAACTGGTGCAGTTGCCTACGTTTTTCTTTTAATAAAAGAAGAGTGAGTAAGATGTGTTGGTAAGTCTTTCCTAACTGAAGTTACGCAAAGTCAGTTTTAGCATTTTTAGAAGTAAGGCCCCCCTCCATAAAAAGCAATGTCATCAAATTGTATTTGAACCAAAGGGTGAGATTACCCTTAGTTATTTCTACAGCATTGTGCATTTATGTAACAGTGTATGTACGCTTATGTAGCAGAACTGGAACAGATGTGTTCTGGACTCTCCAGATGCTTTTCCCAAGGGCGTTGTTTTAAGCATAATGAAATTTGAGCATAAACTGGAGAACCAGAGATAGTGAATAATTACAGCTGTGTAAAACCTAAGTCAGTAGCTGCTTCTCTGCAGCATCATTTTATAAACCAGTTATTATCATTATTGGAATAAATCAGAATTGTCATTAAAATATAAATTCATTACACAGTTTTCACAAACGTCGCTTACATCAACAAGAATTCCCCATCCAAAGTGAAAATAACATCCTCACAACACTGACAAAAGTGGAGAATTTACACACACTCCACTCCTCGTCCTTTCACCACAATTACAATAGAAATTGTAAAAATAATAACCCCTTCCTGGTTTCAAACATTTACCCGGAAGACTTTTTTCTTACGATGTAGTGCGCTGTCATCAAGTAACAACAGCTGCTGGGAAACAGCCCAGCATCAGGGCACCTGTATGTTATTACTAACGTGCCTGATCTACCAGCAAAGCAGAGTGAGGATGGAGATGAAGGATTGCCGCTTGACGTCATGGTTTCATCATCACGGGCGGAGGCGGGTGGGTGGCGCTGACCAGGGTGCTGAGCGCGGGGAGCGGGACTGAGGGGCGGGGGGAGCGTGGGACCCTTACGCTGGAGCAGACAAAAAGGTCACAGCTTGTTGCTAGAGGAAAAGGGGGAAAGGGGCAGGTGCTTCTAATGGAGGAAATGAGAAAACACAGATTGCATCATGGTTCCATTAGTTTCTTTTCCTTGTGAGTAAGAATGGCAACGCTATGCAGAAGAACTCAATGAGAAAACTGTGAAAACTTCGTTAAACTTTTTTGGTAAATAGCTTTAGTTTAATTTAAACACTTATCAGGGTTATTACAGAACTGCTGTCATAATAATTTCAACTATGAGCTGCATGGCTACGTGTGGCAGAAGAAGTTGGTGGGAGTTGGAGGTTAGTAGGAGAAAAGGAGAAAGAGCAAAGAATTACAGCTTCTGAAATTTGAATTACAGCCCTTCTGAAACATGTCTAGTCTTGTGCTTGCTTTTAGGTGAGATAACAAGTTTTCTACAGTTTGCTCAAGTTAAATAGTAGAATGGCATACCTGAGTACTTTTCTTCCCTGTCACCCTAGAAACATTTGAAGTCTTATATGCTGACCTGCTCTGTTTGTTAATCATAGGCAGTTTTGTTTATCCCTGGTGAGTGGCAAATATGTCAATGATAAACAATCTTTTTTTCCCCTTCAATAGAACAGAAATCCTTTCTACCAGTGTTTTCCCCCTTCCAGCCTGAGAAAACTGGTTTTAAAAGTTAAGGTTCTGTACGCTGCACAGAATTTGGAGAAGTCCTGTCTCATTGCATCTGAACATGCTAGATGGAAAAACCAGGTTTGAACATTTTGGAAGAACCTTCGCTAGCAATGTGTCTGCAATTGCTAAGCCTGCACTTAATTTCTCCTGCGTGAATGAATTAGTAGTCAGCATTACTTTTTTGGTATCCACCTTTGTAGCCACCTATCAGTGGTTGAAATCCTTCCCCTTCGAAGTTGCTGCAAGTTGCTTTTTTGTTTATTCTAGAAGATGTGCATGATCAAGGCATTGTGCTCGTATTGCTTTACTGTTGATAATATAGCTATTAACAAATACAGAATCATAGAACACCTCCAGAGATGGAGCTTCCACAATAAATATACACAATTTATTTCAATAACCCACAATGAATTCCACATTTTCTTTCATTAAAGTGACATTTCTGAGAAGCAGAAAAATCTTCATTATGTTGTCAAAAGCAGAACCATTGTCAGAAAGCTGATTGTTTTGTTAACCTTTCTATACTAGCTGGTTTTAATTCTGGTATTGATAGATTTAGTACAGTTTGAAGCCAGAAAGTATCCTTAAATTGTCTAATGTTACCTTCCACCTAATCCAGACTGTTACATGTCATGGAGGTACCTGGATTTTGAGCCCTGTATGGAAGGCAGACCTTATTTTGTGGCAGGGGAATTCTCATATTGCCTTAAATAGACTGGCAAACGCCAGTGGATAGTATATGCTTCTGTAAGATGCTGACTTGTCAGAGTTCTAGTCACCTGCTTCACCAGTTCACCAATTTCACCAGTGTCTGAAATGTAGGAATCAGAGGTAGTAAGATCAGATTCTGTCCTCCTGGATTTCAGTAACTGATATTGCTGAGTCCTTGCTAATAAATGCAGAACAAGGCATTACTGAATAAGTGCAAAAGCAGCATAAGAAACTGCTGTTTAATTAAAAGGTAGGTTTCTGGTTTAGATGCATGCTTATTATTTCAATATACTATTTTGATGAAAACTCAATTCAATATTCGATCAGAAAGATTTGCAAATTCCCACATACTTCTTCATAAAAAATGATTTAACTCTTGCACTTACAGCAGATCATGCAAATGTACAAATTGAGTAGTTTTGCTTTTCATGGAAATAATTCACAGAGTTTGTAACTACCTAGAAAAGATGCTTGTGATATAATTAATGCCAGGTTTTTTTCCTTGTGCGGGTCCAGAATATAACTACTGATACGTATATAAATCGCCAATGGAACAGTCCCCATAAGAAAGAAAACCCCAAAAGCTAAACAACTTGGGCACACAACTATGCAAGTCCATAAGCAAAATTCCTGGGATGATCAGCTTGCAGGTGAAATTATCAGGTTTTTATATACAAGCAGATGGACTGCAATGGAATAGTATGACAAATAATTTGTTCATCAAATGTAGAAAAGTGGCCATATGATTTTCTCTGGCTTTTGATACCTTGAAATAAAGTTTCAACCTGCAATTTTTTTTTTTTTAGTCTAAGGTTTAGGTCTGCATTTGGAAAAACAAAAGTCAGGCTCAAAGGTTGTAGCTTTATTTTGTTGTGAACTGGGGGAGTTTGGATGAGCTTTCAGATAAGTAGCAATGTTTGCAAAACTGTAAGGTTCCGTCGGAGGAATAGGTGAGGAGGTCGGCACTGAGCCAGAAATTATTTATTTGCTTTTTGCTTTTCTGAAAAAGACACACGATGCCCAAAGAAGGAAGGGAGAAGAATTTCTGTGCTGTTTTATTTCTCTGCCTATAGCAGAACTGAAGCTGGAGAGAGAAGCTAGGTGGGAGACACCTAAGTATTGCAGGAGCTACAGGACTATTGACATAAGAGTGGACAGATGAAGAATCAGAGCCTAAATAGGAAGAAACATTCGAAAGTGCAGAGAGGAAAAATACTCTTTTAAGAGATTTTTCTGGAACAAAGATGAGAGTTTTGGAAAGTGTGAAAACACAAGAATATTGGGAAATGATGCATCCTAGTAATTAATTAATTTGAACAACATTATCTTTTTCATACATCCTGCTACACCAAAAGAACAGAACAGATGACTGTTGTTTATAGATCCCACTGTTTAGGTGGCTGGTTGGGAGGGTTTTGAGGAAGTTGACAAAAGCTGACCTCTGAAGCTCCAGACCCCTTCTCCTTTGGATCCAACAGCTATTTTATTAGCAGGAAAGCAAAATAATGGTCTTAGTCAAGAATAATTGTCATATAGAATTTTTATTTTTTATTTAGGTGTAGTATCTTGTTAGGTGGTGTCCTGGAGAAGACGGCAAAAGAAAATCAACATTACTGCTTTATGGAAGAACAGGTGTGCCCAGTTCTATAGATAAGGTAACTGGGGTTACATTTCACCCAAAAAATGCAACAACAAGGTGATGAAAGAAATCCATGGTTTTATGAAGAGGAATAGTATAGCTAGGGCCTGTATAATCACACTTGATCCTCTACAGGATCCTAGAAATCCATTCTCCCTTTTTATACAGGCGTTCCATAAGAATGGTCTTTTATCTTTTACCGTTCTCTAAAGTTTATTTTTGAATAATCTCATCTACTGATACCTACTCAGTCATTATTTCAGTATTGAAAAATCAAAGTTCTGACTTGTTACTCTGTGTGTCACCTCCTGTCTCTATGGCTGACCTTTCCTTATGATGCAAGGACATTGAAGCTGTTTGTCTTTCTTCCAGTTTTTACCCATTACTTCTTTCCTGATCACATCACATCCTCCTCATCCCTCAGGCCTATGTTCTACATAACTTTTTAACTTTTCTAAGGGTGGGGTTTTTGCAGTTTTGTTTTATTTTTTTTTTTTCTAAACACAGGATTTTCTATCTAGTCATGTAGCTACCACCTGTATCTTAGTTAATTCAGCGTTGCTTTTTGAACTTGACAATGCAGTTTTGCCTTTCGTATTTCTACACAGACGACTATTGTAGTGGTTAAAGCAAAAGACCAAAAAGGTGATAATGTTACCCTTCTTTTTTGTCTGCTTTTGCTGGCTTGTTTTTACTTTTAAGAACCTTAGTTGCTTGATCTTAGCTAGCAGGATGTCAGCTGATGCTTCTGATTGCCATGTGACACCAGAATTCTTTGCCTGCTTGTTTGGCATCTAATGAGTTACCCTGGTGGTTTTATATCTAGAATGAAATGATACAAAAAAATTTCTAACATGTCTCTCAGTTTCCTTCTTGTGTGGCCAAATTGCTATTGCTCTGAGACTGGCCTCCAGTCATTTTATTTTTCTTCCTCATGAGCTCTTCATTGCTTTATGGTCTTATTCACTTTCTTGTATCTCACGGTGTTTTGCACTGAGGAGGTGTCAGTTCTTCTGGGATGGCAGTATGAAAGGCACAACAGTCAAAGCTGATGAAGAACAGAAACAGTAGAAAAAGTGTTCACTATCTTATGTCCCTTCTGATAACCTGGTGTAGGTGGCATCAGGCAAGAAACTTCCATGTTGGTCACGGCATGCTGATCTTGTCTGTGGTGAGGTTCAACAGCTTCACATCGTTATGCAGCATACCAAGTAAGCAAATCTATGAGAGTTTTTACCTGGACAATACCAAACATGCTAGGCGGTATGCCAAAGTTCACCAAGAGCATTACGCTCATAGATATCTCCATAGGAACATGCTCTTACAAGCAGTATATACAAGTAGCATTGTTAATACTAATGCAAGGGTATGTGCTGAGGTTATAGCAGTCACTTGTGCTAACACGTGAGTCTCCATAAGCAAAGCTTATGGTTAAACTGTGCCTAGATTCTGCTTGAACTAACTATGTCCTCATTACAGTGTCTTCTGCAGTGGTCCACTACACATTGGTTGGGTGAATCCACCCCCTGTGGAGTAGGGACAGTCAGGCTGTGCATATGTTGTGTATGGCAGTGGAAGGCACTATATATATAGCAATACAAATAACAACACTTTTGTTGCTTTTAGAGTTAGAATGTATGAAAACATATCTGTGTTGCAGCCTTTGAGAAGACCCTCAGGACAATATGTGATGATAAAGGGAGGACAAAATCAACGACCCCTGAAGTTCGTTGCAAAATTGCACCTTTTTATTGTATTTAGGGAAAAAAAATCTGAAAAAGGGGATGCCAACTGAGAAGGAGCGTTCCAGATTGGTTTCTCATCTGTGCAATTCTTCCTTCTAACTTCACACACCATCTTGCATCTTAAATCTGAGGTTGGCTTGAGTGGGCTTGAGGTTAGAGACAAATTTTTCACATTTTCTTCTTAACTGTTAAGCAAAATATAGCAACACATTCTTAAACAAATGGTAGCAATGTGAGATGGCTTTGGAGCTCTTCTTTGTCCACTGGAGTTCCTTACCTCACTCCATTTTCACTCAGAGCTAACGTTTTCAGAGCACTCACTGGAATAAAATGTGATTTCTTTCTCTAATGCTTATCTGATTGCAAACATTGCTTATGTCCAAATATTCAGTTTCATCTGGCAGCTGCAAAGTCAAGTACTGTTTCCAGATCCAATATACAGGGCACTGAAAGATTAAAAGCTCCTTGTCTTCCAAAATATATTTTTACACATCAAACTAAGTCCCATTTTGCCTTTTCCTAGCAGTAAAAATGGGAACACCATCCTAGAAGTGTGAAATCCTTCAAGTACCCATAGCATAAACACTAAATGCTTCTTGCTTTTGCATATGCAGATCATGCAGAGAGGAAATCTCGAAGCGTTGGCAGAGAAATGTAATCTTCAAAGTTGTTTATGTCATTCTAAAAGTTGTTTACAGCAATTCTGTGGCAGAATCTTTGTGATCTGAATATCTGTGTATTGGGATCTGAGCAAAAACTTCTTTTGGCAAGCTAGGGCAGCTGTCAAGAGAGGAAAAGAATTTGATTGTTGATAGTTTGGGTATATTCCATTAAGTCTAGGGGGGAAGAAACATGTCCATGCTCCTCGAGGACTTAATGTGTGACTCTGAAATGGAGGTGAGTTCTGTTCTTTTTCAACTACATTTTGCTTCTGGGACATCTTGTATTTGCTTCTCCCCTGAATGTTTATTTTGTTCTTGCACACTGACAACTTACAGTGGCAGCTGCTCTGCTCTTGATTATTAACACCTATCTATGCATGAAAATAATTTTCATTCTTTCCATTTTAGGATATATATTGTCTCTTCTAATCTCTCTTCCGAGACTTAGCAACCGCTAGGTTGACACAACTATTTCTGATGCCAGTGCATTTGTATTTGCATAACCCTGAAAGAAAATCTAAGGAGTATTACAATCCAAAGTATATCGGATTTGTTTATTTCCTGAGTGTTTTTAATTGTCTCTGTTTATTACTATCTCTGTGTGTGCACATCTTTAATAAGTGAATCAGAAATAAAACAATAAAAAGTGAACTATCTTCCTTTTTAGACAACCTCCCTGGATAAAAATAGTCTTGAGGGAAAGTTAAGTTAAACCACGTCCTGTTGGTGTGAGGTATCATACTCTGCCATTCTCATTTTTGTGACTACCTGATGACATTATTTCTGTAAAACTTGGCATTTATGAAAAATTAATTTGATTTTTGAGATTTTTCTTTTTTTTTTTTTCTTTCTTTTCTTTTCTGTGATGATTTTGCACACTGTTGGCTTTTGTTGGTTTCAATTTTATTTTTTTCCATGCAGGCTGCCATGGCAGTTTGGACCCTTGCAAAGTATCACAGTTCACAACTTCTGAAACTGCAGAACATGATAATTAACCCCATGGCTCCCTGCATTGTCTGGTTTTCTGCTGCATAAAACTATCAAGTTTTCCTATGGATGGAACTCTTCTTTTTCTAAATACTGCATTGCAGTTATGTGATTTGATGCAGTGTAGGTTGATGCTCGGTAGACGTAAATGTACAGTGAATTCATACAATCTTAATCCTGGTCAGGACCATGTTTTTTGTGTCTTGAGTGGTTGCTAAGTAGAGTATGTCCAATTGCGCAAATGTGTACTAACTTTCTGTTACGTATTTGTTTCATGTCAGCATGTTAGAAGATGTCGGCCAAAAATGTATTTTCAGATCTACCCATGATTAAAAAGTATTGCTAGATTTTGAGAAAGAAAAAATACAAAGATGTTTGAACCTTTAAAAGCCCCTGGGTTATGTGAACTTGTGGAAGACTGGTGAGCAAAACAGACAAAAGCATTTAGCATCTTGAAAAACCATTTATTAATCATATTTTCTCCATGTACTATCATTAGTCACTGATAGATGTACAAACACATATTGTCCATCTTCTTTGTGAAACACATCTAGAGTACTGTAAAGCTTTACAAGTGGGCTGGAAGGCAGTTTGCTCAGAGAACTGGCAATGTGGTATCAGTCCTGTTACCTTTAACTTCTTAATTAAATCCTGCTGAGCTCTGAGAGTGTTTCAAAGTGCTAATCAGCTTGTGCTTTTGATTGCATATTATTCTGCTTTTTCAGTCTGTTGTCCTCCATGGGAGCTAAACTTCAATGGAAAACATTAAACATAGGTGAAGTTACTTAACTTCATGGACTTCAGTGAAGTGATAGCTGAGCCTCTGGCTTCAGAATGCCATGTTCTTACTTGTGGGTCCGTATTTAAAAAATGAACTCCTACCAAAAGTTAATCTCAAAGCCTTATGCAATCGAACCATCCCTGTTTTCATTTGTGTTTCTCATGACAATGCAAAAATTTAACAAATTGTCAGCTATTGCATACTCTCTAAATTTTGGGTAATAAATTAGAGAAGGATGCACCCTATCTCAGTCTCAGAGGCTACCTGATTTGCTCTTTATTAAGTGTGTTGGATAGTTTCAGTGAGAAACCTGACTGGAATTGATTTCTGATAATGACAGTGAGCTGGACTTGACTTTACTAGAAACTAAGTGTAAATAGGAGAGAAGCTATGAATTTGAAAGAAGATCTATTTAAAAAGTAGATTCCTCCATTCAAACAGCCTCATAAAAGTTACTCCCTCCAAATCAGGAGTTCTGATGCTATCTCACAGAAGCTGTCTAGGGAGTTTCTCTTTAAAAGTCTTTACAAGTCAAGAGCTTTTCTTAGCAGGTCTCCAAGCTAGAAAGTGATAAGAAAATGTTGAGGAAGCAGAGGAAAGATTTTATAACATAGCTCCACTTGCATCCAGAAAGTATTGACTCCTTTCGACCAGAGTTTAGTGGTTCTACTGAGAAAAATACAACAGACAAAAGTTTCATAAATGTTGAGAATATGCTAACAACTGTGGATTGTACAATTGCAGAGTGGCTGAAGCTGGCAAGGGACCTCTGGAGATGGTCTAGTCCTAGCCCTGTGCTGAAAGCGGGTGCAACTACAGCAGGTTGCCCACGACCATGTCCAGACAGGTTTTGAGTATCTCCAAGGATGGAAACTCCAGCAGCCCCTCTAGGCAACCTGTTCTAGTGTTTGAGCAACTTCACAGTGATTTTATTTTTTTTCTTCTTACACTTAAATGGCATTTCCTGTATTTCATGTTTTATCAGTTGCTTTTTGTCCTGTCACTGGGCAACGCGGACAAGAGCGTGGCTTTGTCTTCTTCACTACCCTAGCCCCACCCCTCTCATGTATTCTCAGACATGAATGAGATCCCCCCTATGCCTTCTCTTCTCCACGCTGAACAGTTCCAGCTCTCTCAGCTGCTCTTTGTATATCAGGTCGGCCAATCCCTAAATGATCTTCAGGGCTGGACGAAATGATTTTCTTTGCTGGACTCATGCCAGTAAGTTTTGATGGGACCCCGGAACTGGAGCCAGCATTTCAGGTGTGCCTGACCAGTGCTGAAAAGAGGGGATGTAACACCTACCTTGACCCACTGGCAATGCATATTTGTAAACTCAAGGAGATGTTTTGACCAAACAAAAGTTGTCTGGTGTAGCCACAGCATTTACTCAGTGGTGTAGATGCACATGATGTGTTACAGACTGAAAAACTCACCTGAAATAAGTAGGAATGCTGTGGATGATTGAAACTACAATGACTGACCACATGGAGGAATGAAGAAAGCATCCTACCAATTAGCAAAACAGTAACAAGTAGACATTAAAGCTGGTTCTGTCTTTCATTGCTTGGTGTTCTCAATAGGGACATAGGAATCTTGCTTCCTAAGTGTCATTTAATCCAGTCATGATTATTTCTTGCTTTCAAAATAGGGATGTGACATGCCACTACATTTCACTGTTTATTACGCTATTTCACTATATATCATTACACTATTTCATAATGCATCTTAACAGTGAATTTAATGCTGTTCTCAGCCAATAGCGTTTTTTCCCAAAAAAAATCCAGATTTTTTCTTTTGGTTACACAAGTTGGTGGAGCTGAACAGAATTCCGTAGGGTGTTTGTGGTTTCCAATTGTAGTATTGCATATGAAATGTAGCCAGACACTTTAGATGTGCCTGTGGGACTCAGCATATCTGAACAGATTTATATTTTACATAAACATGAAGTCAGAATTTATATCTGAGCACGTCTGTATTGTATTTTGTTTGCAAGCTCTGTTAGCATCCAAGATGACTATATAGACCTTAGGTATGTGTGGAAATATTCCTTTTAGCAATTAGAGAAATTAATTGTGTTTTTAAGGTCAGGAAGCATCAATGTACTATTTGAGTCTAACCACCTGTGTAGGGTAGGTCATGGAGTTTCACCAACGCTTTCCTTTGTTTAATGCAATAATATGTGAATGCACTATTGAGTATCTCCTAGAAAGGTGGAAAAAAATATTGTGTAGTGGAAATGGAATGGAGGAGAGGGGGTTCTTAGAACTGGAAGGAAAAGTCTTACATCAGGGTAGGTTGTTAGTCAAATTAGCTTCATGCTTGGATGGGAATATATTCTTGTGCCTTTCGTGGATGTAATTAATTATGTGGCTTTTACTTTACATCGATGTATATAGCACAAACTCAAGAACATTAATGCTGTACAAAATGGTGTGTAACAAGGAAGACAGTCTCTGTCCCAAGGAAACTCCGTGTCCACTGGAAAGGCAGAACCAACAGGCACATAGATCAAGCAGGCAGAGTGTGGGTGGTTTGAGGGCATGAGCTCTGAATACAAGAAGTCAGCTGGGATCTCCCTAATGCATTTCAGGAAAAAAAATAATTAATACAGTTATGGTTTGTGTATTCCATTTCAGAAGTTCTGCGTTTCTGCTGAACAGCGATAGTCCTGCTCATATGTTTTCCTGTTGTCTTGCTGCTCTTCTTGGTTTTGGTGTTTTATAACTTGACCGCTATAGACCAGGGAATTTGAAAATAATGTTGTTTTGCTGCTTCTGTGAGATGGAAGGCAGCTTGCACAACAAAGGCCATAGGTAGTAAGGCAGCAGGCATTGGGAAGTATTTTGTGAAACAAATAAATGTTAGAAGAAAGGAATAATAGGAACAATATTATAAAATGAATTTTATCATTTGCTCAGTTTTCACTTTGAGTTTTGTTTTTGCTTAGTCGTGGTAGTATATTATGAGCACTTGACTTCACTGAGCTCCTCCGGCCTTAGGACTGCAGGAGGACAAGACAGAGAAAGGAGCAAAGGTGATAGTCTCCAAGCCACAATTGTCATCTAATATGGTGGCTCATTTGTCCAATGACTTAAACTAGCTTAATTAGTCTAACATTATTACTAGAGCACCTCCAATAGGTGATGTTACTGGATATTTATGGTTACCTCAAAACATGTATCATCTGCTATAAAGGTGTGGTGCAGAACCATTTAAATTCAAGAATTCCTGTGCCAAGAAAAGGAAACGCTTATGCAAGCTGTGTAGCTGCCAGAGTGGAGCTGTAGCAGACCCCTCACCATTTTCCCTTGGATTTTGCGGGCTTCATTCTGCTCCCTGCCCCTATCTACTAGCTCAGGGGGCTGAGTACTCAGGGAACAACTGATCTTACTGTTAAAAGACTGAGGCAAAGAAGATATTAAGTACCTCAGCCTTTTCCTCATCCTTTGTCACTATGTTTCTGAACCCCCCCTACTAAAGGATGGAGATTATCCTTAGTCCTCCTTTTATTGCTAACATATTTATAGAAACTTTTTTTATTGTCTCTAACAGCAGAAACCATATTAAGTTCTAGTTGGGCTTTGGCCCTGCTAATTTTCTCCCTACGTAGCCTCATATCATCTTTGTAGTTCTCTTGAGTGGCTGCCCCTTCTTCCAATGCCATAAATCGTCCTTTCTGCCTTGAGTTGCAACCATAGCTCTCTGTTCAGCCAGGCTGATCTTTTTCCCAGACAGCTTGATTTTTTGCACATGGGGACGGCCTGCTCCTTTGCCTTTAAGACTTCCTCCTTGAAAAACGTCCATCCTTCGTGGACTCCTTTGCCCTTCAAGGCTGCCTCCCAAGGTACTCGGTCATTCAGGCTCCTGAAAAGACCAAAGTCTGCCCTCTGGAAATCCAAGGTGGCAGTCCTGCTGACCCCTCTCCTTGCTTCTCCAAGAATCAAAAACTATCATTTCGTGATCACTATGCCCAAGACAGCCTCCAACTGTCACATCCCCCCCAAATCCAAATCCTTCTCTGTTTACAAACAACAGGTCCAGCAGGCCACCTTCCCTAGTTGGTTCCCTCACCAGCTGTGTCAGGAAGTTATTCTCAACACGCTCCAGGAACCTCCTAGACTGTTCCCTCTCAGCTGTATTGTATTTCCATCAGACATCTGGTAAGTTGAAGTCCCCCACAAGGGTAAGAGCTAGCAATCGTGAGACTTCTCCCAGCTGTTTATAGAATATTTCATCTACCTTTTCATCCTGGTTGAGCAGTCTGTAACAGACTCCCACCATGACGTCTGCCTTGTTGGCCTTCCCCCTGATTTTTACCCGTAAACACCCAACACTATTGTCACCGTCATTTAGTTCTAGACATTCATAACACTCCCTAACATACAAGACCACCCCACCACCTCTCCTTCCTTGCCTATCTATTCTGAAGAGTTTATATCCGTTCATTGCAGCATTCCAGTTGTGTGAGTCATCCCACCACATTTCCATGATGGTGACTACGTCATAGTGGACTTCCTGTGTCGCAGTCCAATACTGTACCATTTTTTGCAGTCTCATTTTTTAACCTTTTCATATTTCAGTCATGTTCCATTTTAAAATAGGTTCAGCTTTTTGTGTCCTTTGTTTCTGTTAGAAGCTTGATCAAGACCTGATTCCTCTGGTGGTTAAATCTGCCTAATTTCTGACCTAAATATAACTGGAGTCACTTTATGTAGCTTGGATTTTGAACAAGACCTCAGATTCATCTCAGATGGTTCTGTCTTACCCATGGAGTAGGAACTGAAAATCAGTGGAGTTGGCCTTGGCTGGCTGCCAGGTGCCCACCAAACTGCTCTATCTCTCTCAAAGCTCAACAGGATTGGGGGAATTAAAATACAATGAAAAGCTCATGAGTCGAGATATGGACAGGGAGATCACTCACCAGTTACTGCCACAGGCAAAACAGAATCGACTTGGGGAAATGAATTTTGTTCATTGCCAATTAATAAGAGAGTAGGGTGGTGAGAAATAAGAAAAAAATCCAAAAAACACCTTCTACCCCTCCCATCTTCCAAGGCTCAGTTCATGGAGTTGTGAACAGTTCATAACGCTTTGTCTCTGCCAATTTTTCCTACTTGCACTCTTCCCCTGCTCCAGCATGGGCTCCCTCCCAGGGGAGAGAGTCCTTCACAACCTTCTCCAGTGTGAGTCCTTCCCATGGGCTGCACTTCTTCAAGAACTGCTACAGCGTGGGTCCCTTTCATGGGGTGCAGTCCTTTGGAATGGACTGCTGTAGCATGGGTTCCCCATGGCGTCACAAGTCCTACCAGCAAACCTGCGTCAGGTACTCTCCATGGGCCACAGATCCTGCCAGGAACCTGCTCCAGTGTGGGCTCTCCACGGGGTCACAGCCTCCTTTGGGTACATTCACCTGCTCTCGTGTGGGTTCCTCCGTGGGCTGTAGGTGGATACCTGCTCCATCATGGACCTCCATGGTCTGCTGGGGGACAATCTGCGTTGCCAGGGTCTTCACCACAGGCTGCAGGGGAATCTCTGCTCTGGTGCCTGGAGCACCTCCTCCCCTTCCTTCTTCACTTGACCTTGAGCTTTGATTGCTTCTATTTTTGAAAAAACAATCATCTGGCTGATCCGAATAGTTTCCTGAAAGGTGTTTCTTCCTGTGAGACAAAGTTTTTTAAAAAAAAACCTTTAGCAAAACAAATACAAACAAACAAAGAAGAATGTGACTATGTCTCAGTGGCTTCTGTTTCCTCGTTGGAAAAACACAAGGTGCATGCAGAAATGTTTAGAACTTCAAAAATACAGAACTATAGAGAGTAAGATGTGTTTAGCACATCAATAAAATATCTTGAAACTTTATATTTGAAATGCTGGATGATAAATGCCTTTTGGTGACATACGTGCCATGGACACAGTATTTGTACATTGAGTCAATAATTTGAGTCAAACTTTTAGATTCTGCAAGTAAATAGTCACTATGGAAATATTGCAAAAATTAATGCAAAAAAAGCTATTACTGAAGTGACTGAGCCTACCATAATTGAAGGTACACTTGTACTTCCAGTGAACGAGAGTTGCGGCAAGGCACAAACCTTAGGCAATAGTAGAGGTCTATTTCTTCTTTCCTAGGTAGCACTATTTAAAGGAAAAGAGCCTGAAAATAAATGTCAGCTTTCTACAAATGCCAAGACATTTAATTTTCTTTGTTATTGACCTAGAAAAAATCTTCCAGAATTGCAGAATATATAGAAACAAAAGAAACATTTGACCTTTGCCTGAAAACACAGCAGAATTCAGGCCTCACCTGATGAATTGCTTCACAGTTAGAATCTTCTCCCAGTCATAAGAAATGCAAGCAATCTAAATAAGGACTCAGTCTACTTTTTATGAATTTATTATGTTTGAAACAGAATTAATGATTCACATAAGTCACTGAGTTAAAAGATGATTAATTCTCCCTTTATTTCTTGGCTGCCTGATGGCATCAACAAGAAATTGTCATAATAAATTAAATACTGTTCAGTAAAAGATGAAAGAACCTCAAACATGTTTTGAAAAAAAAAAGTTATGTATTGTACTGGAAAGTAAATGATCCATAGGAAGGCTGGTTATTTTTCTGGCACCCTTAGCATGATTAGAAAATGGGTATTTATTTTGGAGTCTCAGGATCCTTGTGACTGAAGAATGATCAGAAACACATGCTTGGATTTAATTTAGAAATGCAGAGCCAAGCACTGGATTCTCGGTTCTCTTGCAGTCTATACAGTGCAGCAAAAAATGGAAAATATGTGCCACGTCCTAAATTAATGAGTTTGTTGATCACCATTTCAGATACATTTTCCAATTGTTGTGCAAATTCTTGTCTGAAGTAGAGATGTGGTGTGAGGTTGGGGAGTTCATCCATCCAAATTTTCGTGGTCTTCTGCCAACCCACATAAATCTATGTCCCTGCTGGAATTTTCACCTAAAACCCCTGCCTGTCTGCCTGAGACATGCACAGAATTTAAAACACGGTAGATAAAAGGTTGCTGAATCTAATCAGTCACCTAATTAGTGGTGAAGAGCATTAATTAAAAAAAATGCTTTCTGATGATCTGGTTGACTTCTGCTCTCAAATGTAAGAGAATGATTGTGAGAGAAACCCTCTGAAACGGTAGCTACTGTAATTCAAGTTAAATACCTTTTGTTGTTGTTATAATGAGAAAAACATGAAGAAGACAATTGGGTACAATCGATTACCAAGTAGAACACTATTTTCTTTTTAAAATGAACGCAGAAACGACAGGGAAAACAGTCTGACAGCTAACCTCTTCAGTCCTGATGATTTATTAAACACAGAAACATGCGTTTAAATGGCTAGGTGTCAAATTTGAAAAAGACAGGAAATGTTTAGAGGATACCTATTACAGAAGTAAGAAAGAAATATAACAAGGCTGCTTTCCTATATGGAAAGGAAACACACGTCTTCATACAAAAATTTCCCTAGCCCATTAATTTCTTAAAAGGCTGATGTCTTGCCATCCTTTTACGTTTTATTGTTGTGCTTGTCATGAGGAATTCAGTAAGCAGTGGAAGTATGCACTCTACCAGAATCTTTTCTGTAGCCTTTTTCAATCATCAGTGTAGTATCAAAAACTTGTTAAAAGAGTATTTGTTCCTAAGAGAAAGTGGTTTGGAAAGGAGAAGGCTGGTAAAAATACTGTGCTTTTTCCATTCAAGTGGTGTGTGGGGAAAAATGAGGAGTTGACTCAAGTGCGTGAATTCAGTTGCAGGAAAAGACTTTTGTGGCTGGCAAAACAATCCTGTGTCTATTCAGGTGAAAAAGACTTACCCACAAGCAGAGTATAAAAAACAAATGATAGTGGTAATATTTATTAGTTGATTCATACGTACCTGGTGAAATGACATGTGCACGGAAAGCATTTTAAAGAATTCTCATGTTTTTCTGCTTAGCTTGGGGAAAAGGGTATGTTGCTTAAGTAGAAAGCTTTGTCTTGTAGCATGTGTGGGGTAACCAGAGTTAAGAAAGTAAAACAGTTTGTCAGAAAAAAACACAGGTCATCCCCTTTTCCCAGAACCTGGTCACAAGGAATTTAGGTGGTATAACAAGAACATTCCCCATGAATTACATTACATATATTTTAAAATTCCTATTTTTGATATATTGTAAATTGTAATGCATGGTTGAGGAAGAGTTGGAGCAATTTGGAAGGTTTCTGTGCAACAAGGTTGCAGTCTCTGATAGTATCTTAACAGACTAATTTTATACATGCAAATCTGTTCTTCTAAAACCAGATTAGGCTTATTTAGGTCTAGTTGATGATGTTTAGCAAACAACCATTTTCTGTTGTGCTTTCGAAATTGGGTGTTTGTGCTCTTTATCAGTTTATTAGTATGTTGTGTTAACCTACAATGAACATAAACTGCCAGGAATCTATTCAAATGGCTTGCTGATAAGCTTGATATGTCCAGTAAATTTCAGCAAAGTGTTCCCAATTAGGTGTAATCACAGATATGTTAAAAGATATACTAGCAGTAAGCAGTTACTGTGAGCTAATATGGAAGATCAAAGTGTGTTTTTGCAGTTTTGTGCTTAAAGCTAAATCTGTGTTTATGGATTTGTGATCCCTTTTTTTTTTAAGCTTGAGTGCTGGATGCTCAGTGTATTCCCCTGAGGTCATCCATTAATGAAATAACTGGAGATCGTGGATACATCGTGCTTTTAAGCAAGGTTATTATATCTTTGGTTTTGAAAATACGAGGGTAGGGGAAAACAATACAAATAGAGATAATTCTGCTATAAACACCATACTTCTCATCATGCTGCATTAATAAAGCAAGTAGAAAGAGAAAAAATCACTGGTGTATTGTCGCTTTGCGGTTGTCTGTTCTGATAGTACTGGTGATGTGGTGTATGACTTCATAGGTATTTCAAATCTAGTATTTCAAAATCACCTCCCATTTACTTAGGTTTGGGGTTTTTTTTTAAGTATTTGTCACGTCAGTGTTAGTTCACTCTACCCATTTGGCGCAGATGCTGGCTATTTAGAAATCAGCTACCATGCTCTTGCGGTAGCCACTCTTCCCTTGTGTAATGAGCTTCCTGAATTGGCAGCCTTTAAAAAAAAAAGTACATTTACTAGAATGTTGCAATATTTTATAAGGAGTGAGCAAGCTGATACAGGCATCTCTTTTCAAATCCAGTGGTAGAAAAAGGTACAGTGTCCTTTACCTGTCACTGAGTTCTGGATAAGCCATTAGCACTGTTCAATAAACCTTGTTAGTATGAGCAGTGTACATTTTACTGCTACAAATGGCAGAACCCTTACTAGGCTTGTGCTTCAGCTATGACATCCACAGTTTACCTGCTAGGAAAGTGTGAAAGTGCTTCAAAAAGTACCTGCCCAATTCAGTGATGAATGGACAGCTTATTAACAAACCAGTGGAATTTAATTAGAGTAAAACCACCCACTGCTTTGTATATTCACTCCATAAAAACTGGAGAGCTATCATCAAGCTTTATTCAATTGTTGTGTAATGTCAGTGCCATTTTTTAAAATTCATGGCAATCAATAGTGAGTATTCTACTGTAAAAATAAACTTTTTTTTTTTTTACTTTGAAGTGACATGATTTAAAGAGCACATAGCTTTATTTCAGCCATTGCCTGTAGAAGGCCTGTCATGTGCAGCCAGGATCTGTTTAGGACCATTAGATCCTCCTGTCTTCTCATCATGCTGTGAGTGACTGATAGCTACTGTAAGATTTATTCCTTCATTACCACGGCAGGAAAGTTGTAGTTGATCGATAACAACAAAAGCAATAGTAAAACCAGTTCCCTTTTTATTTAAATGTTAAGTGATATGCTGCAAGTGCACTTGAAACTAAGTGATAACGGTTGGCATAAATAGCTGACATTTACAGAATGCCAGTAGGTAAGTAAAGATGGTGCAAGAGGGCAAGTTTACTTAGTAAATCTATTGTTAGTAGTATAAGATCAAGTTAAAATGGTTTATTCCTTACTTACATTTACATATGGGAGCACAAGGGAATTTCTGTACTTGTACAATAGAGGATGGGCTTGAGGGGGAAAATTATAGGCCACCCATTAAAGGTAGATTGATATTGTTACTTTTTACTTTCTTATTTAAAAGTTGGCATTTTTTCAGCTTACAGAATGTGTTTACTTTTGTATGAAGAGCAGGCAGACGTTCTTTAAGGACGGTGATTTTTCAGGTTTGTTCACGCATATTTGATTTAAACAAAATTGTTGGCTTTAAGTTAGCCACAGCAGCATCTGTCAGACCATGGACTGCTTAGGTTGCTCAACATAGGTGTGTACAATTGGCACCGTCCCGTTTAGACCGTAGTTTAGTGAAGGTGTCGTGAATTATGCTCGCATGCAGGCATGGGGTTTCACATTTTAGATTGCTGCAGGTGCCACAAATGCCATATTTTGTGTGGATTTTGTCCCTCAGCTGCTGAATGTGTAACATTTGAAATGGCACTGGGTGTAACAAGTCTAGAGCACTTATTTTTCACAGTTACCGCTTTTGATGCTGCATTGAGCTTTAAAAAATTGGCATCACAGTTAATTCTGTTTTGTAAGTTTTGTATCTTATCTAAGATATTAATGAGTGAGCTAAGTTGGAAAAAAAAGAAAGAAAAAAGGACTTAACCTATTACCTGTTCTTCACTTCTTTCCTGTACTATTTTTCACATTCTAAGCTTGAAAAGCCATATAGTTGTTCCCCTCAAACTTTGCTTGCAGCTTTCTCTCCAGCTCTTGTTCTTTGCTGCACATTTTTGTCCTTGCATGTTCTGTTTCCCCAAACTCTGAAACTGTGAGCCTGTCTATGTATTTTCTGTTTGCTTGTCCTTCTATTCTGAAGTCCTTTTTCTCACTTGCATTCTTACTATCCAGCTCTTCACTTGGCATGTCTCCTGGCCCACTCTGCGTGCTCCCACCGCCTGCTTCTCTCACCACCTTGTCTTCGTTTGCCTGTCTTCTCGCTTCAGCATGCTTCCTTTCTCGGCTTCCCTCTGCGTCTCGCCATCTCTGCCTATCTCATCTCCAGATATATAGATAGATATAGATACATGTGTATACGTCCTTCTCCGTTTCCCCATCTGGGATGGCTTCCTTTTTTTTTTCAAAGGTCTGTCCTTCATGTGTTCTTTCTTCTTCTACTTTGGGTGGTGGTATGCAGTGGGGAACTTCCCTGGTGGGTGCCCCACGACACAAGGTAGCTGCTTTCTCAGCATGGTTTCATCACACATGCTGGTCTGCACTCATTCAGATGGGACACCAGGAAGCAGAGGATACAGAGGTCCAGGATTTTTTGGTATTGGCTGTATCAAGAGTGTATCAAACACTGTTCCCCATTGGTATATGGGCTGCAGTACTTAGGGTGGGAATAACTTCTCCTAACCACAGACAGTTACAATTATAGTTGCCTATATAAAGCTTCCTTGGTGATCAGAGTAAAAATAAAACACTTTCAGTGCATGTTTCACCTGACCTCTTCCAAACGTTCTTAGAATGGAATGAATCATGTTTCAGAATTGCCCATTTCTTGCTGTTAACTGCAAAGGGAATTTAGATGATTATTGGGGAAGTAAATACCAACATTTGATCAGATGAGTTTTGCTCACTGTTTTTGTACAGACTCAGACAGAAAGAAAATTGTATTGAGTCAGACAAGTAATTTGACGGTTCAGAAAAGGTATTCAGCACTTCTCAGCATCACAGACTGTTACACAAATGGGGAGATAAAGCTGAGGTAGAGAAAGACTGTGCTAATGAGGCATCTGATGAGTCTGCTAATAAGGAAGAATTACTCGAAGTCCTGTGTTTTGAGAGGAGCTGATGTAAATATTTTGGGGAGTTAAAATTAGCCAGAGAAGTTTAATACTTAATGTCTCAGCTGCCGGTCTTACTTTGCAATAGCACATCTTTCTAAATTCCCTTGAACTGACATTGTCTGATTTTCACTCTTCTTTTCCTCTCTGAAGAGAACTAATTCCCTGGGTGCACTTGAGAATCCTCCTCTGGGCTAGGCTGGGAAGAAAATTTATCCAAAAAGAATCCAGCAAACTTTGAGGCTATTACGTTGATGCTTATGAAGGCTTTAACTGGTCTGTCAGAATACATTGTGCTGACATGTTGTGTGCTTTGGCGAAATTCTTCCTGATTGTGTAACCTCTTCAATCCCTTCAACTCAACCAGAAGGCCAAGAGTTGGTTTGTTCTAAGACTGAGATGTGCTAGTGAAGTAAAGGCTTTAAAAAATCAGTAGGACAGCCAATTTTGAAAGTGTTGCTATATGCTAAAATTTTTCTAGTGATCAATGAAATGCTGGGATCATATTAACTGATGTAGTATCTGAAGAAAGAACCAAAAGACTGTCTGTTTTTTGCAACAATGTCAGTATATTTAATAAGATTCTACAACTTCTTGCAAAGCTTGCTGTTATAGACTGTCACAGCTAAAATAATATTATTCCTCTTAAAATTATCATACGGCATATGATGTCCACTTTATTATCCAAACATTACTTGAAATAACTCTGAAGTTTTTTTTTACTCATGCATAAATTTCTGAAATGGAACCAGAACAGCAGTTTTCATTATAGTGCTGTGTAGCACTGCAGGAGTATTTCAGTAAATGGAAATAATTTCAAATTACTGCTGTGCACTGCCCATTTTTAGTACTGTGGAGTACAAAAATAACTTTGTGTGTTTATTCGTAATAGCCCTTAAAAAATTAAGTTTTTGAGGATAAATTGAAAAAAAAAAACAAAACAACCCAACAAACCTCCAAAAAAAACCACTTCCAAAAGCAAGCCAAAGCAAAAAAAAAAAAAAAAAGGAAAAAAAATAATTACTCCAGTCAAAAGACTGTGAGCCTGCTACAGGCAACCATGTTGTAAATAGGTGTATTTTCTGCAGTGATTGTGCTTACAAATGGTCCATGTAACAGTGCAATTTTAGTAAGACCAAGCAGGTTCCCTTTGGGGATTGTTAGCTGCAGGATGGGAATGCTCAGCCCCTCGTCATCGCTGATGATGGCAGTGGCGCTGCCTGTAAGGCAGGGCAGCCCTGCAGTTCCTGTCCTTCCATCAGTGGGAGGCTGCCCACCAGGGTCCTGCACCTTCCTTCTCCCTGCGGCTGGCCCCTGGTGCGCTGGACCATCTCCTCTCCTCTTGTCCACACTGGGGGTTGGCAGAGCATGCTTCTCACGTGAGCTCGCCCTCCTCTTCAGATGCCGCCTCTTAGGGCATCGCTCCTGTCTCGGACTAATTGATGCTTCTTTCTGATCACGGAGTAATGAAATTACAAAACCAGACTTCTCCTTTTAGTGATCTCCTTCTTTCTTTTACTTTAGTAGAGGCAAGGGGCTTTCATTTGTCACAGCCAGTGTTTTTCATTATTGGACAAACTACCCTCACTAATTACCCATAATTACTGTATCCATAATTACATAATTACTGTTAACTCTTTGTCTGATGGACAAGCTATGAAGCTCTGATTTTCTGCCATTACAGTTGATAGGAGTAGATTCGAAACTTCGAGGAATAATTTTACATCTTTAAATTCTAGTCAGGGAGATTAATAGAGCAAACTGGGAGAAAAAAAGCTAATTCTTGATTTTGTTAATGATACTGGCACTAGACCTTTCTGATAACTGTAGAAAATGTGCTGAATGCTGTGTTCCTCCTTTAGGAACAATATATGATGCTCTTCCAAAATTGCATAGGCCCTTGGTGGGAGAAGGGGATTGAAGATCGAACTGGGGTGGTTAGTTGTGTGACATACTAAATGGGAAGTTTGCTGCTTTTATTTTATTTTTTCTTAGTATTTACAGAATTTTTTAGCGTCGTAGATTAACATTAGTTGTTAGTTTCAGCAGCAAGCTAAGCACTTTTGTTGAGACACTGAAAATCAGTCTTTGAGACACTGAAAATCAGTCTTTTCCAACCACAGTTTGCTTAAAAAAAAATATTAGAATGATGAAATCTTCTCTGTCCTCTCTCACAAAATCTATGCCATTTTACATAAATCAGTGAGTCTAGAATTTCCCCATAACTGAGAATTGCTTTTGCTGCATATGTTATTGTAGTATGACTGCAGTGAATGTATACATTCAAGTAAGACATATATTAAGCCATAGTGTACTAATCTAGGATAACTTCTGTAATTACTGTTACCAGTAATTGCACATAAAATATGTCATATGTGTGGTGAAATCATAGTCTGAAATACAAGGCTGAAGCTTGTTAAGGTCCTGAATAGCATTAACAGTATTATCAAAGGTTGATTACTCTGATCATTTATCTTCGCATAAATGCCTTTGAACCAGCAGCCAATACATCTTTCTTCAGATTGAATGGCTGGGATTTCCTCTGTTTAGATTTTCATTTTTCCTAAAGTGAAGCACAGTATCTACGTCTGTTACCTTGTAAATAGCAATGACAGTGCTGTGCATTTTTCCCTTTTACTATCCATGGCTCATTGAAACATTTGGTAGCTTGATACTGTCTGAGCATTGTCTGAATGCCTTCTAAGTTTTCTTTGAAGATGTCTTCCTGTTTGCCCAGTTTTCTTAAAAATCAAAAACTTACTGGCTAGGTTGAGTCACCTCTGAACAGGTAATCTCAAGAGCCAGTGTGGGCATGGTGTGCTTTTCCCACAGAACAGCATCGTGCCCGAGTGTGGGTGGGTATTCAAGCCCCGGAGATCCTCTGTTTGTCAGAGGACACATCAGCTTGGCAGTGCCATGCCCTCTGGTAGCGTGATTTGCTGTTTGGTCCCCAGGGTAGCCTAGGTTTGGCAACCTGTTTCTCCTTTGAATTTCAAATACTGGGCAAATAAAAGTGAAAGGTGGTGATATGATATGGCTGATAATTCTGTTTTACCTGCAAGAGAAATAATACAACCGATTATACACTGCATTCAAAGCAAACTCTTTTATGCATAACGTATTTTTTTACAATACTTTAATACTGTGCAATAAGGAAATCAACAGAGGTTGAGGAATTATCCATGAGGTTTTGTGAGACTGTAAGATGTTATCTGCTATGAAAAGGGACATTCCCCATCAGAAATTCAGGTATGTTTACTAGGAGACAGTAGGCTGCAGTAAATGCCAGTGTCCAGGGGATCGAGCAAATGTCTAGAAATTATGAGCATGGAAAAACACTATCACTAAACAAAGCGAAGGAAGGTTGTCTTTGGATTACCTTCTGGGGGGAATAATTCAGTACTTTAAAGTGCAAATGAAAGAAAGTAAAAAAAAAATAATGCACTTTGACTGGTTATGTTGCACTTATTTCTACTTCCGTAAGTAGTACTCCCCGGTTCTCTCACCCTCTTGTGGCCCACACTAGCATTTTTGTTCCCCTTCTAGTCTGGTGATGCAATGTAACAGGTGTTGCTTATTGTTAAATGTAGGATGAAAGAATCACTGGCTAAAAATCAAGCACCTAGATTTTAAAGGGCTGCCTCCAGTCCCCGTGTGCTGGTGAGATGTTTTAACTCCCACGCTGCAGTGAAGAATGGATTAAGCTCTTCGCAGTGTTTGGGGTTCACTGCTGTGTTCACTGCTCTTGACTGTGCCCCTGTGAAGTTTCAGTGTGGTATGGTGTTACTCGAGCTAGCTCTGAATCACTTGTCTTCTTCCAATAGGGGTTTACCAGGGGAAAAAAAATGGGTGAAGTGTGTTTGAAGCCTCATTAGCACCAGATCATATACATTGTGCATATTACAGTGCCCTGTGATAAAATCACGGCCACGTGACTCTGTGTATAGTCCCTCTACCTCCCTTAAGTCATATTGTCGTATGTTCATCGCTCTTGTATGGCTAAAGATTTTTAAGTACCTGAATGGGTTTTTAGATATGCCCTAGTTTCCATCAGTCTTAACTGCATTTTTGATATAGCCACGGAAAGGATAGACATTTAGGTGTAACCTAAGGCTGTAATATTTTTACTATGGGGCATTTTAGTTTACAGTCTGCCTACCTAATTTACTAACTGACCTTCAACAGGTTTGGGAGAGTTGCTGAGTTAAACTGTGCACAGTCTTCCCAAAATATGGAGGTGCTTAGGAAAGAGCAATACGAATTGTGGGTAATAAATTGCAGAACTGCTGATGGGTCTGGCAGGTAAATGGAAGATGTGGAAGATGCAGGAGGAGAGGGGCAGAAAGTGGGACAGAGCCACCAGTGTCCTTGAGACTGTGGTCTGTGTTGTGCACAACACTTTTTGGATCTTTGGGCATGTATAAAAAATGTAATATAGCTGCTCACACTAAAGGATGAGGGCTGCGTTTAGTCACTATCATTAGTATTTTGTCAGCCCTAACCACTTGGCTTTCTTGTCAACATAGGACATAGTCCTCCACAAATTTCTGTGATCTGTGTGCTTGCAACAGTTTTTCAAGTTTCTCAGTGTATTCAGTGTTTAAAAAGCATTATTGTTGTTTCATTAAAAACATTAGTTTCCTGACTGGATTCCCAAATTCAAAAACAGGTTTTTAACTAAGTCGGGGGTGGGGGGAGAATTTGTATTGTTGAAGACTACAGATGAAGTCACAAGGAAAGGTTGTCTGAATGAAAACTTGGATAAACTTCTCAGCATTACAGTGAACCTCAAAAAGTTTTATTTTTTTTTCCAGTATGTATCGATTAATTTACATTTATATTATACTTTGCCTTCCTTTTTGAAGCCAAAGCTTTAGAGAGCCTGACCTTACTAAAGTTCTGTATATAATTGGCATATGCTAAAACTTCGTGATACCTCTGTTGCAGGATAAAAACATTATTAACAAGACACTTGCCCTGTGTATGAAAATACTGTAAATAGGTAATTAAGCAATCTGGATGGATGGGCTGTTGATCACAATGAGTATTGTACATACTCTGTTAAACCTTCAAAAAAGAATTGTTGCACAATTTTGGATGAGTTTTGGTAAACCTGACTCACAAAGTCCTAGCCCAAAAGCAGCATTTCAACCTATGTAAAGTCTGCTGAGTTTGCAGAATTGAACTTGAGTGGTTGGCAGCATGTAAGATCTCATTAAGGGTATTTTCTCTTTAAGCATCAAGAAAACAAATGGTGGGAGGGGGTGGCAGGAGTACGTTTCACAGCTTCATTCTTTCAGAGGAAAACGATCTGCAGTGCTTGATTGTCTCTCTGTGGGACTCAAAGTGTTGTGCAGTGTGGCTGGTTGGTCCTCTCAAAAAAAACTCTTAGTCTGACAACAGCCTCATGAAGGTCTGTGGAGGTCTGTCTCTAAGCCTTCCTCCCTGCTTGTGCATGACAGCTCTTTTCACAGGTCCGGTGGCATCAGGCTGTGGCTGATGTAGATGCTGAAGCCCATGTCTGTGGAGGACATTTGCTGTGCAGGGCAGGCACCAGCTATTTGCTTACATTGACAGCTAATTGTATGACTGTAACCCAAGTAGTGCTTATAAGCGCATGATCCAGTGCATGGGTATAACTGACCACGCTTTTTATTCCAAGTTCCCCCGTGAACGTACATGGGGAACTTTTTTTTTATGCCTAAAAAATAAATTGTGAATCTGTAAATCCTATACAGACTATGTTGCAAATACTGCTTAACTTTGATTCTATTTTACATTCTAATAAAGGCTGGAAATGCCAGTCTTCAGATGTGTCATTGGAGTATGATGTGATTGAAGTTTCAGTACGATAGGGAGAACATGAAAGAATTAATTTATTTTCAAATCTGTAATACACCATTGTGCTGAATTCTTTATGTACAGGAGTACAGACCGACATAGATTAGATTAGAATCATTATCCTGGATTACAGAGCAGCTCTGACAGCTAAAAAGCCTCAGTCCTTTAAAAATGGAAATTGCAGTCATTGGAAACCGCAGTCTTTCTCTAACATAGCCGATTAAACGGTGGCTTGGTCAGTGGCTGGTATAGGGAGCTTCAAAAAAAGATAAAAGATGTTCATGGGCTAGAAGACCTGGAATCTTCTCCTGGGAAACAGTCATTTCACTCTCTTAACTACAGAAAAGAGCGCTCTCATCTCAAGCATTGAATAGTGGTGACACTTCCTTGAAAACATAATTCACTGTACATGCACTTGCTTGCATATGTATGTCATTAGTTACCTGCGTGATCTGTGATCACCGTCACTGAGAATGGTTTCTGTGACATCCTGAACATCCTATTGAAGTTCCTGTAGGTATACATATCTGCATCGGGAGCTGTCAAATGATAGGGAGATAAGAAATGGAATTTCACAAAAAGCAGAAAAAAACAACACAGAACAGGGGACAGAGCAGTAGCTCTGGGAAGGGAGAAAGCTGAAGGTGCATTATTGATTGAATTTACCAAGGACGAGATTTGAGAAATGTGTTAGGGGTAAGAGGAAAAAGAAGGAAAATTTGTCCTTTATTTAATAGGGAAGAAAAGCTAATAAAACATTGTGTAGAGAAAGCTGGGGTCTTTGTAGAAGGTTAATAGAATATTAAAGGCCCAATTACAGCAGATGTGAGAATATTTAGGTAAGTCAGAGTGCTAATGTTGGTGGGTAGTTGGTGATGTTTATCCCAGAACGCTGAAGAAGGGAACTCTTGGGAGCAAAACCTGCGTTTTCAGCTGTAATCCTTGAGAAGAGACTCCAGGCAGGTGAGGTCCCAAAAGTTGAGAAAAAAGCAAAATACAGGTGTGTGAAAAAAGGGTGGAGGGTGATTGAGCCCATAGTAATTCACTGAGGCTCGCATCAATACCTGGAAAAATACTGAAACAAGTTGTTAAATGATGAATTTGTAAGAGCTTAGAGAGTGGTAAGAGAGCTGCAGGCAATACTGGCATGGCTTGAGTTTGTGTGTGCCTCAGTGAGTGCTTTTTGTTTGTTCTGTTTTGCAGAGTGTTCATGGCCTAGGGGATAAGGTCGACATGGTAAATATGGTGTACCTTGACTTCTGGTGTGATTCCTGCAGGGTTGTTTTACTGGATTCACGTGGCAAAGTTTTGGTAGCGGGGGGCTGCAGGGGTGGCTTCTGTGAGAAGACACCAGAAGCTCCCTCCATGTCAGACACAGTTGGTTGCAGTTGGCTCCACGATGGTCCTACTGCTGGCCAAAGCTGAGCCCATCAGTGACCTTGATGGTGCCTCTGTGATAACGTATTTAAGAAAGGGTAAAACACACAGCAGCAGCATGAGAGAGAAGTGAGAACAATGTGAGAGAAACAGCTCTGCAGACACCAGGGTCAGTGAATAAGTGGGAGATGAGGTGCCCCAGGCACCGGAGCAGAGATTCCCCTGCAGCCCATGGTGAAGACCATAGTGATGCAGCCTATCCCCCTGCAACCCATGGTGCTTAATGGTGGAGCAGATATCCACATGCAGCTCTTGGAGGACCCCATGCTGGAGCAGGTGGACATGCCTCAAAGGAAGGTGTGACCCAGTGGAGAGTCCACGCTGGAGCAGGTTCCTAGCAGGAGCTGCGGCCCCGTGGAAAGGATCCCATGCTGGAACAGTCTGTTCATGAACGACTGTACTCTGTGGAAATGACCCACGCTGGAGCATTTCGTGAAGGCTTGTATCCTGGGGGAGGCACCCTATGCTGGAGCAGGGGAAGAGCATGAGGAGGAAGGAGCAGCAGAGACAACATGTAATGAACTGATGGCAGCCTTCATTCCCCATCGCCCTGCGCCACTCAGGGGGAAGAGGTAGAGAGCTGGGAGTGAAGCTGAATCTGGGAAGATGAGAGGGGCGGGGGAAGGTGTTTTCAGTTTTGTTCTTATTTCTCACCATCCCACTCTGTCCTGGTGATGGAGGGGAAGTGATAGAGCAGCTTGGTGGGCACCTGGCAGCCAACCAAGGTCAACCCACCGCAGTGGTACATGGCATTCTTTTACCTGTGAGGAGGAAGCTGTGGTGACCCCAACCTCCTGCCCACTTTGCCCCTTGGGGAGGGTAGGAGGTGGCACCAGGGTTGGTGGTAGGGAGTGCTCCAGGGCAGCTGCCTCCTGGTGGGAGGGATAGCTGAGGACTGATGCAGCACTGATCCTGTGTGCATGTGGAGGAAATCCAACATTTAGGGAAGGGACAGACCTACTTGGGGCTTTTCCATCCACCAGCAGCAAAGTTTGCACAGCTAGAAAGGTTGGACTTCATAGTTTTGGAAGATCAGACCTGACTTCATACCTCACCTGCTCTGGCAGTAAGTTGGCATTTGGTCATCAGACTTACCAGGACTGCAAAACTTATCACTCTGATGGAAATAATCCCCTACTTACACAACCTGCAGCAGAGTATATTGCCTTAATGCTATTTTCATTTTTCCAGGAAATTCGTTTTTCTGTTTTATATATAGTATCAGCGTGCTCCCTGCTGCAGCTTCTTCTTTCCACTGCAGCTTTTTTATTGCAATAAAATTACAACCAAGTGTAAGTCTTCAGGTTATTGTTATGATGATAGCAAATTAGTTTTTCTGACTGTTACAAAAATATTAGAAATGGCAGATTGCAAGTGCTCCCTATTATGGAAAATCAGCTATTTAAGTTCATCTTTTAATTTCAAAAATATAGTGTCTTTAATAGAGAATATATGTAAGTATGATCAGAATTCGTAAAACATTACAAAAAGGGGACATTGGCAAAATGTAATTCACTCCTCCATACTGTTTCGCATTGACTGGCTTTCAGTATTACCTCTTATGGTTAGAAATGGCTGTCCCACCCAGTTTAAAGAAAATACACAGAGTAACTAGAAAAAAGCCGAAAAACTTTTAAATCTGCCATATATTAAAATTTTGTTTGTTGTCTTGTGGTAAGAGATCCTGGGTTGGCACTGCACATGAACTTCTTGGCAAAAGCAACTTATTTCAGAGAAGCCATTGCATAGGAGTTGATGATTCAGCACAATACAAACCTCCAAGGAGAAAGCTGCATAGCTTACCAAGATGAGGGCTATTCAGGATAATCATGGGCACAAGAGCTAGGAGAATCCCAGAAATTACTTGGCCTAAATTAGCTGGTGAAGAATTTTGTTCAAAGCTTGGTTTAGATACGCAGACACAAACAGCCATGTAATTATCCCTGCTTGATTTAAAAAGGCTACTTTTTTCTATACAGAGCAATCTGCTAGTAGTCAAACTTGCGTGACCTCCCTTGTACATCCCTTCCCTCGACCAGGAAAACTGAGAGTCATTATGGGATGTGTGAAGCTGTTCATCCTGCCACACATTGCCATTTAGTGCAAAGGTGGGTTTGCCTTCTGCACCTGGGGGTTGTCATGAGGAGCCGTAATCAATGACGTTGACTCCTACTCAACGTGCAGACTGTTTAAAACACATCCTGATGAAGGAATGTGTCACTGGAGAAAAACAGGCAGGCAGTTCTGCAACGGCCAGGAAGGAAGGAAGGTCTCCCATCACATTTTCTAAGGTTTTGAAAAGTTTTTACTGCTCAGCACTCTTTCTCGTCGCATGTACTCTTCATTAAGATTAAATAATGTTTATTCTTCATTAGTATCTCTTGGGGGTGGGAACCTGCTGCTTATGAGATAATGGTTGAAACAGTGCTTAAAATAAGGCATGTGTATTTCCAGGGAAGCTGTGTTCACTGAACTGTTTCAGCTGCCAGGCTTTGTGTGCTGCTTAGAGGGGGACAGTAGCCGCACGACATGTCACATAGACGGAGAGTGTGTGGACAGAGTCTGTGGCCATGAGAATATGCCTGAGGCTGCCGATCCAAGGATTTGGGTCTGCATCTTGCTCAGGTAGTCTAAGCACCTGGTTTTGAAAATTTGACCCAGTGTTTCCAACGTCCAGTACCAAGGGCAAAAATCTGCACCCTGCTGGAAGCAGGAGTTGACTCAGTCCACTCTTCTACCTCCTTTTCTTTGCTCTCCTTATTTCACTGAACTGCCTAAACGTGAACAGGTAACTACTCCTGTCCCAGAAAAGAGCAGTCTCAAAGGAAACTCCATTCTTAATAAAATATTCAAAATCATTTTCTGGATCTATTGGACTGCAAGAGCTTCATGTCAAAAAATCAGCCTGACGCTATTACAAGTTCATTTTCAGCCAACTTTCAGCTGCAAGTTTTTTTTCAGACTTGGTAGGAAAGAAATTGGTTTTCCTGTTGAGAACTCTCCTGCTGCTTTAGAAATACCGTTGTTCTTATGTGCAGTCTAACCCAATTTTTTCAAGGGGCTAAAGGAAACAGAAGAAAGAGTGAATGTATTTTCTATATGTTTTTCTTCCACCACGCTCTATGAAGTGCTCAGATCTTCACCTTGTATCTGCATTTCAGCAGTCTTAATTGAAGCTTTGTTCAGGAACCAACTTCCTGAAAGTTGAGTTACACCGAGGAGAGCAATGTACGCACAGTAAAGCAGTAACCTCTGATACACAGTGTAGTTTGAATTTTGCTTCTATGTTTTCACATTAAGGTCTGAGATAATGATTCTTGCTCTTTTACGAAGTCTGGGTCAGCTGTATTCTTCCATTCAATGAAAGGTGGGGAAGTGAGATTTGTCAAAATGCTTTCAGATATGCAGTGCTGGTGGTCTGCATCTGGTCCTCCATGTTTACCCACCAGCTAAACAGAGACTTCAGAAGTCATATATGAGGCAGGGGAAATAATCTAACGTTAACATGGATATTTTAGATTGCGGATAATTTAACCCCTCTCTGAATGCCCACTGTCCTAAAAGGCAGTAATGCTATATGTAACAAAGTGTTTAGACTCCTTGTGGGATAGAGGTCTTTTTCTATAAATTTCCTGCAATACCTGAGGGAGGAGCCCCACTGGAGGGTAGTGAGAAATACGCTGCTGCAGTCCCAGCAGGCATTAGTAGCTACTGGTGCAGCCACCGCAGCAGGGGTGGCCTGGACTGCTGCATTTTAATTAGCGTTTCACCAGCCAGCCTAGTCCACATCTAAAGGATCGCAGTTCTACAAATTGTTATCTGTGGAAGTTACAGGTTCAAAAATACTGGCAAGCGCTAGTTTGAGTACCATTTATTTGAAAAGAGTTTATGTCTTTTGTTGGGAATGTGCTGATGTAAAGGCTCCTTTTGTTTGTCTGCTGAATGCAGTGAAGGCTGAATATCAAAAATGTCTTGTTGGTCTATTGCATTGCCTTTGCAGGCCAGCCTGAACAGAAATCGATTGCTAAAAAGTCCTTTCACCTCAAATATTAGAAAATCAACACAGCAGCTAAGAGTCATAGAATCAAAATCTGAAAAGGTATGGACGTTTTTCTTGTCAAAATCAAACCAGACAGAAAATGGAATTAGCTTTCTTTTCCAGAACTGTGTATGATTTTTCCACCAGCCTTGCCTTCTTCAATGATTAGTTCTATTCCTTCTAGAATGTGGGAGTTCAAGGGGTTTTTCCCTCTACATTGTGTTTGTTTTGTGAAATTTTGCATTCTCTTTACAAGTCATGAAATAATGAGTGGAAAGGAAGGGCTGCAGTTGCGCACAATTGCCTGCAAGTGCTGTATGTGTAGATATTGAGGTTTAGAAGAAGCTTTTAGATCAGATTTGAATAGAATTGATTCTATATTCACTGTAGAAAGAAAGTTTGTTCTGATATGCATTCACATGAAATGCAATTTTTAAGAATTTCCAAATTTACACGTATGTGCTTTTTTAAATGAAGGCAATACTAGTAATGCCATGGAATATGCATTTTTTAAATGTAATTTTCATTTGTATTTATGTCAATAGCTTTGTCAATGATTTTTTGGTTCAGTCCAGTCTTTAACTTCAAACAGGGCATTTAATTTTGAAGTCTAAGAACCGTAATTTCATTCCTATAAATCCATTTTGACCTTCTAGCATATATATAAGAAAGAGTGAATTCATGTATTTTAACTTTATACTTGTATAAAGTGTACAAAAAAATCAGTATTTTTTATGGAAACCAATACTGGACTTTAACCTGTTACTGGAGTTTTAGCAGCACAGCTTTCCATGGCTCTGTAATAGGTATAGTTTTCTTGGGACCTTTCATTCTTCACCTGGTTTATTTGGACAAACTAGATTGTGTAATTGTTCTTTGACTACATGAAGCACAAACTAATTTATTTTTCAAAAATCAATTCAGAATTTAAGGAATTTAATCAAAATGAAATTTACAGGAGATTACATTGAGGACTGTATTTGTAGTGAGTTGATTAAAAATGCTGTATAAAACCTGGGATGAGTGGGCATGGTATGGACATGCTGACCTACTTTTGAAAGGACCAATTTTCCTACTTCTAGTGAAAATACTGTCAGTGACTGTTCGTTTATTTTATTATAAAAACTACAGCTCTAGGAATTCATCTTTCCTACCTACCTGTGACCAAATAAACATCTGGCTGTCTTTCATTTTGGTTCCCATTCCAGTTGCAGAAGCAGAAGGTTTTTGTGGGTGTGGGGAAAGGCTTTTTCCAACCTGGCTCCAATTCTGTGTCTTTTCTTGCCTTGGCTTTTCTCTCTCTGCCGGTCTCCACTGCAAGTCCCGCCTGATCCTGCAAATTCCATTTTCTCCTTTATGTGCAAATTCTGCTGATCGCTTCCACCTCCTTAACACCCCTCCTGGGCGTCCCTGCCTTCCTTCCATCTGCGCTGACACCACTATTTTTGACTGCATGTACTTGAAGTGTGACCGTGCCTTTTCTCTCAGCTTGGCAGTCTGGACTCCTTAGCACAGGCAGAAAGCTATGGTGCACTCTAAAATAGTATCCCTCTAAAATAATTGCAAATTTGATAACACCTGAGGATAAGAATAAGAAACATAATCCAGAATGCTCAACAAAGTGTGTATTAGGTGGGCGAAAAGTTTTACATGTGCATTTTTTAAGATTTTTAAAACATTTTCCAAATTTGCATGGAAAACAACACACATGCAGAGATCAGTCGTTCAGTCATTGCATTTTAGTCTAATTTCACTCATTAAGCGGTACTTTTAATACTTTAGATTTTTCATGCAATAATTGGACTAATGGCTGAATAAGCGTAGCGTGTTGCTGAAGTATTTGTACTTCGGGAAAGCTAGGTCTGTGCTAATACTGAGTTGCCTGTGCAACAGCTGTGATGCATTCCATGCACAGGACGTCAAGAGGTTTCTCATGAGTTGTCATCGTCCTTGTTGTAGATGGCATCAAATGGAACTGAGTGATTTTTACTGTTGATTATGACCAAGTAGTTAAGATATAGACATTACTTTTAGTTTGTTCATAACTTCAAAACTGGATATAGAAATATATTTGTGTAGTAAAGCATATATCATACATAGTAAAGTGGTTTGGTGGTTATTTTGTTCTTTAGCATGTTCACAGTTATACATCGACTTTTAAAAGTAAATCTTTTAACAGAATTGTTAAGCAGCTTTCCAGACAGAAACACATATGTCAGTAAAAGAGAATGGCTATGTTTTCAACAATGTCGTAATTCTAGTTTGTACTATTCTCTAACTTGGCCAACTGTATATTCCAAGAATATGCCTTTTTTTCATATTGTTCCAGCCAATTTCAAATAATTTATGTTTTGAGTTCAGGCAGCCTATTCTAGGCAGAGATGCAAAAAAGCAACAGCTGGATGCTCCTTTAAACCTAATTTTCTTTAGAATTAGGTAAGTGCACACTTACATACACAAATATATATAATAAAATATTTCATATAAATGTAAGTGTATGTATATATGCAAAGCTAGATAGGTATGTGTGTGTGTATTCACCAACTACAAAGATGGAAAAGCTGGCAGGATCAATTCTAAATATGCCAACATGATATAGTGAGTAATCTTGTGGTTGGACTCATCTGGAGTATGGGAGACTTAAATTTCTGGTTCCTAGTCTGAATTGGGAATGGGTTGCTTGTCAGTCACACTGACTGAGTGTACTTCTGCAATTAATTTATTAACTGCTTGGGCTCAGGGTCCTCTCAGTTTCTTCTATTGAAACCGTTCATGCTGTAGGTTTAAATATTCCCTAGTGTTGGTATCTGCTGCTTATCAAATAAGTGCCTTCCCCATTGAGTACAGGTGATCTCTTTCTATAGCACCATTAATATTTATCGTTCAGATGAAGTGGAACACCACCTGCAGAGAATGGGACATTGAGAAGCTCGCAGTCTGTCTGTCTGTCCATAAATTTCACGCCTGTAGAAAGTGGCATGTTGCCACAAGAATTTTTTGTTTCTGCATATTTGTGTTTTCTGACCAAATGTATCAACGAAATGTGTAGTTGATAGAAATTCCAGACCAGGTTCTGAGTGCCTGGTTGGTGGCAGTCAAGGTTTGATGTCGAAAAACTTAAGATGAGGGCAAGAGGTTACAATTAGCAGCTCTCTGAGCTTTTCATTTGCACATGAGATTTTCACAGCTGAAGCTTCCCACTGCTCTTTGGTCATGAAAGCTTGAATCGCTCCAATTATATTGGTGGCCTTCCAAATCATACAGGCTCAGGAAAGCTGTATGTGCTGATTCAGCAGACGGCTTGCTGAACTCCAGCAGGAAGCCAAAATAAGCAAAGCAAAATGCCCTTATTTGCACAAGGCAGTTCTGTTTGCACATTTACATTAAGACCCATAGGCTGCTTCCTCCCTGCTGCCCCTCCCCTCCCCCCTTTTTTTCTTTTCTTTTAATGGGAAGAAGCAAAGAGACAAGGAGTCAGGTCTGTACTAGCAATGGTTGTCTGCTAAGCAGGCGTGGTGTACGCTGGTTGCCATCCTGTTCCCCACTCCCGGGTGCTGGTTTCTGGCATGGAAGACAGTGTTAGCTGTTAGCTCAGTGATCTCTTTCCTGGCTGGTGGGAACGTGCCTGTCAGAGCTGGGCATAGGCACACAAACCCAAAGAGAACTCTTTGAAAGCGTTCCCAAGTCTTGTGATATCTTGCCATCATTTTTTTTCCCCCCAAAATTAGGACTCCAGGGATTTGCTGTCAGAAATCTTTACAATTTACAATAGGGAATAATTTCTAAACTAGACCTTCTGTGTGTTTTGAGCGCTGACTAATGAGCCTGATAGCAAACTGCTCATCTGGACATGTCTTCATAAATTCCTGACTCTCCAGGCTGTCGTATGCCTCTTTCGAGGATTATGCTGCCTCTCTTTCTGCTTTGGGTACAGTCAGACCAGCTGTTAAAGGTGGTGACACAGTACCCCTGCTGGTGTAGCTGTCCATCTCATCACTAAGCCAGTTCTGTTAGATCATCAGAGGTGTTCTAGCAGCTAGGTTTTTATTCACGTGGCAGGCTTTGCAGAGCCAGGTTACAGACTGGTAAAACGAACACTGACAATAGCATTACTGAGAGACAGTGGCCACCCTCCACTGCTGCAGCAGCAGTGAACACCTGGAGATGTGCACAGGAATGGTAATCTATTTATTTGGACCATCAGCTGCACAGCTTATCTAATTGTGCCCTCAACCAAATAAAATAATTTCTAGAGTGTTTGCTGCCTACTTAGTAAGGACATACGTAGACTAATGAGTTTAATGTTCATGTTGCACACTGAGCATGTGAAGCAGGGTACAAGAATGATTTCCAGTTATGCAGTGACTTCCCTATTACAGTGCTATAGTGAAATACTGGAGATATAAACCTTATCACAGCAGGTCCCTAGAATTTATCTTTTAACATTTTTGGTTGTGCTTAAAAGATGTGAGGGTTTTCTTAATGTGCTGTATTTTTTTCTTCTTGCTAAATAGAGCCTTTTGAGACTTGGCCAAGGAGAGGAGATCTAATTAAATTCATGTAATGATTCTGGGAGTCACTGAGGCTTGCAGTACTCCCACACATTTATCAATACACTGTTATGAGGGGCAAATCATTTTAGCATTTGAGATGAAGTGAAGATTACTTTACACGTGCTTGATGCACGCAGGCCGTCAGATGATGGAGCTGTGTAACCCTTGCCGTAGGTGACCTTTCCTGATGAAGAGGTCTTTCTGAAATAAATCTTCTCAATCAAATGCCAATTCTTGTGCTCACTCATGTACTCAAAAATATGAACACGCCGACTCAGAGCATTATCAGGCACCTGCGCCCATGCTGAGGAGGCAGAAGTGCCATGGCGGTGCAGTGCAGCAGTGCACCCAGAATAATAAATGCCGCGGCACAGCTTTACGCATATAGCCAAACGTGGCTATGCCATTCTGCTGTTTAAAAGAAAGCTGCTTGTGTCATTTCGCAGCTCATGGTCATCTCCTATAGACGTACTGAGATGGGTTTCTCCTTGTTCAGAGAGATCTGCAGTGCGATTTGGAGCGTGGTATCTGTAAAATCCTTTCACTGCAGAGAGGCTGTGTGCAGTTCTGTAATGTTGTGTGTGACAACGGCAGTCCCCTCTAGCTTAAAAGTCTGCAGCTATTTGGAAGTACTGAGTGTTAGAGAGGGTGACAAATCTCCTGAGGACAGGAGGCTTCCAAAAATGCCTTAAATCTAGTGTGGACACATAGCACTTCAATGCATCCATTTTGATGGTGGCTGACAGCGAGTTGCTCAGCGGCATCTGAAAGTAAAGGTGGTAGAATATAAAGGTACCTGAATTGTGTGTAACCATTATGGTTTTGCCGGAGGTTTCTCCTCTCTTTAGCTAAATCAGAGAGTACAGGTCCTTTCCTTGAAGGTACCAAGTAGAGCACAGCAACTAACCTCAGCAGGTGTGCCTGCCTCTGGAGGCTCCTTGCACCTCCCACTCAGAGAAGTGCCTTCCAACCAGCAGATGCCATAATTTTATGTTGGGAATACTCGGATTTAGCACCTTCAAGTGAGTACACCTCGAAGGCAACCAGAAGATGTAAGCCCAGTTCACTTTTGCTACAAACAAGCACCACCAGCTTCCACCGAATTAACCACAAGTGCTGCATGCTCCATCTGGTGCCAAATTCGGCTATTTGGGCAACTGGCCAGGGAGCAGCACAATAATTGTCTCCTCTTCTTCTCTTCTCTTCTCTTCTCTTCTCTTCTCTTCTCTTCTCTTCTCTTCTCTTCTCTTCTCTTCTCTTCTCCTCTCTTCTCCTCTCCTCTCCTCTCCTCTCCTCTCCTCTCCTCTCCTCTCCTCTCCTCTCCTCCC
>NW_009661372.1:5627803-5677243 GCF_000708025.1 Charadrius vociferus | reverse complement strand
CTCCTCTCCTCTCTGTTCCCATTACTGCCTTCAACAGTTAGTAAAGAACCCAATGCAACTAATTGTTGCAAATGGGTTGCCTTAACGAAGACAAGATATGTCGTCACAGATCTGGGGCAAGGTTACGTTCCTCCCTACCCTGAGGAAACCTCCAGGATGTGTCAGGAGCCAGAATCATCAAAGGAGACTGTACCCAAACAGCAATAGCTTCTGGCCCTGGGCCAGGCCTCACGCATGCAGAAGAATAAATGGCTTCTGTTGCACCTCTTCCCTCTCAAGTATCAAACTTCCATCAAAAAGTTTGCGATGTTCTTTCTTGTGTGCAGCTTACCCTCATTTCGCCTTTGGCTATCATCATTCTGTCTTGACTGATGCAATTAATTCTACTTCAAAATAATTTTTTTTTTTTTTTTTTTTTAATGTAGTGGGGCTACATCCATTGTCTACAGATGCAGGCAGAAAGGGACCCAGAAACCTTACGCCGTCAAAATGTTGAAGAAGACAGTAAGTTGGTTTGTTTTGTTTTGCTTTGCTTTGCTTTGGGATATGTTTGGGATTTTCTGGGGTTTTTTTTTGGTGCAGTTTTCTTTGTGGGGGGGAAATGGGGTAGATTAAGGACCCTGCTAAGCTTGTGTTTTCTGTGACCAAGCTTATTCTGCTCCTTATCATTAAAACAGCCTTTAGAGGTAGCAGTGGTCTGTTGGGAATGCCCTTATCCCCACATATCTTGCTTGTACCTTCATCTGGTGCTGTCTGTATAGACTTAGATTTGGGCAAATCTTTGTAGACAAAAATGTCTTGTTCTTTCCCTTTGGAAAAGAAGCAGGTTCTGACTGATTTAAATTTTATGTGATTTCATTTTGCTTTAATACATTGTTTTGCTCAAAAAAATATCATTACATGATTTATCTTTTTCAGAAACTGATTAAAGCACCAGTTCAAACGCAAGTAAAATTAATTATTTCGTGGAGGTTTTTTCCCCTTATAAAATTGCAAGAGAACCAGTTGAGACATCACTTATTTTTAGAGCTCCATGTATGTCACACTTCTACCACAGCTATTTTTGTGTGTGTTACAAAATAGACGGTGGAAAGCATGAAGAGAGACTAGAGAGGAAAGGCTGGTAATGGATTGAGAGACTTCAAGCAGAACGAGAGCGTGGGGGATAGGGTAGAGCAGTTCATGTTCCTAAGAGGGGAAGAGAAATTTGAGAGGAAGCAAGCAAGCTGTGAGGCATGGACATGATTTTTATTCATGAGTGGTTTTGATTCAGTTTATTCCAGTGTTAAATCATCCATTATTCCATAAAGTTCAGGAATGTTCACATGTAGCAACAGAATGATGGGTGGGTAGGCGTAAACATGTCTAAATGCTGAATTAACTGGTGGTCTCTGTGCAAGACATAATGAGTGGGTTCCACATGAGTAAAATGTTGGCATTAATTTGTCATCTTTGAAAGTAAGCCAAAGTTTAAACTGGCACAGAAATTCAGTTGTGTGTGCTGCTTTTAGATTTGCATCTGGTGCACTGGGGGGAGCAGAGCATGTGAGGAGCTTGCATTGCTGCAGCCTGCAGCCTGTCCTTCCGATGGAAATGCAGAGAACTTAATTTTTAAGTTTTTGTCAGTACTTTATGCCAACAATTCCCATAATGTTTTAGGTGTACACTTCCTTATAATTCTCATTCTGAAATGCACTAGGAAGAATGATATTACTTTAAAGTATTTTTTTGCCCGTGTTTTTGGCCCTTGTGGAGATTAATTCATGTTTACAATGGCCACATTAATACTGGATCCATCTATTTGTGTCTGAAACTATTTGATTTAGACATTTGGTGGACTTACTGTAGGACAGATATTTTTAAAAACTGTAGGAAAAATGGCAAGCAAGAAGAATTTAAGAACATGGTTATGTAAGTTGTTTGCACAGCAGAAACAGCTTAGCTTAATGCAGCCTTGATTATATGAGCAGTGTGGTTAAGCAGTTCATGCAACTGAGTTTTTCCCAATGTAATTGATACACTTTGGGATGTTTTGTTATGAGGACAAGTGGTTCTATTACACAACTGAGCTTATTTGTATAATAGAGAACATGGGAGGCAATACTGTAAGGATGTACCACTGCTTGTGTCTGTATGCCATGAGCTACTGTAGCTCTGTTCCAATTTGGAGACGTAATTATTATCACAGAGACAGAACTAAGTATGTGTCAGAGTGCTCCCACAGCAGGAGGCCTGATCTTTGCTCAGAGTATCTCAGTGTAAAAATAGCCAAGTGTGGGCCAAATCATATACCAAAATCTTGGTTGGCTTAAGTTTGCCGTTGGCTTTTTTTAAACTGAAAAAACAGATGGCAGTTCAATTGTGGAGGAAAAGTGATGGGAGAAAAAGAGGAAGAGCCTGTGACTGTTTCCTTTTGATGCAGAGTCCCATTTCTTTAATTCCCTTTCTTAAATGCACATCAGGGAGCTCTGAAGAGCACAGGAAATTAGAAGATGACAAAGGAAGATGGTGAAAGAGCAAATATTCATTCAAACTGACTGACTTTAAACACTGCACCAAACAAGCCTAGCTGGCTGGGGAAGAGTGTCTGTAAAAACAGGGTGAGGATCAGGGAGAGGGTGGTCCAGCTTGTTCTGGCAGTGGTAACAAGTGATGTGTGATTAGGAGTCTGGTGGCTGACTGGCAGCTCCAGATTTGTGAATGCTGATCACTACAGTACTGTAATTTCAAGTACAGCATTAGAAATGATTACTTTTGTCCCATGGGAACAGCTCAGATAAGAAACAAATGATCCTTTTGGATTGAAGTAGTGTGCTAGGAACAGACTGCAAGAAACATAAAATGCCTGTAAGTGTTCTTTTCATTTAAATAATAAGATTAATTTTTCATTTTGCCTGACTAATGCATTCTCATTTAAGAGCAAATAAAATTTTGGGCAAGACATATCAGCCAATTCTGAGAATACAAACTTGTGGAGAGATGTAAGGGCTTAGGAGATTCTGTAATTAATATTTCTTCACCACCTAGCATAATAAAATAGTATTCTTAGATTATTTGTTCAGTTCTATTTGAGTTTTTTTTTCTGGTTGATAGTTAGGCCAACAAAGAGAAAGAGGAGAAAACATTTTTATACAAACCTTTTTTTGTCAATAAAATAAAATAATTTTGGGGGAATATTTTATTTCAGTTTAGAGGTTTAATCATTCTTAACCATTAATTAAAATTTTATATATTTCCAAAAGGGGAAGAAAAATGCTTTTTTGCTGGTTCAAAACTACTGAAACAGAATGATTCAGCTCCCTGTTTTGTTTTGGTTTTGTCAAATTCAGCTCAAGTATAGGAATACTTTTGAATCCTTTAAGTTACACTTTTGGTGTAAAATTCAGTTCGACGAACACTTCAGGTTCTTACTCCTGAAGTGTCTGACTGTCAAAGTTAGGAAACTGAGAGGCAAATTTGGACCCTACCTTCCACAGCAGCTAAAAGACAACTGTTGGAAGGGCAAAAGAGATCCAAAGAAAAATTGATGTATGTATTAATGGGAAAAAAACTCTCACATAATGTATAAGAAATTAAATTTGGAATTGTTATTAACAGATACAAAAAGAAATATGTTTATAAAACAGCATCTATGGGACAGGTGAATAAGCATGTTAAATTATTGCCTTTGATTTGCTCATCCAACCTTTATGCTCTGTTCCTGAGCATAATTAAATGTAGGATTGTATTATATACTCATTACTTGATTTTTCCTGTGTTTAGCTGGTCTCTTAAATTCCACGCAGGTAATAAATATAAAGGTTTGAATAATATAATTTCTTTGGAGGAAATCAATTTCATGAAGCAAGAAAGAAGCAAAAGCAGATCATATAGCACTTCAGAAAAACTCATCAAATGAGCAAAGGACAGTGATGAATTTTTACCCTTGCAATTTAAAAGATGAGGTTGGTTTGTTTTTCAGTACGCAGTCAAGCTCTGCTTGATGACTCAATGCTGAAGAAAAATTAAGTATCTTTAGGATATCCTTTACAAATATGATTGTTACGACTTTTAAGTCGACTTAAAAATCATGTGAGATTTACAACCAGTTGTTTTGGATCAGTTTTTGTTGCAAACAACATGTAGCGCCTGGATCATATTGGAAGAACACAGGATTCTTGAAGGGAGCAAACACATTTTTCTGCTATTTATGAAATGAAACCTCTCATCTGCAGACCTTTGCTTCCTGTTGGTGTGTTTTGAGAAAGCTAGGCACCGTATGAACCAGGGCCAGCCTGAAGATTGTCTCATAGTCCGGGCAGGTGAATGCCTTCCAAGAAACTAGATCCACCTCTGCCTTAAATTTCCTACCTGAGTCTGGACCAGTTGATGTAAAAATAGTGAAGAGAACAGATGGCCTCTGTTCCGTGGTTTCTAAATTAAGATGCTGAGTGCCTGCCTACGTTATAGGTCTACCAAGTGCTAACAACTGTAACTGAGGTAATTTGGGAGCTGCCATTGCAGTAAAGCAAAACGCTCTGCAGAAGGGAGAGCGGGATGCTGACCTGGGTTGTCTGGAGCCTGGGTCTTGGTGTATTCCCAATTCTGCCTGTGCTGTTGGCCAAGGTATGTCTTTTGGTTTTGACTTTCTAATCCATAAAAATGACATAATACTTCTTTGCTTTGCTTCTCAGCAGTGCTTTCAAGGACAGACTGGTTAATATTCCTAGGTTTTAATTGATAGGTAGTGTCTCCTAAGAGTGATTAAGTATTCTGAAATATTAGGCCCTCTGTGTCTCGGTCAATGGGGCATGCAAATACAGATACTATTTTGGAGAATTCTTGGTTTTATTTCTTTTTTTTTTTCATGTGTGGGCATCCTCCCTCACAGGGGTTGTGTTGTTTAACTAATACTTTTTCAGTACTTTAAGTAAAACCAGTATTTTTGAAGCAGCACTCTTCTTGCAGACTGGTTGATGTTCAAAATCAGACAAACGTTCAGGCACGTGAAATTAGATCAGATCAGAAACAGAGCAACAGGTTTCAAGCAACACATCTGCTGGAAATACTTGCACTGGGATTAATCTAATTGTACTAATCAGTTAGTCATTTTGAGAACAACAAATAGTTTGTGTCTGTGGAGCAGAGCGGAGCGTGAGCAAATGTAAAGGTAACAGGCTTCCTTCCTGAATAAGTGGGGTTGGATATCTAGAGTTAGAGTCTGAAGGAGATTATAATGGTCTGTAAGGGCATATATAATATACTAAAAGTCTCAGCTGCGTTCATGTTTGCGCACATATACATATATATGTATATATATACACACACTACAACATATACATATACATATATATAAAATAAATTGTATCTATTCCAGCTATACAGGGAGTATAGTTGGCTGGGTTTTTAATTTTTTGTTGCAGTGAATTGGTGGTATTAAGCAGTAATCAAGAGGCTCATGCAAATGTTTGGTCTGTTTTCTTGGGGGAGAGCTGCTTTTGTTTGAGCCTGCCCAATTGATTGAGAAGGCAAGTACTACGGAGGGGTGGGGACTGTGTATCACACTTGGAGGTAGTCAAAACTAGTAAATCAGTCTCTTACTGGCTTTTGGAGAAAAAGATTTATGTTTGTGGCTATAAAATGAAAATTTCCATTTGCTGCCATGTGGCCTTACGAGATTTACAATTTGAGTGCCTCCTGCGTCCACGTGCCTGTTTCTCTATAGGCTTTATAATAAGACTATATATATACATGTATCTCTATCCCTTGGTGCAGTAATTGTCAGTACTTTTATTGGACTGACGAAGTTTAGTAGACATACCTGGTCCACAGAGAAAGCGGGAACCTGACATAATACTCCCATTTGCTATAACAGCACTCTTTTCTTTTCTTTTTCTTTTTTCTCCAGATTACACATACTTGGAATATATTTACATATTTATGTATATTTAAGGTCAATGTTTTCCTCACAAGGCTGGTATTAATTAACACATTGTAGTAATTTGTAACATCCTATTTTTTTTCAAATTTTTCAAAAAGGAAAAAAATAGTGTAATATGTAAGTCTACATTAAAACAGTCAACCGCACATCAGTTCCTATCATTAAAAAGGTGTATTTTTGTCAACTAGCTCACACATTCTGTTCTGTTATTCATTCACACACACATACACACACCACACATACCATTGCTTGATAATTGTTGGTAAATGGTAATTTCTTAATTACCACTCCATCTGCAGTACTAGCTATTATATATGTAGATTACTTTATTTTTTCTGGTTTGCTCATTTTTAGTCATCCATGTCATCATCTCATTCATGTGCAGTTCACACTGTTATGTTTCTTCTGAAAGATGAAAAAAATACTTCAGTCAAAATGATTTTGAATAAAGAAATAAGGCACTAAGGCTTTGAGTTTTCCACTGCTTATATCCATTTTGCCTCATATATAAGGGGAATCTGGCTTCCATAGTCTGACTCGCTGCTTTCCAAAGGAAAGGGTTTTTAAGGAAAAGTGACATCTGTGAAATGCGTAAAGAAGAACAAGAAAGTTTGTTTTACATAAATGCCCTACAAAAGAAGAGAGAACTGAAAGATATTTTTTTTTCTGCAGTAAGATACCAATAGGTTTTTTCTTTAGAAGCTATGAAATTAGACACCAGTCAGTGAAAGTAGAAAACAGCTTTGTAATATGCTGGTTTAGTCCTTGGAAAGTAAAAAGTGGGTTTTGTCTGTATTCATAGGACGTCCTTCAGAAAAGGAAAAAAAATCCCATTCTGCGATTGAAAAAAGCCTGTCCTGCATACATAAAGGTATTTAACATGTCATCTGCATGACAGTGTATTGTGTTATATCACACTGTACTGCAGGTGATGTGTAAAAATCCCTTAACGTAGGACAATATTTTTTACCTGTCGCAATTTAGATTGAATTTCTGTGCTCTGCCTGCGTAGGTCATACCTTAGGCTAAGGTTTTAAGAACTGAGTGTATGTATCGCATCTCTTTTTTTCCTTACTCCATTTAATTTATAGGTAATTAACTAACACTCGTTTCTGGTGTTCACAGCTTACTTTTCAGAAATACAAAGATCAACTAAGAAAAAGAGGAAAATACAAAGCTCAACTCATTGTTACGCAGTTCAAGGAGCTCAGCCTACTCTATACATTGCAACAAGTAGTTCTGAGAAACTAAATAATATCCCTTAGATTATTAATTCAGTAAAAAAGAAACAAATGACACATGTTCAGCTTTGAATAACTTAACAGGAACTTTTGTGAAACAATCTGAGCTGCTCATTTTCTTCCACCAAACCCATTCATGCACGGTTTGCTCCCTTCCTGCCTGCGGTGATTTGTCTTCTCCATGGCTCTAAGCAAGCCTGGAAGAGCTTTGTGTGTCTGTGGTGCACATAGATGTAGACAGGGAATAGGAATGAAATGTGTTGCTGTGTGAGAATATATTTAATGCCTAAAGCAAAGACGCAATTTTGCAAAAGGGCTGAACAGCAGTGCACAGGTGAGTATCCTGAGATTATAGTCCTCCTCTTCAGAAACCCTTCGTTATTTACAGCCTGTTAAAGAAATCTGGAGACGTGCCTTTGATGGAGCTGTACTGCGTGGCTATGCATAGATGGATGGTCTGTGAGGCTTGTGCTGGGGATCTCTGAAAGTCTTCTCCCTCTGCATTTTAGGAAGTTGTTGTTTTCGAGAAGCATATGGGTATGTCATCACAGTTGTGACAGTTAATCATTTGGGGGGAGAGAAATTGAGCTCGTTCTATGCTGTCAAGCAAAGAATTGAGGGAAAACTGGCTGCATGCACAAAAGAAAAAAAAAAGAAGGAAGAGAAGATGACAAAAGATAAGAAACCACAGCATTTTCTCCAGTGCTGGCACTTCAGCTGTTGGAATAAAACAGGAACAGAGTACAACTTAAAAGGTAGCATCCTGGGTTTATTCCTCTGGCCTGAAGCTGAGTTCTCTGTAGTCCTTCAAAGACGCAAATCTAACCAAGGTCTATAAGAAAGAGGATGTATTTTACCAAGAACTCCATAATCAGCGTGTACTCACTTGACAAACTGGTTACACTGGTGTATTTCAAGATAAAGTATATCCTCTTTGGCTGAGGTGGTTTCCTTTTGTCTTGTGTCCGTTAAGAGAAAGACTGACCATGTGTAGGGAGGAATGGAAAACCAAAGGTGGAAATTAGCACAGCAGCTGTGTAAGCAGCACAACCTATGGGTTCCAGATACAGAAGCTTCTTTGAAAAGTCATGAAGCCAGCATCACTGTCTGATCTCCATGAGATATGTCACCTGGTCAGAGCATCTCTTAAGTCTGGAACTAAAGTTCAGTACAACTTTCTAAGCTGAATATTGTGATGGTTGATGGCTGCAAGACTAGTGTGTATGGGTGAGGATTATCCCAAATTTTTGCCATACTAAACTTGTTCTCTGCTTGAGTCACTTAAGAAGGGTTTCCTTAAGGGAAAAAAAACCCAAACCCAACAACCAAAAAAAACCCACAAAAAAACCAACACAAAACTGAATAAAAAAATCCCAACACTAATAACATGTTTTCCTACAAATGTGAAAAAAAGGCCTCACTTTGTTATTCCACCCCCTTCATTTTAAACAGCCTTCAAATACTACTGTTTGTTTCCAACAAACTATTCCATTATACTTTGCATATATTGAATGAGCAGATGTCTGAAACTCCAACTGGGCATGTTTTCAATAGATACAGTTGCAACCAGCTGGAAACATTTCCATAACTAATAAGAAATAGCATAAATAAGATGGTTTGTTTTGTATTTAAGTCCTATGGTGTTCGAGTCACTTTCATTTACAGTTTTTTTGAGAGAATTCAGTCCCTAAAAACTTTCTGCATGGGATTCCTTCCCTGCTTTCCTTTGAGGAGCTAGTGGTTTTCTGTGTCACTCAGATAATAAAGCACAGAACCTGTAAATTTTAAGCAGTTTTGGGGTGGAGGGTCATGTGTATGGTTCCTGTTAGTGTAGATTTACAGGTTCTATACACAATCAAGAAACACTGAAGTGACTTCAGGATCCCTCATTATCAGTGTTTGGGGCTGACCTACCAGAAGAATTGTCTAGCATCAGGAGATTACAAGTCTCCTAGTACAGGTGTCATTCAAGCAGCAGGTCCAGTGTCTCAGGGAGGTTCATCAAAGAAAACACACAAGGCTTAATCGGCACCTGACATTGTCATGATTTCATCCCACCTGAAATATTTTGAACAAAATAGTCTAATTTAGTCAGACTCACAACTAGGCCTTCCCCAATCATCGTCTATGTTATCGCTTACCAAATGGAGTGGTACAGCATGTAGTTGATTGTCGTGGTTAACCCCAGCCCGCAGCTCAGTCCCACGCAGCCGCTCGCTCACTTTCCCCTGCTGGGATGGGGGAGAGAGTCAGAAAGGTAACAGTGAGAAAACTCGTGGGCTGAGATAAAGACAGTTTAATAGGTAAATGCGCAAATGAAGCAAAATAAGGAATTAATTCACTGCTTCCCATTGGCGGGCAGGTGTTCAGCCATCTCCAGGAAAGCAGGGCTCCATCAAACGTAACGGTTGCTGGGGAAGGCAAATGCCATTATTCTGAATGTCCGCTCTTCTTCCCTCGGCTTTTATTCTTGAGTATGGGATGTCCCTGTGGTCAGTTGGGGTCAGCTTTCCCAGCTGTGTCCCTTCACAACTTCTTGTGCACCCCCAGCTTGCAGAAGCATGAGAAGCAGTCAAGACTTGATGCTGCATAAACACTGCTCAGCCATAGCTAAAACATCCCTGTGTTATCATCAGTGTTTTCCTTGCAAATCCAAAACATAGCCCCACACAAGTTACTATGAAGAAGATTAACTCGTTCCCAGCCAAAACCAGTACCTTGATCATATGGAACAATTTGATATCTGTGATGAAGATTAGCATGTTAATGGTAGCCCTGATGCATCAAGCCTTCATTGTGTAGCATTGAAGGTTCACCTGGATTTGTAAGTGTGAGTTCATTCAGAGAAGGATGGGTACACTAGCTTACTATTTAGGTGCAGTTTCTTAAATTGCAGCAAGCATTGCACTTTGCTAATAATATAAGTAGATGTAATGTATTCCATATCTTTGTATTTTTATAATGTAACTGAAAACTCCTAAGAAATTTGAGCAGCTTCAAGACAAAATGTTGTACAGGATGATACGAAATGTCCTAATCACCTAATAGCTCTCAATTTCTAAGACACTGCTGTTATGTGGCAATTTATCTATTCAGAGGTATGCTGAAGCCTTTTCCAGGATGCCAGACATCTAAAATGGGTTACATCACACAGAATAAGAACTGGATTAATAAATTACCACTGAGAAGAGAGGAAATTTTTTTATTTGTAATTTAATAGGTGAAAAGCAAGAATGGGCAAGAAAATGGCAAGTACAATTTTCTAAATAATGCTATAAACGTGACTATTTTGAACTAAAAAAAAAATGTACTTACCTTTTGATTTACACATTGTGCTTGTGTCTTAAAAGTGTCCTCCTCCACTCAGCTTTGGGAACAGTAGCAATGGCAGTAACACACTATAAATAGTGAATAGCTGAAATGAGCAGTTCATGAATACCTAATAGCCTGAAATTTGTTTGCATAAACCGTTCAACAATTATCAAACATATTTGCAGAAATCTGTGTATAAATGAGTCAGGAACAGAAATAACAACCAAATTAGTCAGATAGTAAGACCACAGCATATAATAAGGCCTGTTCTAATGAACATATAACTTGTTTTGAACTCAGATATAAACTGTATTATTACAAATGACCAGTGCTATGCAAGCTATAAGTGCTTCAGGACCCATCCTTCACCCTTTGGTGATGCCACCAAGTTAATGTGGGTGAGCAGTAGAACCCGTTCAGAAAGGCTTGTGTGTCTTTGGGGAATGTTACCTGCATCTGGTCAGCGTTACCATTGAAATCGTGTATTACAAGATGAAGGGCCTGTTAGTCAGGTATGTCAGCGCATGATTTGCTGTGCTGAAGTCTATACAACCCCACAAATCATCTGTATCCACTGATGGTTCACCTGCAAAGGTGCTGTGCTTTTTGAGAAACAGAAGTGTTGCTTTTTTGATGGAACGATTTACATTTAACAGATTAACAGTACTGTCATATACAGATAGGGCATTTCTCTTTCATTCTTTAAAAGCACATGGTTGTACAAGCCCAGTTAATCTGTATTTGCAGCCAGCAGGTTTGCATGTACAAACGGACTTTCAGACATGTAACAGGATCAAATGCAAGCACACTGATGTAACTTGCTGTAGTTCCATGCAACTGTGGTCAGTCTGAAGAATATGCATCAACTGAAGGATTATAGCTGCAAATTGGAAGTGTGGACGTGTGCACAGAAAATAGTTGCTCTAGTACTGAATAGTCTATTTTCTTTGCATTCATAATACAAGTTTAGTTATGGAGGCTCAAAATAAAAATTCTCAGTAACCTACAGAGTGAAAACTCCTGGCTGAGTTTATGGAAGATACCGCAGGGCTGTGCAATTACTGCTGTGCTTTATTGTATTGTTTGATGTGTTCTTCAGGGACCTCATGTTCAGCTTGAATGGAGATAGAGCCAGAATAGTCTGCTAAGCTTAAAATACAAAAAAAAATATATTATTTTGAACCTTTTTTTTTTTAAAAAAAAAAGATAATAGTCCATTAGGAGTACAAAGTTGCTTCCATACAAAGAGAAAGCTGCTGACCTTGCTGAGAAGGTCAAGCAATGTCCCAGCAAGAGCAGTCCCTAAAACATAGGAGGAATTTTTTACTTGAGAAACTCTTATTTTCATTCAAAAAAAAAGGTCATGCAAAGAATCAAATCACCTGAAGCAGGTGTCAAATAAATGCCCTAGTTGGAACAAAGAGGTATCCTTTCATTCAGAAGGGTCAGCTTTTTTGAATTCTGCTTTTACCTTCTGTCCACTGCCATGCTGATTACTCAATTGCACCAGAGTAACTCAGAGAGATAGACTGGGTCACATATAAAGCATATATTTTCATTTGTTCTGGAATTTTTCTCTCATATCACTTTTTGTATCCCTCAAGATTCTTTATCACTTATAGCGAAGACTGACATCCATATCTTGCATTGATACGGAGACCATGCATGAGATCAGCAGTACCACCCAGCTTTATAGAGATGAAAAAGCACATTCAGAAGTCTTTTTTAGAGTGTCTTAATCTTAAAGTCTTGACTGAAAGATACTCTGATAAGATACTCTAGATATGAGCTGGGCAGAAACTGGAATTCCCGTTACCCAGGACGTTCTGAAATTAAAAAGCAAAACTTAAAACTGTATGGAAAACATGTACTTTGAATCTTCTTCTTGGGAAGATTTATTTAAATTCAAGCTTTAAATTCAAACTAATTTATTTTTTTCTTGAAACCTTTCAAGAGAACCTGGGTATTCCAGCAGCCCAGTGTGTAGTTGTGACAATTGGGAACAGACCGTTTAGACTACCAAGGAATCGGCAGCTCTGCTTGCGGGTAGTCTATGTATGGGTTTTAATATTTCAGCTTAACTGTGAGAAGACAAAATAATGGCAAAGTTATAAATGGTAATTAGCAATTGACACCATAAAATACAGAAAGGGTCAGGCTGTAGAGCAGTTACTTTAGCTGAGACAAACATAAAAATTGTGACTTGGAAGCACTTTTAATAGAGTGTGGTAGCAAGCCAATAATGATTTGCAGCATGCTCCCTGTAAGTGCAGAGAAATACATGCTCAGAGCTTGACCTGCTGGTTCAATAAAGCATTCATTGCTCAAATTAGAGGTGTTCATGTGAGTCAATAAGTGGGATATTAAATAAGGAGCTGTGCAGAGGTGGACTGAACATTCTCCCTGATGAGGGCAGTCCTGTGAAGCTCCTCGAGAGCTGTTTGCATTGGATTTTTTGCACCACTTGCCTGGATACAGCATCATCACCCAACCTGCGTGGTGGTCACATCTGGCCAGATGTGCCTCTCCATGTCCACAGTGCCCTAGGGATGGAGGGCAGCAGAGACTGGACTTGCAGGACGAGGAATGTGCTCTACCTCTTGCTCTCTACTGAGTCCTCAAACAAGGACAAGGGGTCTGCACATCTGTTGGCCACCTGTTTTCAGGATGGCATATGATATTGCAAGGCAGCAGCTGGATTAATCTGCTTACAGTAACAGTTAATTTTATCTCGTTTCATTTAATTTGGACTGAAGCAACACTTTCACATCTCAGGGGGTTGTAACATCATTCCATCTCACCATCTCAGGTCATGGAAACATGGAAGAATCTCAGCTTTCATTAAGGATTTTTCCAGGCCATTCCTTTGTCAAAATAGTCTAAAATTTATAAATCAGAAACAGACTGATTATAAACCTAGCGGTACTTCACTGCATGACAGGGATCAGATTTCAAAGACACAGTGTTTGTAGACACATATCTATAAAATAGATAAATGCCTAATTCTAGAGAAGTGGAATAACTGGAGAGATGAAATACTAGGAACAATCCAGGAATAATTACCTTTTTTATGTAAATTATAGAATCATATGGTTTAATATAAATTAAGGGAGTGGATAATTTCATTAACCCACACTTGCAAATGCTGTCCTGACTTCCTGGGGCTTGATTGTATGAAGTACCCCATTAATGCTGTTAATCCTATGTGTGTCTGTCTGTAAACAGGACATATGATTGCAGTTTTAAGCGCACGCAGCGTGCTACCTGCTATCTAGCGATCTAGGGTAACACTGCAAAGCCGTGTGTCCTTCTGCAGTACAGATGGACATTTCAGTTCAGTGCACTGGCTTCTCAGACTGCCTCTTGCTCCCAAGTTCAGGTCTCTGGATCTTTGCTGCCGCAGGCACTTCATGTAGTTAGATTAAAGCCAACATGCAGATGCTTACCTGTGCTACAGTCACAGCTCCTGGTTTGCTTGCTGAAGCACACTGTGGAGCCAAACGTACTTAATTTGCCCAAACATTTGTGGTAATAGGATCTTTTGGTTAAATCATCCGAGTTTTAAAATTTCTTACGCTAGCAACATACACTATAGAGTGAAATGCCTGACTGTCATCCTATCAAATGATTTCTGTCAGGAATATAAGTAGTTGAATTGCTGATACTCCTGCCCAAACTAAAAATAGGCCAAGTTTGGCCCTGATATAAGTAGGTATATTTTGTTGGAAGGAGCTGAAACAAGATAAGTGTTGGTATAGTTCTATATTTAGTGTAGAAGAAGGTACGAAAATAAAAGTGGTAAAACAGGCTGTCTGTAATAAAATGCCATGACTACATATGCCGCTGCTTTTACTCTGGAATGATCCATATCACGTATACGTGCATGTTTCTGTTGTAAAATCTATTCCAATAGCCACTTTCCAGGATGCTTATAAATATGTAACACTCCTAAATGTCTCTCTGTGGTGTATTCGCCATTCCATCTTAGCATCTTGAATTTTTAGGTACCTCTTCCTCATACCACCACCTGAGGAAGTATGATGAAGGTCTACTGGTTCGTGTCAGGTCAGGAACTGGATCACAGAGGGACTCACTCACCTGTGGTTGCCGAGTAAACACCTAGGAAAGCAAGGACCTGAAGCTGAGTCTCAGTTCACGATTTCACCTAATTTGTTGCCACCTGCAGGATGAGAGGGGGGCCTCTACAGTTTCTCAGTTGTGACTACTCCGTGCCAAAAGGAAGCGTCTTTAGAGTTTGGACAGCCTTTTCCATGCTTGTTGCCAGGCATGCTTGGTGCGCAAACATTTTCAAAACTGCAGAAAACAAACTGTAGGTTGTTCAGTTTGTAGTGGTGCTTTTGAATAAGTTACATTGCTCAGTCTAAACAGCTCTCTGGTGGAAATGACTGTCCATGCGATATTGTACATTATTTTTTCTGATCCTGTCTGAGGTGCAAAGCACATGAAAACAGTGCAGGCACATATTACTCTCTGAGTCATCAAGAGCCCCTTGCTACCCCAGCAGTGAGTTTGGGAGCCCCTGGCTGTGTGTTTGCCTCACTAAAGTAACCCAGAGTTGAATAACAGCACTGATGCCAAGGGGATGTTGAAACCGAGTAAGACCACAGGCTGGTGCTCACAGCATTTTAGGAAAACTGCACAGGAGACCATTCTTCAAACCTGCTGCTCAGTATTTATGTAGCAGGCAAGAGCAAAGAAACACCTGTGTTTGGAGTAGAAAGCAGTAAAGTTGAGAAAGCCTGTGATGGCCAACGGAGCTTAAAGGGTCTTGTGTTTGATCCCAGGGCAGGTGTTTACCTGTGAAGATTTCCTTATTGACTGTGTTCTCTACCTCCAGTTAGGTGGTCAGGTAATGGAATATTTAATTCCCCTTTGATTTTTGCTCTCTGCTGCTTCTCACGTGCACCGAATCTGTCCAAAATTGGGTTTTGTTGCGTTCGTTTTGCTTTCTGGCAGAGCCACTAAAAGAGGTTAAATGTCAATGAGTTTCAAGAAATCCCTAAGGGCTCTAGTTCTCCACTCATTTACACCACCGTCAGAGCACTGTGGCATTACTAACCTGGAATCATCCCTGATTGACACAAGGGGAGAATCGAATTCTGCCTATCCTGTAGTTCTGAATGTGACTGATACTTGCATTTTGTCATTGCTGGAAAAAAATGAATACTGAGAAGTATATCTCTTCTTTCAGGTGATTAAAAAAAAAAGAAGGCAGGTGTGTGTGTGTGTGTGTTTTTTAAGCATGTGTCTTCCTCACTAAGAATTTGAAAGTAGTTTTATGTCCCTTTTGAAGGTTTATGTATTATGACTGTTCATTTCCCATATGGTGTAAAAAAACCAAAACCAAAACAAAGCCTCCACTAAAAATACCACACAACCCCCCTCAAAATGTTCTGCTTGATGTCATCTGTGTCATCAGTTTGGAAACAGCTAGTGACTTAACTTCCTAACTCTCATTCATTTTGTAACCCCTGAGATGAAGAGTGCTGTAGAAGAAATGTGTCTATAATTGTCATCAGTGTAAGATTTCTCTAGGGTTTGTGAGAATATTTGCAAACCAAATGGTTTCGTCACAAATGTATTAATTACCTTAGCAACATAAAATCATGCATAATTTGCTTACGAGCGTTTTCCTTTCTTGCTTGCTTAGGTATTCAAATTCCAGGACAGCTGCAGTTGTCTTTCCTGACCAAAATACTCCCTAGGTCTGCATTTCTTGTGAGAAATGACCCATGTCCCCCAACAGGACATGTGTTGTGCCTGGATTGTTACAGACTGCAATTTGAGAAGGGAAGGAAAGGGAAGGGCTAATCCTCTCAGAGGTTTAAGCAAACAGGTAGTCTTTTGCATCAATAGACCATTCTGTTAGATATAGCTGAATCGAGTTAAAGTTAAACCTTATACCCTGTCTGTGGCTGGGGGTGTTTGACTGTTGCATCGTTTTTTTGTTCTAATGCACACATCCTATGTGCAGAAACCTTTTTCCAGTACCACTGATGAACAGCGTGTCGAAAGGAAGCTATCCTGGCATAAACTGAACCAACATAAGGAGCAATAGACAAGGGCAGAACTTGAGGAAAAATAGGAATTTAGCACCTTTTTCAGATGTCTTTCCTATATTCCACCTCTTGTGTGACTTACATGTACATTTGTAGTAATTTTGCTAGATACAGATGCTTTTCTGTTATAGTAGCTGTCTCATATTAAAGGAAAATTGCTCCTTACAGTATCTTTGACTTATATGTCTCACATCAACTTATCCTCCTAGGAGATCTAGAAATGCTGTTAATATGTATTTTCCTGTGATGCAGCTGTAAGTTTCTATGGTGAGCATAGAGATAAGTTCCTCACTTTTTTCCCTCTCCACTTTTAACCAGGTAGACAAGAAAATTGTCCGCACAGAAATTGGAGTTCTCCTTCGCCTTTCTCATCCAAACATTGTAAGTTGAGCCTTGTTCTTTCACTCCATGTTTGTACCTTTGGGTTTTGGTTTTTTTTTTTTTTTTAATTCTTTCTGTTCCTGAGAGATCACTGTTGTGGTTCACCTATACAGACCTGGGAGGGTCTTGGATTAAAGCTTTGGGTTCTCCTCATGAGCATGTTAGCAGCTCATTATGGAACATTGTTGAATTATACTTAACCTTTAAAATAAATTACTGATGTTCTGACAGAGTTGAGTGAGGGGCTATGCAAAAGAAGTTCTGTAAATGAAAGGGGAATTTAGTGTTGTCAGTCTTTGGAGGGTGGGGAAGGTCTTACATTCAGTTATTCTGAAAGGTTGGTGGACAGGTGTTGACAAGCACTAGCGAAAGCAGCTTCTTAAACAACTCCTCTGTTACACAGAGGTTGCTGAGGTGTGAGTATGAAAATAACAACAACAAAAAAGGGGAATGCAAAGGAGATAAAGCTAGCCAAAAAAGGGAGGGTGGGAGAGAACATATGCAATAACTTGCTCAAGTGCCAGGTAAATGACGCACCGCAGTTGGTACCATCCTCTGCTTTATTGACTGTGTTCTGTTTCCTGTTGTTGGCCCTGTGATATGCTCAGCAAAAAGACAAATAAGCAAAATGAATCCTTTTTTCTTATCTTTACCAGATAAAACTGAAGGAGATATTTGAGACCCCTACAGAAATCAGTCTCGTTCTGGAATTGGTCACAGGTGGAGAACTATTTGACAGGTAAGTTACCTCTGCACACCTTGCTCGGTACCTTCCCCAAGGATGTTACAGATTTCTTCTCTGCACATAATCCCCATGTTAGTAATTACTGGAATTATTTCATCGGAATATGACTTATTCACACAAGTAAATATCTGTGGGAATTGGCTTAAAAAATGTGTTTGGAAATGTGATTATCATGAGATTTTTTGGAAAGGATACGTGAGTTGAAAATGGAGGAAATTGTCAGTAAATTCTGAAGAGTACACAGTATTGAAGGAAGGTGCTCAGCAGGTGCATAGCATCAGAGTGCACTAGAGCAGACAAAAGGCAGGAAAACCTGGCAAAATTGCGTTGATGGGTCATCATAAAGTATGGTAGGAGGAAATCAGCCTGCTAGGAGGACAGTGTTATGTCAGATACAAAATTCGTAAGCTGAGTAAAAAGAAAGAAATTCTCTTTGATATTGACTGTATTTATAAAATCTCTGGTTTTGTTACAAAGGTTCTGCAAGACAATGATTGAGTTCTGAAAGTGTTGCTTATAAGACTGCACATGCTTGTGGTGTAGATGCATATGCATAAAGCAAAATACTGTAATATTGTTGGGGCGATATTTTACTGGTAGGGATTTGGTTTTTCAGAGCAAGAGAAGATACAAAAAACATTTGATACTGGCTTGAGTAAATCAATTAATTCACTGGCATTGGTGATTTCCTACTAATACAAGGACAGGTTTTCCGATCTTCCTTCTTCTGTAATTAGAGTTTAGTAATTTAGAGGACTATTATACAGTCTTTGACTTGAGAAAACAAAAGTGTGCTTTTTTTTGTACCATGGTCATAGCTACAACCTTGAGATGGCCTATTTCTGAACAGTAACAACAAAAGCAACTCCTCCTGTAACATCTTTACTTCAGCAGAAGAAAGGTGCGTACCCTCTGAATACTCAGACAAAGCAATGGGGAGAAATGACCTGCAAGTTAAATGACCAGTGAGCACCCAGTACTGAGCTAGAGAGGACCCTGCACAAGATGCCTTATCTTTCACATAGCCCTCTCTGTATCCACGGGGTTTCAGACTGGGTGGTTTTCAGGAAGGCTGGGTACTCTACAGGAGTCTTCAATGAGAAGAGTTTGCAAAGGGAAAACACAAATATGCCAGTGAAATCATTGGTTCCTAAGCAGCAGCCATCTGTGTGGTAGAAGAACTGAAGATAAAAGACTCCATGGGATATGGGATGGGGAATTGCATTATTTGGTGGAACTAGGATTTAATATTACAACATTTTCATCATTCTGTAATCTATACTCAGCAGTGATTATGGGATTTGAGCTCTCAGATTGATCTTTCTCAAAAATTGTAATCTTTATCCAGTAGTTTGGCTGGGATGAGCTGTCTGACATTGCCTGACCAGAAGCAAAGCTGTTTAGTCACTTAATAGAATTGCGGTGCCCCCTTGTGATGCTATGAATGAGCACTAATACTACGGAGGTCTTCTGAATTCAGCGTCCTGCTTTTCTCCGTATGCAGCAGAACTGGAAACTTTGGCAATACAGTCCTCTCTCATCTGTGATTTGGAAAAAAAAAAAAACAAACAATGAAACAAAAACCACAAAAAGCTATTTTCAGATGTCAAACTAGCAATAGGAGTATGAATTCACTCTTCAACCTTAAATCAAAAATAATTTAATGGAAATATGGGGCCAAGATGTTTTGCACTAGTCAATCCAGTTCAGCGTTAGCTGTCCCTTTCCTCTCTTTCAGCTGGGCTGAAGGATTGACGCTTTCGTTTTGCTAAACAATGGCTGTCCTCTGAGTTTTAGTGAAGGTAAACTTAGCTTTCTGCCTTAGGGCAGGCTTCCCCTCTCACGCTTAATCTTTTCAATCCATACATCATTTTACCATGCATGAAGTAAATGTCCTGACTTACAGAGAGGCCTTGTGTACTCTCTCCTCTTTGCTTGTGTGACTGCCATCCCAGGAGAAAGCAAAACAACCCTGGCAAATCTCCTGCTGGGCAGTGGGGTTGTGTCAGATGTGGAGGGAGAGCTGTGACCCTGTCTTGAGATCCACCCTATGGTTGTCCTGGAGGCACGACCCTGTACAAAGAATGTGTGGGCAAACAGGTCTCCGTCGTGGCCAGGGAGCACCCCGAGGGTTTGGAGGACCTTATGTGCTTGCTGTACAGCTACCTGACTTTATAAACCACTGTCGATACACAGGCAGCAAAGCAACTTTTTTACCTTGGAGGAGTTTCTCTTACGCCTCTTTCAAATTAGCTGTCAGCAAATGATATGACTAGATCTGTTACACAAACGCATCTGTTCTCCTTAGTGTAAACATCTTCATTGCTGTTACTGTTACTGCTAATTCTGGCAAATATGCCAGTACTTTTTATACCAACTGTTTTATTGGTCTAGTTTTCTGCCATCACAGATGTCCATTCTTATTTTGAATAGCATTTGAGCTGCAGATGAGTAAGTTCTTTCACGTACACATTCCCCTTATCATGAAGATGATTTTATAAATACCCAAGATCTGATTAGTTTTCTAGAATTCTATTAGCATTGTTGATGTGCTGCTGGTTTCATGCCACTCTAACATAAAAGTTCTGGGTAATAAAATTATTCGCTTCCTTCACCATATTTAATATTTCTGTCAAATCATCCACGTTATTGCTAAAATGAGCTTTCATTATGGCAATTTTTCAGTTGTGTTAACACAAAGGACGTAAATTCAAACAAAAGTATGAGTTACACTTCTGAATTAATACAGCTGAAATCAGGTTGGTTTTGGTTGTATTTTTAAAAAGAAATCAGTTTCCCAGACTTCATAAATTATGTTGTAGGTCATACCCTGACATTCAATATTCTGCCATCCCAAACACAACAAATATAACGCTACACTAAATTGGAGAAGTTTGTTTAAATTTAAATACTTATTTCCAGTTTGAATGATGGTTTTTGCCGACCCAGTAAGTCAGCAGTGACAAAGAGCTTTTGAAGTAAGACAGATCGATGGATGAACTGACCAAGACACAGAGAGAACTGCAGTATATCTAAATTGACTGATACTCTAGTTCTTACCAGGTGCTGTGTCTCCAGCCCTGTGCAGGCACATAGGACTTTGACATCTACTTGGTCCTTCTCTTTCATTCTTGCGTGTTTAAAACACACATGCATGGTTGAAGTGCAGCAGTGTTTTGATGGAGTCTGGGGTGGCAACTGTCTGGTATGGCTCTGAGTGTCCCAGCAGTGGTGTGCCCAACAGCAGGCAGCTGTGCTTCTCGTGCTGCCACTACACGGAGGGCAGGCTGCTGTCACACTGGTCCTCATCAGGGCAGGAGCTAGCTGGAAAACAAAACCCCAAAATCAGCACAGCTATTAAAATGCCTAGCAGAATGATCACTCTAGCATTTGAACAGTCTTTAAAGGACAGTGTTTCTACTACACTTCTGGATAGGAAAGTTCAGGACTGGGAGCAAAGTGGCAGGCAAAGGTCAATTTTCATCCCTCTCGTATCTTCCTTCTTACCTTGTCTTCTTATGAAGAGCATTGCAGAGCCATAGTTCAGACCACAGACACATCTTTTTACATGAGAAGTTTGAGTGATGGAAAGACATAATGAAATTTGGGTTTGTTAGCTTTTTGGATGACATCATATTCTGCATACAGAATAAAGTAATAAACCTTATCTGGGTACTTTTAAATGGCAGATTTATAATCAAAAAGCTTCTCTCCGTTTCAGCTCTTCTCTATTTAACAGGAGAAAGCTGGAGGCAGAGTTGATGGAATTAACCCTCTAGGTGCTTTCAGATAGATGGGACTGAATCTGAGCTCAAATAAACTGAATCTAATATTTTAATATGAATTGAAGATCACAGTGGAAAAAAAGAGTTTTAATGCAGTGACCATGAGGGAATGTACCATGAATTGACATCACAATAATTGATGTAGTTTTCATGGGAAAAAAATAGATTGATGCCATTTATATAGGCAAATTGTTTGTCAAACTACTTGCTTTTTTAACACATTTTTATTAATAATCACTAAACCATAAACTGTTTGAAGATTTCATTAGATATGTAGACAGTTGCCTCACTTTTTTGTGTTAACCCTTTTGATTATTACCCCTTCAATTTTCTTTATAGTTCTTCTGTTTTAGAATAATGATGATTCTACTTAAGCTTGGTTCAGTCATATTTTTCTCTTGCTTCTTCCTTTTGCCCTCTATCCCTTCATTGTTCTTTACTTAAATGTAATCTAAGTGTTAACTTTGACTTTCTTTTCTGTCTGTCGCATGGTGTATTTCATCAGATTCTTAGTCACTTTGTTGATCTGGCTTTGCTTCTGACAATTAACCTCTTTATTGTTACAGGCAGTAAGAGGTCTTGCAGTGCAGTGAAGTCTGATATCTGTCTTCTATGGGCTAACTTTTTTTGAAGTTGGTCTTTTCCAGTCAGATTTTATTCATATCTATTGCCTTTCAGCTGAATCACCAATATATGACTTTTCCAAATATTAATTTCAGCAAAAAAGTCAACTCTTCTCTAACTTCATTTCAGTCAGAATACCTGTGATTGATAAGAATAGTTTTTGTTAGACACTTTCTTTTTTCAGCTTCAAATGATAACGTCAATCCATACATTCTCCTTGTCTGTACTTTGGCATTTTGACCACAAACTCTTCTTTTTCTTCCTCCATCTTATTAATAACTGCACCAAACATTGTCTAAAAATACCGCGTATGGCTGACAATCTCTTGATGCACTTACATTTCAGGTTTCATATAATTTCCTCTGAAATATAGATTCAATCTGATATGGTCTTCCTTTATGGATTGTACATTAACAAAAATATTAATTACTTGTTCTAAAGAACTCGCCTTTTTAAGAGGTGCGGGAATGTCCTCTTGAGGACAAAATTTCCCGAAGTGTTCCCAGGCTTCAGGCACACCTTCTTGTTTCTTCTTACGGAAATTAGAATTGCTAAGGGACATCAAAAAGAGTCAAGGGATTAATCAGTCACTAAAGCGGGGGTCTTTTATAAAGTAGTGGCAGAGTAGCATCTTTTATTTGTTTCTGAGCTCTAGTCTCACTATGTGGTGGCAGTATGTCTTCTGAACAGGGGTCAGAACAGTCCTTTGGACTCCATTTCATGTGAGCAAGTTACAGTCCCCTGACTCAGGACTGGCAAAAAACCAAAGAGGTCTGACTTGACTACACTAGCTATGCCCTATTCTCTGAAATCAGAAGACAACACACAAATTAGCACTGGTAAAAGTGCTCCTTGATGTCATAATAGCTCATTTAGTGTCCCTTCATTTCAGCTGCAGTTAGGATAAAACCCAGTAATTTAAGAATAAAGAAGTGTGCGTTAATGCTCATTTGTAGCCTTTCCAATGTAATTTGGTATTTCCTTCCTGTACAGAGTTGTAATAATGCCTTTAGACTTTTTTGTGTTCACCGCCTTATTTTCCATCACTGGACAGAATTACTCTAAGTAAGTCAGCATCTACTGGCTACAACATTCTCTTCAAGATGAGGGACATAAATGATTTTTTGTAAATGTTTGTGCATAGGATACTACTTATGGTGTGGTCAGAGTATGCACTTAGAATTAGGTGAAACACCAGGCGCCAGAGGGAACATGCTTAGAGCTTTGTAAATGACTAAATGACTCAAGCAATGATGATGGTGCAATTATAATACTGGCTGGCTTCCTGCCACTCTCTAAATGAGAACTGATGTGACATTAAAGCTTGCCTGGTTCTTAACTCCACGGTGGAAGGCTTTTCACTTAAAACATTTTCATTTGAAATGTCCTTTTGCCTTTTGTTGTTGCTCGAGATAACTTTGCAGGAATTGTTAGCATGGGTATGTCCATGTTGGGACTGGCCTGTACGTTGCTAGCCCACTGTGGGAACTGGGCAAGCCTTTTGGAGGTAGGATGCATCAATGCCTGTGAAGCTCTTTAGTTTGTTAGGTATTGTTAATATCAAGATCGCTTGTGATTAGAGTATCTCTGACATACGTATTCTCAGTTTTCTGCCACAGCTTCAGTGTTGTAATATAGACATACATGGTCTGGGTGCCAAACAAACTAGGAGAGATACACATGTTAAATTAAATAGGAAGCTGATTGAGCCTTGGCTGATTTCCTCAATTATTCACAAATTTAGCTTTCATATTTGTTTGAAATGCAGAGGCTTTAATACCTCTGTGCAGGTGACAAGTTGAGGTATATATACCTATAGCCTATATAGCTGTAGCCTACATATATGTATACAGGAAGTCTCTGACTGACACAAGAGTTAATGGTGTGTCTGCTATGCCTTGATTGAACATCTTTCCTGAAATTATAAAATCAGTTAGGGTGTGAGTACTTTGTACATTTTGTTTCTTGTTGCTTTTTCCATGTACATTATGACAAGAATATAAAGGGAAGCCAAAATGTTTTAGGAAGAAGTACAGATATCCTAAATATTCAGACCACCAAAATGCTTGTCCTAAATGATAATTAAGTTCCTTTTTTTTGATGAAAGCCTGAAAAGCAAATGCTTTTTAGATAATGTACTTCTCAGCTCAACATCGCACTTTAGCTACTAGAGTAAGGAACGTATCACACATCCACACACTTTAAGAGGTGCCAAGGCCAAAAAAGGAGGACTGGAACAGGTGAACCTGAAGTAATCCTGAGCTGAATAACGATTATGGGAATACTCCTGCAAATTGTGACGTACAGGGATGTGTGCACAATATACGTTATGCAAGCAGTGCCCAGTTTCAGAGTTTGATGGCCGTTTGTTTCACTCTTATTGGGAAGTGAGCGATGTGTCAGAGTGAGCTCCCGGCCAATGTTTTTAAAACGTCACGGCAGCTACAGCTGTGCTGGTTTGGCATGGAGCGCTGGAGTGAGCAGGTTGTTCACCCGTGTGCAGGCAGTATCCTTCAAACATCATTGGGGTTCCAACGTTTTGGGTGTTGTTTCTTAAATACCTCCGTAATCTTCTTATGTAGGCTTTTCCAGAGGCTCTCCAGACTGGTAATTAGATTCCATATTAGGAACAACTTTCTTTCTGCAGATTTGGCCAAAATCTGTTTGTCTTGTCCCCGGCACGTAGAGAGAAGGTGATTACTTCCTTCTTTGTAGCAAATTCTCACACAGTGGAGGACTGCAGAAGACTATATATTCGCAGTCCCTGCAGTGTTTCATCCCCAGTTGTGTTTTCTCTGTCTTAGTTACTGTCTGTTGAACTTCTTCCACATTCCCATACCGTTCTTATAACATGGCATCCTTAGATAGACAAAGAAATCCAGTGGAAGCCTCACCAGTTCTTGGCAGGGCGGCTTCATCAGTGCCTTCAGTGCTGCTCTTTCCCCCTCCCCAGGCTACTGCCTCCTTTGGAAGCTGCCAGTGATCCTTCTTTTTGCCCCCTCCCTGTTTCTCACCAGACAGGAGCTCTGAAATGCTGAAATGCTGGAGCACCTCTCCTATGAGGAGAGGCTGAGAGAGTTGGGGCTGTTCAGCCTGGAGACGAGAAGGCTCCGGGGACATCTTATTGCCACCTTCCAGTACCTAAAGGGGGCCTACAGGAGAACTGGGGAAGGACTTTTTACTAGGGCAGGTAGTGATAGGATGAGGGGGAATGGCTTTAAACTGGAAGAGGGCAGGTTTAGATTAAACATTAGAAAGAAGTTTTTCTCTTTAAGGTTGATAAGGCACTGGCACAGGTTGCTCAGAGAGGTTGTTGAGGCCCCACCCCTGGAGGTGTTCAAGGCCAGGCTGGCCGTGGCCTTGGGCAGCCTGGTCTAGTGGGAGGTGTCCCTGCCCATGGCAGGGGGGTTAGAACTCGATGATCTTCAAGGTCCTTTCCAACCTAAACCATTCTATGGTTCTATAATTCTATGAAATAATTCAGGTTTTTGTGTTGCCTCATGCAGTCAGTGACACAGAAATTTTTGTTTGAGAGAGAAGTTTGAGCTGCTAGTTCATAAGCCCTGCGGTTTCACCACCCTCAGAAACAAAGACTGCTATTTTTAAAAACGCCTTCTGAAATTAAGCTCCTGAAAGATGAACCTGCCGTTTTGAAAATGGCGGGCACTGAACTGTTCATACTAATTTCACTGCAGACACCTGGGTGATTGCTGCTTTTCAAGGTGTGGCCATTTATTTAGTCTTTCCCAGGCTTTTGATGTATGATTCCTGATTTTCCTACAAGATTTTTCTAGTTCTGTGGGTGCGATAGAAATGCTGAGTAGGAAGTAAAAAGAAAGTTAAAGAGGGGTAAACAAACTGTAGTATGAGATACAAGAAATATGCAATCCTTCTCTAAAGTCTCCTGCATGCCACATTTATCTGAAACTGCCTCGTACTTAATAACAATGGAGGGAAGATAGTTTTTCTGGATGATTGCAATGTTGCGTTTAATTTCTAAACAAGGTATTGAGGAAAAAATGTCTAGTTTGTTTGACTTGGAGTCAGATCCAAACCCAGTTCTGTATTTCCTATTATCCTCCTTCAGATTATGGGCAGGCAGTTTGAGTCATTAGCGACAGTAACAGCTAGTCTGCACTGAATTATGAAAATGGTTGTAAAATAAGGGAGAATCAGCAAATTGAATCAGAAATGCTTTTTATATTTATTCCTCTTCAATGCTGTAGTATGGAAAATATATAAATATTTAGAGAGAAACCTTACTTTTTAACTAAACAAATGCATCAAAGCAACAAGCAATTGGAATCACCTTGGTACAGGTACAAGCCAGTAGATCTGTGAATCATTCATTGAGAAGATGTTCCTTGTGGAAACCTTTTTGCTGTTTAATAGAGTGATGTCATTTTCTTTTCCTGTTTCTGATAATTTTCAGTCTCACTTTACCTTGTAGAAATCTTTTCATTTCATTTGAATGAAATATAAGAATTTACATAAGAATTAAGTAAGTATGTACAGAAAAAAATCTCCATGACAACCAAAGAATTTTAGGTAAATTAACATTTATTATACAGAACCAAATATTTAAAAAAAAATTGTTAGCACATACTGGCATTGGAACAGATCTTGTTTTTATATAGGCCAATGTCTTGCCTGAGACAGTACATGATGTAATGGGATGCAGCCCACATGTAAGATGTGGTACAACAATTTTGGATAAAAGCCAACTAGAGGCAGAATGAAAGTGACCATAAAATCAGTGATGTCTTTTTTTTGATATTGTGATATTCATAAAAAATGATCTAAAAGCAAATACAGACACAGCATGAAGAAAGTAAAGAGAAACAATGTTGGAAACTGATAAAGTAATAAAAAATTTTACTGTTTTGGATGGCTAAATAGATATAGCAGGCCTTTTGCAAGCTACATGACATGTTTCTAGATTCACCTAGTAGTGAAATGCAACCAACCCCACAGTGTGGAGAAAGAGTATTTATAGTAGCAATATTAAATGGTGGCTAGATATTGCAAATTTTAGAGTAACTGTTTAGATTGATTAGCATAAAACTAAGTGCATTTACCAATCTGAGATAAAAGGAAGCAAGACACAGACTGTACCTGCTCAGATTTCAGGCAAGGCTGGAGGATGGGTAGGGTGGCCCGTGTGGGAGGAAAGCAGGGAAGTAAAGCTAAGAATAGGAGAACTAGGCCATTTAGAGTGTGGGGGAGGAAAAAGTAAGTTTGTTAAAGTGGGTAAGACTTCAAATGTTCTTGATCACAAGGAGTCAAGAAAGCAGCTTGTGTTTAAAATTGCAGGAATAGTCATTGCACTGGATTCCTGTGCCCAAGAAAAACAAAAGAGAAAGAGAATTTGGGTTCAGGGTCAGGGAGCTGGTAAAGTACCCATTTCTTGCACCATTTGGTTCCTCTTCCATGTTGCTGCTTCTGTGTTGCTGGGTGGTTTTGATTCCTTTTTTACACTGCATCTGTGCAAGTGCCATTTCTCTTGCTGGATTTGGAAAGATCTGGCTCTATGTTTTGTTACTCATTGAAAAATCAAACCTAAAGCCTATTCTTTCTGCAATGAAATGTTCACTTGTTTATTGTTGTAGAAGATTGATTGTTTCCGCTTGCTGCCTAACATGCTTGTCATTAATCCCCAGATACATGTATTTCAGTCAACTGTAAAATTGTATATCAATATAATTTTAATACAGCTCTGAAAATTGATTCTAAAATGACACATTGGGATTCCCCCATCTCTTTCCTCATTGATTTTCAGATGAAATGTGTTTAGTTTTGCAGGACTGCACTCTTCCTTTTATTTTTTTCCTACCAATAATAAAGTTTCTACAGAGCAAGTGTGGCTACTACCTACCTCTCTTTACTGTGATATCCCACTGCTTGCAGTGGCTTCGTACAGATGTAAATGAATGAAGGTGCAGTTCCAAGTCCTAAGAATGTCCAAAAGTAGTAAAATCCAGTGCATGGTCTTCCCAAATTATACCGCAGGCTGCAGTAATATGGTGAACGCCTGTAAGAATTTATGCATCTGCGGATGTAGACTCTGATGAAGATGTGGATAATGGAAACACTGTAAGTACCGTAGCAAGTATTGCACTTCTGTGGTAGAGAGAGGCTACACTGAAAACCGTCTGCAAAACTAAAGGATTTGTGTGGAAAACTTGCAGTGCTCAGAAGGAACAGAAATGCCAGAAAAGCTGGGTGGAAGTTGGCAAGCCTTACTGCAAACTACTAAACACGTGTGTTTGACGATCACGTGGAAGCTGCCAAATTTCAAATACCTGCTGGGTGTAAGACAGCATGCATCACAAGAAATACATTATACCATTTCCACAGGCTTGCTGGGCGGTGTGGCACTAAGGGTGGTTCTGCTCAGAACTAAATTTTTTATAGCTCCATTACCTGAGGACCCTAAGGCTTTTCCACCTCTGAGCTTCAGCAGCAGCTTTGGTGGGGCGGCCGTGGGCTCTGGTTCGGAGTCCCCAGTGGGGTGGGCTGTGCTGGTGACCGGACCCTGCAGGCAGGTAGGGGTGCATCTCTGCACCACGGGGAGCGGGGCTGTTCCCAGGGGGCATCTCCATCTCCAGCGGTCATGGGGAGAAACTTTCCTGCTTCTCTGTATAGAAAGAAGCAGATTTGTCTCAAATATGTTCACACATGCTTGGAAAGACAAGGTTAAATCAGGTGGTGTTTCAGGAGACCTGTAGCTTGGTGTCCATCAGTACATACTCTGTTAGATGTGCCATGTACAAGTGTAAACGACTGAATCAGCATATTTCAATACATTTGTACACGCAAGCATGAAAATGTGATTTTACACAAATGTGATTAGAACACAAATCTTATTTCATCAACATCAGATTTTTGCTTCCTCTAGAATGTCATCTTTGATTTCAAGTGCTGTCTTGAATTTCCTGGATGTTTGCAACACCAAATTCAGTGTTTCTACAAGCTTTTTTGTTCTTCGACTTTAAGGATTTCTGTATCACTTCTTCTGGGTTCCCTGCTGTCTTCCTCACAGTTTTTCTCTCCAGCACTCTTTTGGCCTACCTGGCTCTTTCATTTGCATATCAAAGAGGGTATTTAATTAGTTCCTTATTGTTGCTATTCCTGTCTTTCTGTCCTCTCAATGAAGGTTTAATCTTTCTTCAGCCATGCTTTTCTTAAAGGTCATTCTGTAAACTAGGTATAAATAATTGTTTTTGTGTCCGTAATAACAAAATAAGACATTTCTGCATGTTTCCTTCTCATTATGGAAAAAACGGCAATGAGTCATTGTTAATCTGCAGGTTGAAATTGAAAAATCCTTGTAAAGAAGCTTCATTGGTCTCAGGTAGGAGTGTTGTTATAATAAAGCAAACTGGTACACCTACCATTTGTCTTATGTAAACTATTGCAGGGCGGATGCAAAAAATATATATGCAAATGACTGCCGAGAATTATTACAGGACCTAAACTACAGGATAATCTTCTTTTAGTACTCTTCCTAACTGCCTAATAGCCAGGTTTTAGTTTTAAAGCAGAGTGCCCTTAAAATGAATGTTCATCCTTAGTAAGAAGTATGTCTTTTTTCATTTATTGCTGTTACAGAAGATTAGGTTTCCTACTTGCTAGATTATTATTAATTAAGAATTAAAATTGTATTCTGAATAAGTCTGGATTCTAGACTTCTGAAAAAACAGAGTTAACTGCATGTGACATAAGCTGTAATTGGCTGTGCCAGTGCATGTTATTCACATGTAACATCAGCTGATGAGTCATGCGCATTGCACAATAATTCTACAGTTGGTTTCTATTGCTGTCCTGAAATATGGGCCCACACTTCATTACAGTGATTTATTGTAAAGTGTCAATTCACAATGGCTTCATCTTCAGTGTTTGTGAGCTTCTTCTGTTTCATGTTTAATGTAAGTAAGGAGACCTTACGAACATACAGTTTTCTAAGTCAGGGTGGGCTGGTTTCACACGCTGTGGTCAAGAGGGTAGTCTTGAGCATCTCTTTGATCTCTTGTTTCCAGTGGTCAGGTAGTTGGTGGTTTTCTTTCCTGCATTGGTCAGGCATGGACAGGAAGCTAAGAACCTCATCTTTTCTTTGATTTTGTTGAGTGGAGGAAAATACAAAGAATATGGCTGCATTTAAGTCCTGTCTTCTTTCTTTTTCCCCCCAGGTTTATCTGTTTGAAAAAGAAAAGATAGAACAAATATCAAGTTACCATGATGTAAAATTAGAAAGGGATGAAGGTAGAAATGTAAATTGAATTTTAACTCTATTGCCACATATTTCTCTGATATCAGTCAAGTTATGTTGGAAAATCGGAGAATTTAAAATCCTGTTGAAACCGTAAAACCTTCTGCCTCACGCATTTCAGAAGTCAGGTGCACAAGGTCATCCTGCAGCTGCCGGACTCAAGGCTTGGGCAGGGTGGCCCCCTTCCCAGGCGATGTATGCCTAAGCGATGGTGGAATTAAACACAGCTCACTGCTGGAAGTGTGGACCACTTCCCCAGCAGCAGTCCCGCGATGCCTGTCTTTTTCCTGTGGTGCATTCTGGAATATATGCCCAAAAATTTTGAAAGCAGAGGATCAAACTAGCACAGCAGGCTTTCTGGTGTTACTACCTTGTGACCCAATTTGAAATTTTGTTACGATCTCCTGTGCCCTACTAAAGACTAAGCTTAACAGAATGATTATGTGAATGTCTTTAATACATGGAACCCTGTGTTTTAACGTGCCTCTTGTGCCATGGTTGGAGGAGCAAGGTAGGACCCAAAATACCAGCGGAAAAGGGGGAAGGTGGGATGAGGGCACGAGGTTTGTATTCTCAGAAATGCTTATGAATGCTACAGACGGGAACCTCTGGGTGACACTGAATGCTTTATTTGAATTTAAAAGGAGGAAGCCAAACCAGTATATTTGGGGGAACAAAGAGCCAAGCAAGAGGGTCAGTGGGGCTCAGGTCTTGCCATGGGGTCTACCAGAGGAGGATGATTCAGCCTGAAATAGCGAAGGAGGAATCTTACTTTCAAGCATAACATAGCATTTTATTGTGTAATTTATGATTTTTTGTAACTTTTTCCCTAGACTTGGGACTAAAAGCCTAACATAATGTCTCATTGTTTAAATTTGCTTTGTTTTACCCTTGTGATGGTAAGTTCAAGTAAAGCTCTCCCTAATGACCGAAGCAGAGGAAGGGCTGGAGGTAGAAAAATGCAAAGAAAGTAAAGCAGTGCATATGGGATGGTAGCTGAAGGGCTGCCAGAAGAAAACAACTTCAAGAAATAAGGCCAAATAATTACGCAGCCAAGAAATCATGGTGAAATAGAAGAACTGCTTGAGAGGGATTGCTTGCTGTTACTGGTTCCACATGAATAGACTTCGTTATTTGTGAACACAATGGGTGTTAAGGTAAAGTAATTGCACCTGGTTAGGAATATCCCTGAATAGACTCTTTTTCTGCAATGCCATGCTTGTTACATCTGTTTCTGGTGGATTATTACTTTTGCATTGTTTCTTACTCCGCTTAATGGTAGTCATGCTTTTCATATGTACATTAGTCAACACCTTTCCTATCAGCTTTTGTAAAGCTCTAAGGAGTTGCATTGAAGGTGGCTCAATGTGAGTCTGTTATTTCGGAGAAGAGAAGTGATTACAAGATACTGCAAAATAGGGGAAGTGGGGAGAAAAGAGTATACCCTTCTTGCCACAAGCAGAGTCTGTTTCTGGACCCTGAGGCAGAAGATCTTTCCAGCGACTCTTGACTTCAGATGTTACAGGCTTCTTGCTCTCCTGCTTCATGGGGATTTTAGAGCATTGTTTTGTAAAACTGGCTTGTGTGCTTGCAGGAGATCATTTTATAAAATGTCTCACAGGCACCACAGGTTCTGTTTCTAGACAACATCTGTCTGTCTATGTTTTCTTGGGCTTTGAAAAATGAATATGGTAGAAAATCGAAACTTCAGGTCAAAGATCTGACCTTTAAGGTAAATCTCTGAGGGGGAATTATTGTAGTTCACAAATACTGTGTGTAGTTAAATACAATAGTAAGAAGACTGTTGGGTGTCTTAAATGGAGCATTAGCATGTGTTAATGGTAGATCCTTCTTTTATTAACTTCTTATATCTCATTGTGCAAATCTGTATCTTTTGCTTACTGTTTAACTCAACCGTGCATTTATATAGTGTTTCATTCTGCAATGGCAGTTCTTGGAGAACAGGCGATACAAATCCTGAGCCATCCCCCAGACCCTGTGCCACTGCTGGTGGCTTCTGAAAGAGTTGCAGTAGCACAGCTGGGCTTTGGGATGCCAACCCAGAAATCTGTATTAACCCTTGCTGCACTTTCCACGCAGCATAGCATCCAACATGTTGAAGTACACCACTTCAGCACATTACCTTAACCTGTACAGAAAAGTATTGTCTTTCTTAATGTTTGTATCACGGTAAGGTTCCAGGGAGATAACAGTATTAAAGAAGAAAGTTGAGGTTTTGTTTGTTTGTACAAGATTGAACTGATGTAAAAGCAAAGGGAGAAAGACAACCAGGTTTTCAGGATCTTCAGAACTCGTAAATGTTGCTGAACTCACCATAAGCTGCACATGGTCAGTATATTTACAAGATCAAGCTCTTAAGTGTCATCTATACATAATAAATGTAGCACACTGGCTATTTACATTTAGAAGAAAAAAACCCCGTATTTTTAGTTTTAATGAAACAGAGTTACTTTGACAATACAGCCCCCAATTTTCTGCTGCTGGGGGAAAAAAAGACAATTTTTCAGGCCATTATACTTGAGGGACAATTTGAAGCTAGTAGATTCTTACACCAACTCTTTCTCTTGAATAATTCAGATCTGTGTGTCCATAGCGCAGTGCTTTTGTTTAATAAAGCTTACATTAAATATAAAAGTGAAAAAGCAGTTCCTAAAGGATGCATAGTTTTATCTAAGAGTAATTCAGATTCCTGGAATTTTAGAAAATTCCAAATCCCATCAACTGAATGTGTATATATTATGAGCTTCTTACCTTAGTTGCTATTTTGTCTCCAGTTTTTCATTTAACTGGGAATCAAAGGTAACCTAAATTGCAAAAGGGTTGTTTTCTTTCTTTAGGGGGCATTCCAGAGTCCTGGTCATATTTAAATTTGATTGGTTTCTAACTCAATTTTTAAAAGAAGCTTTTGCCAGCACAGTTTATTTACCTTAATGCATAACCCTGAACACAATTTCTCTTCTTGCTTCTTCTGTAGGATTGTGGAAAAGGGTTACTACAGCGAACGAGATGCTGCTGACGCTGTTAAACAAATCCTGGAGGCAGTTGCTGTGAGTATTATCGAGCATCACATGCTCAGCGCCTAATCTTTCACCTATAATGGCTCAATAAATACTTACGTGTGAAAGAAGCAGAGTTCAATAGAGACAGTCCACACAAGTTCCCTCCTATAATTAATTTTTTATTGATTTTTTTTAAGGTAGTGGCACTTTGAAGGGCAAGAAGTGACTTTGGATGGCAGTCAGTAATACATTTAATGGTCTAAGTCATCTCTTACAGTGGAGTGTGTCCTCTGTCCAATCTCAAAAACCTGCGGAGTTCAGCACTGATCATTTTAGCCCCAAAAGTAATTTGAAGTCAGTGGCACTTGTGTAGTCTCTCATTCATTTTTTGTGGAGTGTGTCACAGTGATTTATTTGGAACGTTAAACAAAAGAGAATGCATTACTTTTCTTCTCAACTTAAAAGGATAATAGATTGGCTGAACACGTTAGCTGGTGTAAAGAGTTACAAGAATTTGAGTCAGAGAGTGCTGCAGCATATAGCCATGAGAATAGTTACCCTTCATTTGCAGTTGTTGCCTGAAGGTGACCCATCACAGGTTTTGCCACTATGCAGGAGCACTTATACAAACAAGGCTCATCACAAGGAAGTGTGGACTACTGGGAAAGTGGATAGTGTAGGCTACGACATACCTAACCAAAAATCAGTTCTCACTGCTCTTCACATTGTGTATATATACACAGAATGGCTGTAATATTGAGAGACAGCAGAATAAAGTTTGGTACCAGTAGTTTGTGCATATAACTTCCTCCTCTATATTTTGTGTGGTTTTCAAACATTTGAATTTTTGTACAAGTATTTCACATTCTGTTGCTTAGAGAAAGGTATAAAGATTTTTGAGACAAGAAGATGAAGGCTTCTAGTGGCTGCATACAGTATTTCTGTACATTGTCTGTACTTCTTAGTCACTTGTAGCTCTTCCATCTGATTTCACACCAGATGTTCACCAAACCAGCAATCAGATGCTGGGAAAGTACTTAAGAAATTAATTTGTCAAATGTCTAGCCTGTATGCCAGTACTGATCATTTGCAGTGGAGAAGAGAGGGGACACGTTGGACAAGAAAAAACAGTCCAGATGGGACACTCAGGAGCATTTCAGACAAATGGTAATATAGAGGCGATTTTACTTTGTGGAACTGAGATGTCAGCAAGGCCTAAGGAGAGATAGGCGCAAAAGATTTTGCCTTCTGCTGTTGCCTGGCAGTCTGACTTCAGAGTCAGCGGGAGATATTTTGGATTTTATCCAGTGGCACTGTGTGGTTGTCTGCAGCAGACAGACAGCTTGGGGGTGAATCAGCCAGGTAGCAGAAAGACTGCAAAGATCTTTGAGCAGGCACAAGTGCCCAGAGGTGTGCAAATAGCGCAGATGGGATGTGACTGACTTTGGGTGTATTTGCAGACTGTCAGACTTTTCAAACAGAAAACAATCGCATGGGAAAAAGAGAGGTCAGCCTGGAGGGCTCTTTTGAAGGATGGTAGTGGTGAGGCAGGATCTGTACAGGTCACCCATGGAGACACAGTGTCGAAAGAGCTATCCTCAGGAAAGGACTGATGGTGACGACTGACCTCTGTGGAAGTTACCTAGAGGTGAGGAAAAGTAAATGTGGTTACAGTAATAATACAGTTACTCAGAAGGAACAACCAACTTGGGCATATTTACCTGGGATGGTAACAAAATATTCCATTGTGAAAAAATCCTATAAATCATGGTTTGGTATTATTTGTAAACCTGTTCACACTAAGTAAGATGTGAGAACTGGTGATCACTGCAGTAACCAGACATACAGCAAGACCATCATGTTCACTTCACGCTACTTTCTGAATGATCTGATGTTTACTGAGTCACTCTCATCCACAGTAATCTGAATTATGTATCTAGGTTTAGTGCTCAGCATAATGCATTTGTATAAACTTCTCAAAATTGGGTCGGATTATTATTTCATGACCAATTTTTTCTTCTAATCAAAGTGCCCCAGTTAAGATGGTGCTACATTATTTATCATTCTTTTGCAAAAATGATGATTAAGTTTTGCTGAAAGATGTTTCAGAAGGTGTTTCAGCTCTTTATGTTAAAAGCCAGGAACCATCCTTCAGCTTCCATGAATTGTAATAGCTTGTTTGAAATCAACGCAACAGTGATATACGAAAGCTAAAAAGCTGACCTTTATGTGAGCATGCAATAATTTGGATTTTTATAGATCCTTGTACTACATCCTTAGCTAGGATAGACTGTATTGACTTTTGCTCTTGCAGCTAAACCAAAGCTGGGAAAGCTGAGGATGTGGCAGTTCCCCACTTGGGATCTTTGCAGCCCAGCTGGAATACTGTGGTAGATTGGGGCTGTGAACTTGACAAAATGGCATTTGTGAGCAGAACAGGACTTATTGTTAGAAACTGGAAAATACTGCTGCAGCAGAGTCATCTTTCCTGAGTAAAATGAAATATATCCATAGATCATTCTTACAACCAAATAGTTGTACAATCCCCTCAATAGACCATGCCAATGAATAGCCTCCTGGCACCAGGTAGGCATTTTGATCTTCGCAATTTTTAGAAATTGCTCCTAGCAAGAGAAGCATTCAGCCTTCCCTTTGCTGAACTCTCTTGAACTAGTCTATCTGCTTGTTTTATAAATCCCTTGTTAAGGGCTGTTGCTGTAGTAATGGATCTGTTCTCATGGTGGATCATTGACATGAGGAGGCATTATGTCTTCATTTAGCAGAGGTTTTTTTGAGACACTTCTAAAGGATTTAATCAAAAGTATGAAGTGGGATTTTAAAAGCACCTAAGCATTTTTGTTCAATTCCTTTTGAAATTGTGAAACCAAATGGACTCATTCTCGGAAAAAAAAAATAAAATCGCATAAAGCTTGTAGGTATATCTGTTTCTTGTATTATCTGAGTGCCTGTAAGCCTAGCTCTAACTGGGTTGCCAAGAATTAAGCAAGCAGTCCGAGTAGCACACAGAAAATGACTCTTAATCTTATGCCGGTCACAAACCGGCATAAATATATCAGACATCTGCCCTCCCAAGAACAGAGAAAATAACAAAACCAGTATTGTTTTGAAGACCACTGCATCTATTTTGCCCATTTCTGTGATTTTTCCTTTTGCTAGTTACATCTGATCTGGTGTTCCCAGTCCATGACGATATTTGCCCTTTGTGGGAACAAATTACCTTTTTTTTTCTTCCGCACCTTCGTGTTTTTGATTATTCTTCCATTGTTCTTCAAACTGGAAGATAACTTCATTCCTAAGATAGAAGGCTTATACAAAACTAGGGCAAAGCAGTGCTCATCTTTTTAGCTCTTTTGCTGCAGTGTTCAGAACAGGTAGGGAGGTTTTGTTGCTACCTGACATCTCAGAACAGAGTGAATTTCATTCCTGAGAGAGAATGCGTTTGAGAGCAGTCTCTCTTGGCACATCGTTGTCCTTTCTCTCCTTCTCAGAGGATCAGTTGTATGCAGTGGGGTTTTCTTGCATGCTTACTCTGTAGAAGTTTTTCTGTTCTGTGTAATTAATGAATTTTCGCACGCAGATATCCTGAGCCCAGATCTTCACTGCTTGAGTGGCAGAAGGAGTTATTGGTGTTATGGAATGGAAATAATCCTTGAAATATTGGTCAGAAAAAGATCCCTACACACTTTTTTTCTGTAAGAGACATCTACTTTTTAGCTGGTCAAACTTAAGAAAATTACACTGATTTTTGGTTTTTTTATGCATACTTTCAAAACCTTATATTTGTCACTAAAAGTAAACCATGTTCCTTCTTGCCTACTCTGCAGTAGTGTCAAAGTGTTAGGTTTCTGCTTGAGGGTTAAATTACTCTTTTCATTATATTTAAATTTGAAATTATTTTTAACGGTTTACTTTTTATAATTAGGGCAGTTACTAGCATACCTTCTATATGTAGTTTGGAACTCATCCAGTATTCTTTAAGTAATTTCCCCTCACATTTTATAATGGATTGTTTTCTTATGACTGGCCATTATCTTGTCTATATAGGAACACTTTCCTGAAGCTATATGTGAGACCCCCCCCAGTTTTTATTTCTATTTTTCATTTCAATTTTCTACCACTTCAAGCGTCATTGTATGCCTGCACTTCTATTCAGTTCCTTGTCAGCTTAAATTCACAGAAAGCATGCTGAATTCTCAGCTGCAATTGCAAAGACTGAGGGCACTTAGCCACTTTCAGGTTTGAGAGGGAAAATCTAGATTAAAGGTTTCTATTCATTTCAGTGAACTTTGATCTGTCCGATAATGAGCTGTATGATAATAGTAGGTAAGAACCCACCACGAATGTGCAGCTTCCAAGTGTATTTTACAGACCCTGGGGCACTGGTGTGTCTAACAATTAGACCTTAGACCAAATGAGGTAATCAGACTTTCAAAGACTGGCTGAGAACCAGGGGAATTGATTAAAATATTTGTGGGTTTTGTCATTCAGAGAAAAGGGGACATTGGATAAAGATTAAGAAAAGGTTTCATTTTTTCTATGCAATCATTGAGTTAGTGATTGCTGGAGATAGAGCTGACCAATGGATTTTAGTTTTAGCCACCAGCTATGAGGTGAATTTAACCAGGGTATAAATGTGACAGATTTCTGAAATTTTGAACAAGGCAAATGTGTTATATTATCAATATATACTTATCCAGGCCTAAAAGGACACACTGTTAAGAAGTCTAAGTGTATTGAGACAAACAGAAAAGAAACCTGGGGCTCAATTCTGTAGAAAATTAAGTTAAATTCCACAAAAGAGAATGGCAGGAACACCTAGGTGTTACAACACAGGATAAAGACCTGTATAAAATACCATCAAAATTTGGGAATACTTTATGAAAGAGGAGGAATCTAATGCATGATTGTAGATATTGAAGAACATTGCCTTCCTCTCTTTAGAAGATATTGCAAAAGATTTCCATTTTAATAGAGGAGGCATATGCACCTTTGGATGTCTCCCCATTCTCTGATGAATCATACAATCATAGAATAGTTTAGGTTGGAAAGGACCTTGAAGATCATGAAGTTCCAACCCCCCTGCCATGGGCAGGGACACCTCCCACTAGACCACGTTACCCAAGGCCACGTCCAGCATGGCCTTAAACACCTCCAGGGATGGGGCCTCAACAGCTTCTCTGGGAAACCTGTTCCAGTGCGTTACAACCCTCAAAGTGAAAAATTTCTTCCTAATGTTTAATCTAAACCTGCCCTCTTCCAGTTTAAAGCCATTCCCTGTTGTCCTATCACTACATGCTCTAGTGCCCCAGTAAAAAGTCCTTCCTGAGCTCTCCTGTAGGGCCCCTTTAGGTACTGGAAGGCGGCAATAAGATCTCCCCGGAGCCTTCTCGTCTCTAGGCTGAACAGCCCCAACTCTCTCAGCCTCTCCTCATAGGAGAGGTGCTCCAGCCCTCGGATCATCCTCGTGGCTCTCCTCTGGATGCGCTCCAACAGGTCTATATCCCTCTTATGTTGGGGGCTCCAGAGCTGGATGCGGTACTCCAGGTGGGGTCTCAAAAGAGCAGAGTAGAGGGGCAGAATCACCTCCCTCGCCCTGCTGGCCACACTTCTTCTGATGCAGCCCAGGATAGAGTTGGCCTTCTGGGCTGCAATTGCACATTGCTGGCTGATGTTGAGCTTCTTGTCAATCCACACACCCAGGTCCTTCTCAGGGCTGCTCTCCAGCCATTCCCCACCTAACCTGTATTTGCGCTTGGGATTGCCCCGACCCAGATGTAGGACCTTGCACTTGGCCTTGTTGAACTGCATGAGGTTGGCTAGGGCCCACCTCTCCAGCCTGTCCTTGTCCCTCTGGATGGCATCCCTCCCCTCCAGTGTGTCTACCTCTCCAAACAGCTTGGTATCATGGGCAAACTTGCTGAGGGTGTACTCGACCCCACTGTGCATGTCGCTGACAAAGATGTTGAACAGTACAGGCCCGATTACTGACCCCCAAGGAACGCCACTCGTCACTGCTCTCCACTTCGACATCGAGCCATTGACCACAACACTTTGAGTGCTACCATCCAGCCAGTTCTTTTTCCATCGGGTGATCTATTTGTCAAATCCATGTCTCTTAATTCAGAGACCAGGATATCATGTGGGACCATGTTGAACGCTTTGCACAAGTCCAGGTAGATGACATCAGTTGCTCTTCCTTTGTCCGCTGCCGCTGTAACCCCTTCATAGAAGGCCACCAAATTTGTCAGGCGTGACTTGCCCTTGGTGAAGCCATGCTGGCTGTCACCAATCACCTCCTTGTTTTCTGTGTGCCTCAAAAGAGTTTCCAGGAGGATCTGCTCCATGATCTTGCTGGGCACAGCAGCGAGACTGACCGGCCTGTAGTTCCCTGGTTCTTCCTTTTTTAACCCTTTTTAAAAATGGGGATTATGTTTCCCCTTCTCCAGTCAGTGGGAACTTCACCAGACTGCCAGACTTCTCAAACATGATGGCAACCTCATCTACCAGTTCCCTTAGGAGCCGTGGATGAATCTCATCAGGTCCCATGGACTTGTGCACCTTCAGGCTCCTCATATGGCCTCGAACCTGGTCTTCTCCTACCGTAAGCGGTACCTCATTCTTCCATTGCCTGGCTTTGCTTTCTGCGACTTGGGCAGTGTGGCTAGAGCACTTGCTGGTGCAGACTGAGGCAAAAAAGTCATCGAATACCTCAGCCTTCTTCATATCCTGGGTGACTAGGTCTCCTGTTTCCTTCCAGAGAGGGCACACATTTTTCCTAGTCTTCCTTTTATCACCAACATACCTATGGAAGCTTTTCTGGCTGCCCTTGACATCCCTGGCCAGATTTAATTCTGTCTGGACTTTGGCTTTCTTAACCTGATCCCTGGCTCCTCAGGCAATTTCTCTACTCCTGAGCTTGGAGGAGGTGGTCCTTGAATATTAACCAACTGTCTTGGGCCCTTCTTCCCTCCAGCGCTTCATTCCCTGGCACCATACCAAGCAGATTCTTCAAGAGGCCAAAGTCAGCTCTCCCAAAGTCCAGGGTGGTCAGTTTGCTGCACAGTTTCCTCGCTGCCTCAAGGATCTCAAACTTGACCATTTCATGGTCAGTACAGCCCAAGCTACCCTTGAGTTGGTAAGGACAAGGTCCAGCATAGTTCCTCCTCATTGGCTCCTCCGCCACTTGGAGAAGGGAGTTGTCGTCAATGCAATCCCAGAACCTCCTGGATTGCCTATGCCTGGCTGTGTTACCCTTCCAACAGATGTCGGCATGGTTGAAGTCGCCCATGAGGACTAGGGTCTGTTAACGTGATGCCACCCCTATCTGTCTATAGAGGGCTTCATCCGCTTGGTCTTCTTGGTCGGGTGGCCTGTAGCAGACCCCCACTGTAATGTCCCCTGCTCCCAATGTCCCTTTAATACTGACCCATAGGCTCTCAGTCAGCTCTCTATCCATCCCTAGGCTGAGCTCCATGCATTCCAGCTGCTCGTTGACATATAAGGCAACACCACCTCCTTGTTTCCCTTGCCCGTCTCTCCTGAAGAGCCTGTAGCCTTCCATGCCAACACTCCAGTCATAGGAGTCATCCCGCCATGTTTCTACAATGCCAATGAGATCGTACCCTTGGAGGCGTGCACGCATCTCTAGCTCCTCCTGTTTGTTCCCCATGCTACGTGCATTTGCATAGAGGCACTTCAGCCGTGTCTTCATTGAGACTGACTTGGCTGGAGGAGTTTTAATTACTTTGCGCTGCTCTCCAGGTGGCATTCCTTTGCCGTGTATTAATGGTGCCTCCCCGTTGGCTCCTGAGTGTTTTCCATTCTCCCTCTGGCAGTAAGGAGTGGTTTTCTGATTCTGTTTCTGGCATAAGTGTTATTCAGGGTATGGTTAGGAAAAAGCAGTTGTTCTGATCCAAAGCTACCAGAACCCAGTGATCTCTGCTTTTCCCATGGGGCAGGAAGGGGAAATGTAAAATTTTGTCAAATTTCCAGATTGTTTGCTTGGAAGTGGTATTTCAGTAACTTGCAGGTTTAGGCTAGATTCAGCATGTTTATCGAGTATGCAGTTGTTTGTAAAAGGACTAATGCTTGATACTGTAAGACAAGATGGAATTTGCTGTTCCAGTGGCAATTCTGTGATAAGGATCGTGATGTCGTATTGTGTTCCCTGACAGCGTGGTCCGCTTTGCCATTCTCTTTCTAACAAGCCACCAGGAACAAGAAAAGCACTGAGATTGTTGGTTTTCAGATTTAACACTTGCAGTCTGGCACACTCTTCATTTTGTGAAATTTGCATGGCAACATTTTGGAAGAAGCGGTAGGTGGACAGTGAGTTCAAAAGAGGCATAGCAGCTATCTGCAGTTAAACACTGTTTCCAGTGTAATTGGGGAAGTGTATAATGAGGACACTTGTATTTGTTGTCTTTTTTAGAAAAAAGAAGGTTTTCAATATGCAGGAGAAATTCTGTATTACTGTCACGGTAATTCATGCAGGGAAAAACACAACATAGAATAACAAGCCACTCAATCAGTTTTCTTTCTTTGTGCTAATTCTTCAGGTATCTCCTGTCACCAAGGTGGCATGGAGCACAGTTAGCATTAAGCTTGCCTGGGAGGTAAGGATTGCTCACAGAAACTGAGCTTGACCCTTCAGAGAGATGTGAGGTCGATACCCATGTCCCTGAGCTGGGAGCAGTTCAGAGCAATTAGTGCTGGTGGCCCAAGATGTTCAAGAGCTGTCCTGTTCATTCTGATTTTTGTAGGGAAGCCGATCTTGGGGTGTTTGGTGCTGCCTTTTAATGGATGAAAAACAAACATGAGTCCTTAGAATACCTTTTCCTTATAGGATTACCAGGTATAGTATCCTGGAAAACTGACTGTGTGGATATATTATTTTGCCTGCCAGATTTCTCTCTATATATTTGCTGTTGGTTTTTGTTTGTTTTACTCTTTGATATATAATGTGTTGGGTGGTTCTGCACATCAGTTGTTTCAAATGGGCTGCAGGTGGATGACACGCAAGATGTGATTATGGAATGCTTTATTGTCACATGAAATCTTGACTGGGGCTATAATAGACACCTTGTCTCCTGCCCAGTTTTTTGCAACATGGTCTTCATCTTTGTTAGCTAGTTTGCTCTTGGTTCAGCAACTGTGACTAGAAAACTCCTACTGGCATAACTAGCAGTAGTCTTTAATCTTCAATGTCCTTCTGTCACCAAACATTGTTCAGTACGCTCCCTAGCTGTCTGTCTAATCTTGTAAAACTGTGGTCCATGAAGAAAGACCAGAAGAATAGGCACAGAACTGTACATGTTTTTGGGCTTCTTCATAGCAGCTGTTAGTGTTAGCTGCTGGTATTTCAGATAATCCCCCTGTTGTAAGGAAGAGGACTGGGAGACAAAAATCTTTGAACTTCCCTGGACCACATAAAAAGAAGAACCTGTTCCAAGTGGAGCTGTCCTCCTTTGGTGTCCTGTTACCTTGAAGAGCAGACAAAACCAAACCAAACCAAAATACCCTTTCTACCCTTTGCGACTGGACAATATTTTCTCTTGGCTTGTTCAGAAAGATAAAGAGGAAAATGTACTCTTCTGTGTGACCAGCCACATACTCCGCCTGGCTTTCAAGGATGGCTTGGAGTAGCTGTAGTGTTGACACTGTTGAGTGCTCTTCATCCAAGAAGTGATAGTAATTTCATAACACTGGTGGTCCTGTCCCGTCCTGTTCAAGATAAACATTAGGGGAAAGGCTTTTTGAAATAGCATTCAAAGGTTAGGACTTATGCTTGCTTTACAGTGTGGAGTAGTGATGTGGTGAAGAGCATGGTAGCTTTTAATCTCAGCAATTCATGAGTGCTATGTACATATCTACAGCCATTTGGACATGACCTGTTTTCCATTTTGTGGTAGGGATGTGTCACGCCCCACTCACAAGAGAGGCGGGGAAGTGGCTCAGATTCGGAAATCCCCAACAGTGTGGACTAAGGTGAGACAACTCTCAAGGTCCGTACAAAAACATTTACTAGATTCCCACAGTGATTAATATATGTCTTAACTACATCCACGATAATTGGTTAGGTATATAACAAATTGTGGCAAACGGTAAAACAAAGTATGGCAAGTGGTAAAGTATGCCTTGTGTTACTTTGCAACAGATGCACAACAAATTATACCATGAATTACAGTGAGTGGTAAGGTATACTTTGCATTACATACTTAACTTTAAAAGAAAAAGAGAGAAAAAAGAGAAACAGAGGGACAGAGAAAAAGACAGCGAGAGAGATAAAGAGATCACTGGTCCTGGATCCAGCATTGGTCCAGCCAACAGGGGTTTCTGGTTTGTAAGAGTGCTCCTCTGTGGATACCCAGGGAAAAAAGTCTCTCTCCAGGGAAAAAAGAGGTCTGCAGGGACACTTATTTTCCCCTTTTATGTTCGTGGTATCAGTACGACCCACCCCACTGTTACGATGCTCAGGTTTCTCTCCCCCCCCAGGTGATGTGTAGTATGATTTGGGTGGAGAGATGAGTCTTATAGTCATGTATGTTTAGCATGATCTCAATAATCTTCATCAGCATATGCAGGGGTGTGAACTTCAATCTGCATTTCGTGGATAATGAGGCAAAGGTCTTTATTGGACAAGGTGGCCCCGAAAGCAAAGAAAGTAACAAACTTCACAAGTTGAGCAGAAAGCCTTGTCTTCACAAGACTTCCCCCCCCAGACGCATCCTGTGCTGTGCCAATGAGTTTTCTCTCCTGGGTCACACAAGAGATAAGAAGGTGTTATCCTTGTCAGTTCTTTGAGCACAAGTCCTACATTGTCCAGACCCCTTGGCTACAGCCATATCGCAAAGTCCTTGAGAGTGTTTGAGGCGTTCCTCAGTGAGGCTCAGAGGGCCGCCCCCATCTTCTGTCTCTCACCATTTGTTTCAGGGAATTTACAAATCGTCTCTTACAGGATGTAACTTGTGAAGAAAAAGGAGCAGATGTGTCCAGCAATCCATAATAGGTCCCATCATGTTTTTTTCAGAAATGTCATCTGAGGGGTAATCCATTGGCTTTCTATGGTCTTGTTTTGGAAATCTGCACGGGGACATGTGAAGGGCTTTCTGTGTAGCATTCTATATTTTTATTAAAATCTGGTCCTTCTTGTGAGCTTGTCATAAGGCTAACGCAACTACATAGCAGCCAGTGGGTCAGTGGGTTTAATGGAACCCTAAATTTAAAAATTCCCATACATATAGGGAGTCTCTTTGTTCTATTTCAGCGTTTTTAGGGGCAAATGAATTTGTAGTAAAGATAACTGTAGCAAATTCACATAAATTTCAAATTACTGTATATTCAAGTTCTGTTGTGTTTCTCAAAACCTTTTTTTAAAAAGCTAACTTTTTATTAACATTAAGACAGCTCCATTTTTAGAAAACATTAATGAATGATAAGACATTGACATGACTGGACCTATGCAGAGTTTGTTGCTGTTAGCTACATGAGAATCATTTTACTCGAATGTGAAAGTGGTATTGACTGGAGGATTAAAAAAACAAATTCTAGAATATTCCCACAGTACTAAACTGGCCAATAGGAACTGAGGATAGTGGAACCATTCGTATAAAGAAAATTAGCAAGATCTTTAGCACCAGTTAAAAATTCTGGTCATTTCAGCAATGTGGCCTGAAGTAGCAAGGCATGCAACATTTTCTGATTCCCCACCTTTTAGTGACATCTTTTACTGGTACATTGTGCTTTATTTACAGAGCTATAAAGGAAAAAAAAAAAAAAAAAAAAGAGTCCCCTTCTTAATATTCAGTCATAGACACAGAAATACAGGAGGGTTCTGAATTTTTAATTGTAAGAATTAGGTTAGGTGCCAAATATTTGGAAGATATTTAGATCAAGTTGAAGATCTAGTACCCGAACATTTAACTGCAGCAGTGTTTGTGCACTCATTTATCATGTTTCATTACTTCCTGTAGCTAGTACCTTCAGCTATGATGACTCCTAGCAGCATACTTAAAGAACTGGGGTTTTGTAGAATACTGCTTTTGCTTACAAATTGCTAATGTAAGCAATTTCACGTTAAGGACATGTGCAGGGCTTGTGGCTGTAGGCCTTGCACAAATGGTGCATGTGAAGCTCTGCACAGAAATCAGATACATGCTTCTATCCATTTCCAGTTAAATGCCTACCTGGAATTATATTTGAGTGGATAAGAGACTTGATACGTACATGATACACAAGCATGCCATATGTAAATCTAAGAGCAATTTGAAAATTATACTGAGAACATCTGCTTTTTATTCAAATAAATTTACTAAAATACATATAAAGCTCTAATTACAAATTGGGCTCTGTCATCTATTAAAACATTGACATTATTACTTTTCTTACTATATTTATTGCTATATTTATTACTTATATTAATTATTACTATAATTATTATTGTTATATACTATATTTTCTTTTGCTTAACTGAAAGATTTTGTTTTTTGAAAATAAAAATTAATATAGAGCTTAAAACTTTGTACGTCTGTCTTACCTAGGAAATTATAATAACCTTCACTTCACCCAAGTGTTTTCACTATACTCAAGGGCATAACTGCGTAGTAGCATAGTTATATTCTCTAGGCAAAGTCTGTGAAAATTTACGTCATGCATGTTATATTGTGAAGTCCTGATTATTCTAAAGGCTGTTGGAGACAGAGGGGAAGGAGATCTGGCAGGTTCCACATCAGCCCTGCTGGCCAGTTTTGCAGCCCCTGCACCTCTCCCTGCTTCCCATCAAGGCTGTGCCCAAAAGCGGTTTCTCCAATGAGCTGCTTGCTGCCTGCTCTGTCACATGCAACATGCAAAATTTCCTCTCTTCCTGCATCCACACATCTCAACGTATGATATGTTTCCGACTATCTCACTCAGTTAAAAAAGCAACGCAACAGAATTGCTTTCTTTTATATTGCATGTTTTTTAGCTTCAAAGCAGCTTACCTGATACACAACTCACTTCTAACTTGTATGTGATTGACTGTAGATCAAACAGATGTCCTGAAGAATATATTGTAATATGTAAGCCTCCATAATGGCAGTTTTATCTACTTCTATTAAGCTAATTTTGTGGATGTGACAAAATTATATATATATATTATATTATACTCAACGTGACAGTAGTTGTAATGATTATTAACTGTGTATACAACAGTTGTACTTTATGAGGTAGAAAGAAATGCCTCGCCGGAAGATAGATATGTAAGTGAAGTGACTTTCAAAAAGGCTCAAGGCAACATTTCTTTGTTACGCAGATTAATACAAGGAATGTCACAGCAGATACACTGGTTGTACTAACTGATTTAGCGAAGTTTGGATAATTGACAGGTATTGTGAATTCCCTGTGAAGTCTTGTCCTGAAGGAAGGTACGAGACAGTGACCAAACAGGATCCTGTTATGGGGCTAGCTTACTGCAAAGGGTTTTACAGTGCTCTTGGAGTCACAGTAAGGGAAGAGAACGTATATAATTATTATTTTACTATTTATAACCATTTATACTTATTAAATTATAACTATATTTGTGTAGGCAAATCACAGCATGAGAAAAAATATGGAGATTACTCTCCATAACAAGAAGTATATGCTGTCTGATGTGATCTTGCTTGTAGCCTCCTGAACTAGCACAAACACCTACTTTAATAGTGATTGTGGTAGACTGCGGAATAAAGAGGTTCTAACAATATTTCTGAAAAGGACGTCGATGAATAAACATGCCTCATACGCATAACAAACCCTGTATATCGAGGCAGGGTGTCAGACAGAGAGGAGGAATGTAATAACGGGAGAGTCTTTTTGTTTGCATGCATATACCTTTTTATAATCGCAGTCAGTGAAGGCAGGCAGGACCAATGGTTGCATTGAGGTGCGTTGTGCAGGGCACTAACATGCATTCTCCCCTTGAATGTGAACTGCGAGTATTGCCATGGACATGGCATACAACTTAATGACTTGTAGGGGAATTAATGGTATCCATCTAAAGGCATCGTTGTTGGGTTTTTTAATTAAAAAAATAATTGCCATTTGGTGAATTCCAGGCACAAAGTGTTTATTTCACCAAAATTTGTTTGTGAGGCTAGAAGATGAATCCTCTCAGACAGGGTTGATTTAACACATCATGTACAGAGATGACTCCATGGAAGCTGGGAAATCATCTCGTCCTTTTCTTCCATTTGGTGACAACATTTTAACAAGGGCTTCGTGAGTGTCCCAGGGAGACCTTTCTAGCACATTGCTGTCAAGATAAATAAGCAAGTAGGTAAACTGTCAAGTTATGTAGGAAACCTATTGAAGTGCTGCCACTGCCTGGGAGAGGATTGCATTTGTGTCCTAAATGTGATGTTTCTCAAGCAATGTTAAGTAATGGTTTCATACATAGGATAATCTGTTTAGAGGATGAGGGCATTTTGGATGAGTAGCTTCATCATTTTGCTAGCTTACATTCACTTGTTTTTCTTGTTTGTTGTACAAAGATTTAAAACTAATTTTTCCTGTTAATTATGTATTTAAATTGTTGGAAGTGAAATAGAGTGTGTTTGATTGTGACACCAGCCTGATTTATCAGTACCTTGATTCAGAATTATTTTGTCAAAAACATTTTTGGAGACCTGTTTTAAGCTGAGTGCAAAGGTTTTTTTTCAGCACACAGAGAAAAGAAGATTTACAGTCAAAAGAGTCTGGCAATGCTGCCATCAGCAGTAAGGAAATGAGGGTATTGTATTTGCTATTATCGCTAATAGAGGAAGTGGAACAAGCACTAATGATTGTGCTGCAGATCTACTGTATTACAGTTAACATCCAGTGCAGCAAAAAGTCAGGGTCATATTTGCTAAGTTGTTATCATCTTACATTTTGCTTTCATCCAAGTAAGGTGTCCTTCTCTCATTTTGGAAACAAGTTACTACGGTATTAATTTTGAAAAATATTTGGAAATAGCAATAGAAGTGATTAATTAGCTCTTGTTTTAACTTACTGCAAACTCAGTGCCAACTGCTGCTGTTTTCGAGCCAGTGCCTGCAGTCGATTCTTGTTGCAAGAGACTGACATTTACAGGAAAGTTGTTGTCTAAGAACTGATTAAGGACTCGAGGATTTGACCTCTTCCCAATTTCGTCTCAGACAGATGGGCAATTTGCCTGTACCTTCATTTATAAGATGGGTTGTTGAAAATATTGTGTGAGGACTGTTCTGGCCCAGTTCAAAGGCTGGGTCTGTCTACCTAATTAGCTGATCTTTATGGAAGTGTTGGGCGATGGCCTGGCCATCCCTTTTAGAGGGGGAACGTCCTGGCACAGAGAACAAGCTCTGTGCTGACACTGGGTCTGACTCTTGGCTTTAGACAGCCACGCATTTCTCTTCTGTATGTTAGGGAGCCCACTGTTATCAATTAATAAAGCACAAGTCAAGAAAAAAGACTGCCTTTATCTCAGACTTTATCCTGCTAAGACTCCTTTTTCATTATAATTTTCATTGCACGCATTGTGCTAATAATTTTTATTGCATGTATTGTGCAAACTGTCATGCAGGGATGTGGCATCCAGATGTCTGTCCCTATGGAATGTAAATAGTCTACGGTCTGTATCTGCAAAATACACATTACTATAGGGGCCTGGCAAGGCCCTGAATCTTCTAAGATGGAGAAGCTCCTAAAGCATCCTGAGAGCCTCACACGCTGTGTAGAAACAGTAAAAAACTGGCATTTGGATGCTACACAAAGGGTCAGGAAGGATTCATGGCAGATCCCAATGGAGACTGAGGAGGTCTTGCCTCACAAATTGCTCTAGGGGAAATATCAAAGTAGAAAAGCACCCAGCTATGCATGAATAGATAGAGGAGAAATGCTAACTGGCACTGCAGGAGTGTCGCCAGTAACTACTGCTCTTCATGCAAACTGTGCAACCTTGATAACTGTGTAGAGAGATATTATTACATTATTTCTCTAAGGGCTAAAATGCATCTAGTTAAGTGTTACATTAAATTCCCTATTTTTTATTATTATTTTCTATTTT